>NC_142503.1:120097500-120697500 GCF_057876585.1 Rhinolophus sinicus | reverse complement strand
CCCAAATTCCTCAGCAATTCAGTATTCACTGGAGATTTTAGAGCACGCATGCAGTCCCATCTGGGTGACAGTCAGGGTGGGTTAAGCTCCTTGTAGAAAGCTGGTGAATAGCATCCCTGGACAACCCTTCTAGAAGTTCAGTGGATAAGTTATCCATTGTTTTTCAATGTAGTTTTCATACTTTAAGAGTAGAAAAATATACTTCTATATCAAAATTCAATGTAACAACAAAATATTAGCATCCCAAATCTAACAATGTATAAAAATAATTATACACCATGACCAAATGGGGTTTATCTCAGGTATGCAAGACTGGTTCAAAGTTAGAAGATCAATTAATGTAATCAACAGGCTAAAGAAGAAAGATGCTGTGATCATATCAATAGATGCAGAAAAAGTATTTGACAAAAATTCAACACTCATTCACACACAAAAAAAACTCCTAGCAAACTAGGAGTAGAGAGTAACTTTCTCAATTTGATAAAGAATACCTGCAAAAAACCTAACCCCAAAGCATACTTAGTGGTGATGAACTAGAAGCTTTCCTGCTAAGGTCAGGAACAAGACAACAATGTCCTCTCCCTCTCACCACTCCTTTTCAGCATTATATTGGAAGTCCTACCTAATGCAGTAAGACAAGAATAGGATGTAAGAGATATGTTGTTTGGGAAGGAAGAAATAAAACTGTCTTTGTTTATGGATGACATGACTGTCTATGTAAAAATCCGAAATGGGTTCTTAGATCTAATAAGTGATTATAGTAATGTTGCAGGATGCAAGGTTGATATACTAAAGTCAATAACTTTCCTATGTACCAGCAATGAACAAATGGAATTTGAAATTAAAAACACAATCCTATTTACATTAAGCATTCCCAAAATGAAATGCTTACGTATAAATTTAACAAAATATGTATAAGATCTGTAGGAGAAAAATTACAAAACTGTGATGAAAGAAACAAAGAAGAATTAAATAAATGGAGAGATATTCCATATTCATAGATAGGAAAACACAATATTGGCAAAATGTCAATTCTTCCCAACCTGATCTATAGATTCAACATAATCCCAATCAAAATCCCAGCCAGTTATTTTATAGATATTGGCAAACTGATTCTGAAGTTTACATGGAGAAGCAAAAGACCCAAAAGAACACTGAAAGAGAACAAAGTTTGAGGCCTGACACTACTGGACTTCAAGACTTTTTATAAAGCTTCAGTAACAAGACAGTGTGGTATTGGTGAAAGAATAGATAAATAAATCAATGGAATAGAATAGCGAGTCCAGAAATCGGCCTACATAAATATAGCTAACTGATCTTTGGCAAAGAAGCAAATCCAATACAACGGAGCAATGATAGTCTTTTCAACAAATGGTGCTGAAACAACTGAACATCCACATGCAAAAAAGAAAAAAAAGAATCTAGGCACAGACCTTACACTCTTTACGAAAATTAACTCAAAATGGATCATAGACCTAAATGTGACGTGCAAACTATAAAAGTCCTAGAAGATAATATAGGAGAAAATGTAAATGACCTTGGGTACGGTGATGATTTTTTAGATACAACATCAAAGGCATAATTCATGAAAGAAGGAATTGATAAGCTGATTTTTATTAAAAACTTTTGTTCAATAAAAGACACTGTCAACAGAATGAGAAGATAGGCCATAGACTGAGAGAAATATTTGCAAAAGACATATCTGATAAAGGACTTGTATCCAAAATATACACAGAACTCTTAAAATGCAGCAATAATAATATGAACAACCCAATTAGAAAAACAGACAAAATACTTGTACAGACATGTCACAAAAGAAAGTATATGGATGGCAAATAAGCATATGAAAAGATGCCCAATATAATATATAACTAGGGAATTGCAAAATAAGACAACAATGAGATACCACTACACACCCATTAGAGTGGCCCAAATCCAGAACACTGACAATACTTAATACTGAGGATGTGGAGAAACAGAAACTCTCATGCATTGCTGGTGGGAATGCAACATGGTACAGCCACTTTGGAAGACATTCTGGCAGTTTGTTACAAAACTAAACGTATTCTTACCATATGATCCAGTATTGCACTCCTCAGTATTTACTCAAATAAGCTGAAACTTATGTCTACACAAAAACCTGCACATGGATGAATATAGCAGCTATATTCGTAACTGCCAAAACTTGGAAGTGTCCAAGATGTCTTTCAGTAGGTAAATGGATAAACAAACTGTGATACATCCAGACAGTGGACTATTATTCAGCACTAAAAGGAAATGAGCTATCGTGCCATGAAAAAACATGAGGAACCTTAAATGCATATTACTACGTGAAAGGAATCAATGTGAAAAGACTCATACTGTATGATTCCAACAATATGACATGCTGGAAAAGGCAAAACTATGGAGACAGTAAAACAATCAGTGGTTGCCAAGGATGGGGGGAGAGAGGGGTATGTAAGTAGAACACAGGATTTTTAGGGCAGTGAAACTACTCTGTATGATGCTATAATGATGGATACATGTCATTATACATCTGTCAAAGCCCATAGGATGTACAATACCAAGAGTGAACCCTAATGTAAACTATGGATTTTGAGTGATGATGGGGCAATGTAGATTCATTGATTGTAATAAATGTGCAATTCTGGTGCAAGATTTTGATAGTGGGGAGATTGTGCATAATGTGGGACCGAGGAGTACATGGGAAATCTCTGTACCTTTAGTTCATTTTTTTGTGAACCTAAAACTGCTCTAAAATAATGTCTTTTTAAAAATTCAATGCAAAACTGCATAAAAATCCTACCTATTGCAAGACTAAGTTAAGAGATTTTTACTTAGTTTCTCTAGAAAGTAGAGCCCAACTCAAGAATTCAGGTGCATTACTTGAAGATACAAACCTAGGTGGTGAGGATTGAGAGGAAAAAGGAAGTGAAGCTGGAGACGATGCCAAGATATGCAATGCAAAGCATTATTGTACTCGCTAGCACTTGACAATGAGGAACAGGTCACTCAGCAGTCAGGTGCCCTTGAAGATGCCTCCAGAAGAGTTGTAAGAAAGACCTGCACCTTCAGGTATTCCACAGAATCTGAAAGTGGAGGAACAGCCCAGTGCTAGTAGGACACGAACCAAGAGCAAGGGCATTAATTTTGGAGTTAGACCAGGTTTGAAATCCATGTTCCATCATGTAGCAATTGTGTCACGCTGGGTGAAGTTAAATCATCTCTCTAAGCCATATTTCCCTCAATTCTGAAAATGAAGTGAAATATCACGTAAGGAGATTGGGGAATATTCATTGTTGTTCCCCAACTTTATTGGAAAATGACCCAATAAATTTGAATTCCCTATAGCCTCTTCTTTTTTTTTTTAAATTAACTTTACTGCAGTGACTTTGGTTAATAAAATTACATAGATTTCAAGTGTACAATTCTATAATACATCATCCATATATTGCATTGTGTGTTCACTGCCCAGAATCAGTTCTCTTTCTATCACCATATATTTGACCCCCTTTATTCTCATCTACCATCCTCCCTTACCCTCTGGTAACCACTAAACTGTTGTCTGTGTCTGAGTTTTTCTTGTCTGTTTTTTCGTTTGTTGCTTTCAGTTTTACATCCCACATATTAGTGAAGTCATATGTTTCTTAACTTTTTCTGTCTAACTTATTTCATTTAGCATGATAATCTCAAATCCATCCATGTTGTTGCAAATGGCAGTATTTCATCTTTCTTATGGCTGAGTAATATTCCGTTGTGTGCAGATACCACATCTTTATCCAATCATCTATGGAAGGACACTTTGGTAGTTTCCATGTCTTGGCTACCATGAATAATGCTACAATGAACATAGGGGAACATATGTATTTACAGATAAGAATTTCCAGATTTTTTGGGTAGATATCCAGAAGGGTTGCCCATAGCATCTTCTATACTTAGAATGACTAAAAGGAAATCTCCGAATTTTACCATTTTATACAATAAAAAAAACCCAACCTACCTGCCTCTTTGTGAAAAGTGGGTCCTTCATTCTCAGATTACTTATTTAGGTCCAATGTTACAATCTCTGACAATTTTTTTTGCCTTATATTAAAAGGTGACTTAATTAGCTGTTAACTTTTCTCTGATAGTAAGGTCATGAGTAATATAGCTAAATGTGATTCAGAGCTATAACATTTGGTGTTTTACTGCGCTTGGAAAATACAAGGGCACTTTTGTCATCAAATTTCCCTTAATAGTTGAGCATGAGGCTCAGGATTGGCAAAGACATCTAACTCTACCAGGTAGCCATTTCTAACTGCAGTGAAGTCTTAGTAAGACCTCAAATCTGTTTTCATTTATCCTTGATTTGTACTTGCATTATATGTTATTTCTTATTTTCAATGGTTAGCTATTTTCTTTCCTTCAACTTTTTATTTGATGCTCAGTAGTTTGACATTCATTGGTTATTTCTCATGTCTTTTTTTTTCCAATTAGTTTCAGGTGTACAAAGCAATGCAATAGTTAGACATTTACACGCCTCACAAAGTGATACCCTCCCCCCGCCAATCTACTATCCCTCTAACATTGTATATAGCTATACAATGTTAGTTCCATTTTCAATTTTTTTGAGATACCTCCATACTGTTTCCCATAGTGGCTGCACCAATCTGCAATCCCACCAAGAGTGCACCAGGGTTCCCTTTTCTCTACATCCTCACCAACACTTGTTGTTTGTTGATTTATTGATGATAGCCGTTCTGACTGTAGTGAGGTGGAATCTCATTGTGGTTTTTATTTGCGTTTCTCTAATGATTAGTGATGTTGAGCATTTTTTCATGTCTGTTGGCCATCTCTAGGTCCTCTTTAGGGAAATGTCTCTTCATGTCCTCTGTCAATTTTTTAATTGGGTTGTTTGTGTTTTTGGTGTTAAATTGTATGAGTTCCTTATATGTTTTGGATATTAACCCTTTATTAGACGTATCATTGACAAATACCCTCTCCCATTCAGTAGGATGTCGTCTTTTTGTTTTATTGATGGTTTCCTTTCTGTGAAATAACTTTTTAATTTGATGTAATCCCACGTTTGTTTATTTAGTTTTTTGCTTCCCTTGCCTGAGGGGCTATATCAGTAAAAATATTACTAGGGATATTTTCATTTTCATTTTAGAGATGGAAGCCTTTTAAACAGGAAAATGGCATCATGGAGAATACCTAGGACGTACATTGTGAGCAGGGGCACTTTCACCCCCTTCTTATCCCAAGGGGTGAAAATTGGTTCTTGGAGGGTGAAAAAATCCTGCTCTTAATCTAGAGCACACAGATATACCTATAGCACATGTATAGTGTATCTGTAGTGGTAAAATTTTATGAGGGACGATTACAAAACATATGCCTAAAACAGCACCTGGAGGGTGTTGATATGAAAAAACGATGAGAAACACTGGTATAGAACCAAGGAATACAATTCTTAAGATATAGAACTATGGTATGAACTGAGGGATTCAGAATCACTGACTTCTACATTAGTGATCATTAGACCTGGAAAAGCTGTCTATGTGTAGCTTTGTCATTCATACCCTTCATTTTACATTCTAGCCGGTTACAGTTTCTTCTGTTTCATTTTCTTTCCAGGTTGTTGGTGCTTGGGCTTACTTTTCTATTGTTTTCCAGTGATGATTAAATTATGTATTAACAAGATCAGAGTCAGGGTCCACTGAGGTGTTGGAGTAAAGTTTGGAGTTTAGAATGATCTGTTATATTATATTCCACCACAAATGAGTGCTTTTGCTTTTTAGCTTATTTTTTTGCCTACAAAATTTCATCAATTTAAAAACAAAACAAAACAAAAACCAGAACCATCAGTTCAGTAATATCAGTAAGAAACACAAATTTTCTGATGTCCCTATCCATTCTCTTGGCTGTTACTCTCTCTTTTTGAATTCCCAGGGCACTTTTGACACCACTTTCCTGGCAACTAGCCTGGATTTATTGTCTTTTCATTAGTTCTATTTTACTGTACGTCTTATCTCCCTAGCTGCAGAGTGTTTTGGTCCATAGTTACTGGCATTCAGAAGGTACTCAGTAAATATTCATTAACATTTCATTAATTTACCAGATAGTTAAAATATAGCTCAAAAGAGAGGTACCAGAAATGATAAATAATTCAAATTCCATTAATATATAGAATATTTTTCTAGGTGAGATGCTTTATTGTAGATGAATGAGGAGCTGTTTTATGTAATAAAAGGAGGAATCCTGCTAGGTTTGCGCATTCTTATCTATGCAATTGATGTTTTAAGAAACATTTTCTTCTAGGAAATATTAGTTCAACTGTTCCAGAATTTGAACAATCTGTCATCGTTTTTCTCCGTTCTTTTGAAGAAAATTTCATCCTCACAACAAAAGACTTAAAAATAGCTCATAATCTCTGTGAGCTGATATAGAATGGTATCCTTGATATGTTAAGTGAAAAAGGTGACGTGTAAATGACTGTCTGTGGTGTGATACCTTTCATCTAAGAAAGATATGCAAATAAGAAAATATTTGTGAAAAAAGAAATACTGGATAGATAAGCCAGAAACAAATGAGGGTGAGAGTGAAAAAAGTGTGTGTGGTGGGGGACAGAATGGAAATGGAGTAGAAAAGATAAAGGGGGATTGACTCTTCTCCAAATATGCCTTTTTATATAGTGCTGTCTTTTAGAATCATGTTAATGTTTCACTTATTCAAAAAATCATCTAGGATGTAAGGAAACCAAACATCAAATACAAATAGTAACAACTGAACCCAGCTGTTACCCATGAATAACATAACCACAGTGGATGGGATGGAGAAGGGAAGAGTTAACCTAAGCAACTTTGGAGAGCAGTGTTTGACTACATATTGTAAAGCAAAAGACCAAAAGTACTGCACATAAATATGTTCTCTGGTTAAAAGCTTTTTTTTTTTTTTTTCACAGGGTGTGTGGGTTAGCAGTTTCAAAATGATGTTCTGTGTATTCTAGAGCAAAGAACTAAATACATTGTTGGTAATGAAAACCAGCTCCCTCATTGTCAGAGAAAGGAAGTACAAATAAGTAGAGAGGGAAAGCTAGAATGATCCCTATGGTAGATTGCAATTAGAGGTATCAATATGAACTCTTGGTTTTTAATATGTACACAAAGATATATAGGACTCAGTATAGTTGTTAGTGTACTCGTGACTTAGTATACACACATATATTTCCTAGTTCTGTCCACTGAAAGGGCCTAGAAGCAATAAAAACCCAGTAGCCATGAGTGCTACTAGCTCAGATCTGGGTTTCTAAATACCTTCCTTAGATTAAAGAAACTTCAGCTCCGAAGGTAAATGGCTGATTCCAGCGCTAAGACAGAGAAAGTACAAGATGAGCCTAGAGTATCGTATTATGCCAGAAAGTAAGAACATGGACAAGAAATGATTGATACAAGTCAAGAGGATATAGGAGCCAATTGAAGGAGCTACCACTAGTCAAACTGAAAACAATTTGAGCAACAAAATGAGTAATGATAGTAAAGGATTATAATTCATAGAACAAAATAAATATTCAAGAGTCCATTGTGTTAAATTTAATAAATGGTGAGAAGGGAACTCTCTTCTTATAGTAGAATTTTAATTAAATGTAGTATAAATGATGGAAATAGAAAAACTTGTCAAATACTACAATAATAATTATTACAGGCAAGAATCATCAATGATTGCTAAAACCAGTGGACAGATGTATTTGCATAGTATCTCTCCACAAAATACTTTTTAACATTTCAAAGGGAAAATATAGTAATGTTACAGTGGAGAAACTTAGCAGATACCTTTTAACCAAATGATCAAAATTAACATACCTATAATTAGACATATTGACATCATGTGTCTCCTGCTTTGATATACTAAGAAAGGTACAATGTCACTTCTGTGATATTCTTGCCAAAAATACATAACCTGAATTAAATGATGAACAAACATCAAACAAACCTAAGTTGAGGGACATTCTATTAAATAATAAGCCAATACTCTTCAAAATTGTCATGGTCATAAAAGATAAGAAAGACTGAAGAACTGTCCCAGATTGGAGGAAACTAAGGAAACATGACAAATAAATACATGTGTGATCCTGACCTGGATCCTAGTTAGGAAAAAGGATATTAGTGGGAAAAAATGCAAAATTTGAATCAGGTTTATAGATTAGTTAATATTGTATCAGTGTTTATTTACTGGTTTTGATCATTGTACTGGGGTTATGTAAGACGTTAACATTTGAAGAAGCTAAGGGAAGAGTTTACTGGTATTCCTTGTACTGTTTTGCAACTCTTTTGTAAATGAAAACGAAAACTTAAAATTTAAATAGCTATAAACAAAAATTGTAGCTGGGAGGGATTTAAGGACAAATGCAGGTTCTAGTCCTCTTGACTATTATTATTTCTGGACATGACAAATAATAATAAAAAAAGAAGAAAGTGTTCTTTCTCTAAAGAAATGGATACATTTATGAACATTTGAGGTTTGTCATGTATTTAAAGTTGTATGTTTCAATTCTGACTGGCAAAGTTGACTATATGAAATATAAATAGTATATTAGAAATAAATAAAAAGATGAGGTGTGAAAATTAGATGGAAAGGAAAGAACAATTTTTTAAGGAGGGAAGAAACCATACAGCAAATATCTACCTTCAACCAGTTACCCCAGGCTTCAATGTTTGCATATTTAAAATCAATAATAACCATCAAGCACTCTCATATACAATCATGTGAAATGATTATACTTAATACAGGTGCATGAATTCTGCTTTTTCAAGCATAAAATTGACAACTGGTACTGTAACATTCATTAAGTTCAGATCTGAGCAACAGATGAAATTGAAAACCTACATTTGATAATAGTCTTTCAGGAGGAGTTTTTTTGACGTTCTTCTGAGGTCATCTTCTATTATCATCAATAAAATTTACTGAGTATTTATGAGGGTTGTATGTCACCCATAAGGAATATATTCTCTGCTTGCTTGAGGCAAATGTTTTAAACTTTTACTGACTTAAGATTCCAAAGGAGTCTGGCAAGTATGGGTTATAACTTTAGGGAGAGCAAGGTCTAAAACTGGGACCATGGGTGGAGTAGAAGATGACCTTTGGCCTTGTACTTCTATAGGGTGAGATTGAATACCCTTTCCTGTCAACTGAAACATGCATTTTTCTTAATTTGGGTTCTATTATTTATTTAGAGAAGCAGTGCCTGACCTGTATATACTTAGCTTTCTCAGATGTTAATGTCTTATATAACCACAGTACAATTATCAAATTCTTAGAAGCTAGAAGAAAAAGAGGAAAAAGACCCTGGTCTCTGAAAAAATGTGGAGCAAAATAAATTGTACATGTAAAAATTTAAATATCTGCTAAATAGCATCATTCATTATAGAGTGCATCCTGGTGCAATTCAGGGCCACTTTGGTTTCCTTTCCAGGGGCCTTGGGTACCACAAGTTAAGAGTTGACTTCAGGAATTAAGTAGTAACAGCATTAACCCGGAGCTGCTGCCCTCACTTTTTCCCACCAGACACTCACCAGGAAAGATACTGTTTATCCCCAATATATACAATTGTAGGAAACCCAGGGATATGTTCTGTCCCCAACATGCCTAATACACCTCTATCCCCATTCTCCTCCTCCCCTGAAAGTACATGAGAATGCAGATGATACTAACAGGATTATTGTGAATACCTTGAACCTGCTCTAATTTATTAAGGGGTAAATTATTTGCATGTTCTAGTGCTTTATTACTAGTAACAAGTTACTTTCTACGCATGTCAAAACAGATAGATACAGCCCTTGAGCTCCCTCACTGACGTGGAGCGTCTGCCCCTGGGATCAGGTCTACTGCTTGTCGTACAGATGAAATGCTCTGTCATTTATGCTGAACAGTCTATGGAGACTCTAAGGATGGCCCAGAAACTTACACTTTCCCCCCTGTTTATCTTTCAAAACATCGCTGGAGGATCACCTCCGTCTGTCATATGTCAGAGGGAGTTCACTTCTTTGGCACCTGTAGTACATGTACAGTGTGGGCGTACATCTCTTATTGCCTGCTGTACCCAGCCTTCTGTTCGTTTGTTCACATGTCTGTCTCTCCATTTCACTGTGGATCCTCGAGATGAGGACCCACCCTTGTTTATCACTTTATATCACCCTTGCCTAAAATTGTGCCTGGCTTAGGGTTGCTGGTCTAATTAATGTCTGGTAAGCTATGGAACTAGTAGCTCCAGGATACATTATTTGTGAGTGAAATAGGTCATTAATTTTCTAGAATGTGTATTCAGATCACTGGGGAAATGGCCAACAGACCTCTGCTATTCAACAGAAATTCTATTGTTGGGAGTGGGAGAAGATGGAGAATGTTGGGAAGAGAAACAAAAAGTGAATAGTTTTTGTTTTTCACTTAACTCCTGAGTTTGCCCATGAGATTTGATCAGTTTCACTCCAGACTAATTGCCATTCAGTGCTAAAGGGTGGAGTGTGTGGATCTTGGCCTACCAGCCTCATGGTGTTTACTTTAACTGCCATGTCAAGAACAGATGATTTCCCTCCTAAGAGCATGTTCTTGGAGATAAGTTGACTGCGGTTGTCTACCTATCAGTCACTCTTTCCTTCTCCTCCCTAGATGAACCCTGAATTCCTTTTGGTATCCACTCCCCCTACATGGGGCAGGTGCCCAGTGGGTGAGGGCCTGACTCCACCCCCAGATGCAGGAATGGACCTGATTGGTCAATCCCATCCTTCCTGCCAGTAATTGGTTCAGGAATGACTTTGTGTTGCAATTTGGTCCAATGATAAAAGAGGAAAGATGTGCTAGAGACTTCTGGGAAAGTTTTTCCTCACTCTTTTGAGGAAAGATAGCCCTCTCTCTCCCACTAGAGGCTTTTGTGTGAGACTGAACTTCTACTGCCATCTCCCTGGCAGCTGAGGGTGAAGTTCACCCTCAGATGAGAGCAGAATTAATGCAATTCTGGGGAAACGAAGCCAGGGCTGGTGGATTAGGTCAACCATGGAACCTGTCCTTATGCTAGTTTTCCAGTTCCATGAGCCAGTAAATGTTCTCATTGTTTAAGATAGTTGATAAGTGTCTGCTGTGACTTGCAGCCAAAAGTGTCATAACTTGTTAACAACAAAAAAACCCACGAAACAAAACTTTGGTTTTGAATAGGTGGAAAGTGGAAACAATGCAAGACAGTTGGCAGACAGGAGAGCTTTAAAAAAGTAGACCCCTTGATCCAGTGCTTCTCAAACTTGAGCATGCATTACAATTACCTGAAGAACTTGTTAAAACGCAAGTTTGCTGATGAGACTAAGTCCCAGAGCTTCTGACTTTGCACCCTGGGTGGAGCCTGAACATTTGCATTTCTAACATGCTCCCCAATGGTGCTGGTGCTGCTTGTCCAGGGATCGCAGCTAGAGAACCACTACCTTCGCCTTCCAAATATTCTGCCTTTTCTGCCAGAATAGCCAAGGGTGGTGCGCAGGGCCACGGTGCCAAAAAGGGAGCTCTAGCTAGTCCTAGAGGAGCCACCGAGCCCCTCAAAGCAGGTAAACCCACATAATGGGACAAGGTATCAAAAACACAGTTGTGGTCCTAAACGAACCATCTACTTCATGAGGGAGGGTCTGTGACTTGCATATCTTTGTTCCCCTTAGGATTTCACACACAGCTCTCAGCACACTGTCAGCACTCAATATACTTGATTAACTTACCGGAAGGAAAATGTTATCTGTCAAGCTTTTGTGGTTGGATGTTTTAAGGCAAGGGGAGGTACAATACGAGGAAGGCTAAAACTAACCCAGGATGCTGATTGTGTACAGAAGAGCTCACCTTGTTGCTAAGAAACTTCCGCTTGTCCTTAGGGAAATGGCAGCACTGAAGTCTCTTGTTTGAAGCCTTGGGCTCTGCCAGGGAAACGAAGCACCTATCACTTTTTACCTTTCATACCAACCACAAAGTACATCGCGGATACTGCTCTACTAATTTGGTAATTTGCTTTTGCTTTCGAGTGTTTACTCCCTCTGTAGACACATCAACTCCAAGTTTGTAATAAAGGGGACCTTTGTCTTGTGAATAAACTTACTTTCCAGGAGAAGAGAACCTTCTTGCCCTTACGTAACTTGCGTTTAGACACATAACTATTTCCTAAATAAGGAAGATAGTGGGTGTTTCTGCAAGGGCCAGGAGTGCTTCCATGCTTTCTTCCCAATCATGCATGGTGGTCCCAAATGCAGTGAGGCTCTGTCTCTGACCTGAGATGGAAGGAAACTGGCCGTTGGCAGGTGTGAGGACCTTTCCCTGACTTGGAATCACCGCTTCCTCAAGCTTCTGATTCAACCAGGTGTTGGTTCACCTCTAAGCGGGATCAGGCAAGGGCTTCTGGTCTTTAAGTCACCCTTTGAATTTCTTTTGGTGTCAGGTTTGGCCAAGGGATTCACTCATGCTGGAAAGGCAGAGAGGAGCCTGAAGGAGTGGATTAACACAGAAACATCAAATTGGATGAGCGTGGTTTGCCGCGGTCCCTGCGGTTTTTAGCCACCCACGTGATGATGTATTCAGGCCTGTCCCATGGTTTCCAGCTGCTGCCGGGTCGTGCCAGCGGAGGGGGTGGGGCAGTCTCTGTGAATAAGCACATTTATTAGGATGACTAGGCGGCAGGCCTTCACAGCAGCATTTCTGCAACATTGGAATTGAATTTTTATTTGGTGGAAATTGATAGTACTCTGCACCTTGCTTTTTCCCCTTTATATTTCCACAAGTTATTAGAAATAAAATTTCAAGTAGACACTCCTCAACTTAGAGAGTCAGAGACAAAAGCTAGAATAAGTTTGATAGATGAGACTCAGATAAGCAGAGACTTGAGTTTAATATGCTAATTTTTGAAATGTTGGACTTTGCTGTGAAATACTGTAAAATATAAATGTTAAGCTGAAAGGTTAAACTATAATGAAGAGGTCCTGCAGAGCAAGAGATTTCCCAAAGCTTTTCATCAAACGTGCCCTCTATACTGTCAAAAATACCATCACTGGTCATTTAACTGTTGTGCATGCTTCTGCCATATTACAGCAGGGGACTGGCCAATCTCTCCACGTGTGGCAGGGGTTGACGTTGGATGCTATGTAAAGCAGGGTATTTTGGGTGTTCCCTGCTTTGGCATCCAAATTACAAAATGTTGTGGGGTGTTTTTTTTTGACATCTTACCCTTTTTATTGTGATTTTCATGCTTCATTTGTAAAATAAAAGTATTATAAGTGTTATAAGTAAGGAAAGTATTCCCATGATGATTCCAAGTACATTTATCATAATATTATCATTTTTTGGACAATTTTCTACTCTGCCATCTTGACCTATACAAAATGTTTTATGGAGCATTGAGATGAACTGTGAGCTTCTTTGCTTCTCTGACAAGTGCTGTTCCAGCCCAGGCTGATTTCTCACTGAGGTCATACATTTCTTGTTGAGAATGATAGAAGTTGAAAATTTTCCTTTTGTATGTCTTTTTCAAATCTGAAAAGTTCCTTTTTTTTTTCAATAGTATCTTGTTCCTTTCTCAAATTTGAAACTCCTTCTTTTATTTTAAAAAGTAATTTAAAAACTGCTGTCCTGATAATTCTATTATGGGAAGTTCATATTTGTCATGTCTGCTGACTTTTGGCCATGGGGACATGTTCCTTCAGGTTCTGTGATTTATGGCTGCAAGCTCTTGTTATCTGTGAGAACCCTGTGTGGCCTGAGTTGAGGAGCATCTTTACAAAGAAGCTTTCTGGTTTTTTCAGCCAGGACCTCAGGGGCAGTGACAATCTGGGAACCAATTTTTATGTCAATTTCTCTGCCCTTTCAGGTCGGTGCAAATTGCTATCTCAGATCCACATGAGGGCAGACCTGTGGTTACAAATTATCAGGGGAAACTTTTTTTCCCCTTAGAGTTCTGCCAGAGATAGAGAAGGTTCCTTGTTACCTCCTTCTGTGGGGAGAATTTCTTCTAGTCCACCAGTTCTCAGAGAATATAACTGAGGGTCCTGGCTCAACAGAAGAATCTCAGTTCTCTTGCCCCACCTCGTGGCTACTCCTGTGTCATTTACCCACAAGCCCCTTTGTAATCAGAATGGCAATGATCTCCAGAGTAACAGAAACTTGAGTACCTGTTTTTCAGATTTCTACGGGCAGATGAGAGTTTCCTTCCCATTCCTAAAATAAAAAAAATAAAAAAATCTCTGTTGTATTTTTGGGCTGTCTCTTGAGGTTTGGTTGACTCTGGTCTCTAAGAATCAGTTAAGAACCCTCAGGGAGGCCTCAGAACCTGGAAATGCCTTAGAATTCCAGAGCTCAAGACAGACCATAGACTTGAGTATATTTCTCTGGTCAATCTCCATTTAAATGTGAATACCAAGGAACTTAGAGGCTCCATAGAACACAGAGGTACGGGCTAGGGCAGCCTGTGTCCTTTAGCTCTGGCATCATGAAATGAAAACTAGATTTAGAATCAGATCTAAGTTCAAATCTTGACTTTGCTGTGTAAAATTGGGTGAGTTAACTTGAATTGTCTGAGCTTCCATTTCCTCATCTGTAAAATGGAGATAATAATACCTGACACAATGGCTGTGAAAAGTTAAAGGGCATAGTGAAGATTTAAAAAAAAAAAAAAGAAAGAAAGAAAAAGTTGGAATAGCGCAAGCATTCAGCAGTGCTAATTGAATGTAACTCCTGTTCATCTTAATGGTTGTGGTCTGCCTCAATTGCTCACCCCTTGGCGTGTCCTGGTCATTGTGGTTGCAAATCCAACACCCATTCTACTCTAGTTGAAACAAATGGTTCATAAACGTAAGTGCATCCACATCACCTGGAATTTTTGTTAAAACACATTGCTGTGCCCCAACTCTGGAAGTTCTGATTCAGTAAGTCTGGAGCTGGTCCCAATAGTTTGCCTTGTCCCAGGTACTGCTGATGGTCGGGGGGCTGCAGTTTGACAAGCGATTATGGTAATCCTATTCTTCTCATTGGCGCCTGGTTTAGGAAGGGGCATGTGATCAGAAGAGAAGTGGGGGAAATTCTGCTGAGAGCTCCCAGGAAAGGTTACCTCAATTCTGAGAATAAGACACAGGAAAGGCTGGTCCTGTTTTCCCTCTGGACATTGTGTCAGACATGATGTTGAGAATGGCCACAGGCATTTTGCCTTAATCCTGACGATGAATTCAGTCTAGATAGCAGAGCCTAGAGAATCGCAGGACAGCAGAGCTCAAATCCTAATAGCTCCTCCTTGGCTGGGTGCTACCCTAGCTCTGTTATTTCATTACGTGACATATATTGTATAAATGGAAAAGTTAATAACAAATTTAAATACCATTAGAATCAGAGTTTTCTGGTTATTTACAGCCTCAAATATTCTAAGTGTTGCAGCAAATGTATTGATATTAAATCTTAGTCTATGCAATCCCCAGCTATAGAGTGCCAAAGTATTTGAGTTCATTTTAAACGATGCTTTCACATCTTTTTTTTTTTTAACTACTAATTTTCTGTGATACTTTTCTTCTTCATTTTACCGCAACCCTCACGGTCAATCTCACCCAGTCATCTGGAGATATGCGACAACACTGTCAAAACTGTGAATCCCATGAAAGGAGGCAACTGTTCCCAACTTGTATCTCATTTACACATGTAGAACTGCGGGATCCATTTCTGATTGAATGCACGGTGACAGTTTTACTGGACGTCTTCTTCCTCATGTATTCTATTTCTGTACATTGTTATTTTCTGGCAGCCTTAGCTAATTAGTAACTTAACCTGTCTCCTTTCAGTCTTCAATTCCAATTTCTAGAATTTCCCAGTCAAGTTACCATTGATTCTACCAGAATTTCAAATACACCCTGTCCTGTGTTGAATTTTTCTGGAAAGAACTGCAGCAGGAATCAAGGCCGCGTGATACAAATGCCTGAATCGTGACCAGGACTGTAAAGAAAATAAAAAAGGAGCTCTCCAGGAAGCTGAGCCAGCTCAGTACCTCCACATGGGATCTGAGAAAGGGAGCAGTGATTCCCCCCCCCCCCCTTCTTTTTAATCCTAGTTTGAACAGCTTCTTTATTCAAAACATCAAGGACTGTTGACAGTTGAATGAAAAGAATGGAGGCTCATGGGATTGCTAATGAGATACAAAGCCACCTCAAATCAAGATAAATTTCTATCTGCTGGCTCCTCTGATGATATGGAAATGAGTTAAGAGCCTCAAGCCAACTTCTGTTGACAGGTATCCTTATCATGGTCAGCAGTGCGATGCTCGTTCTAGTTGGCTTCTGAGAGGGAAGGCCAAGGGCTTCCAGTTGTGTGCTGACCTCCCAGCAGACCGCTGGGTCGAGGTGCTCAAATTAGTACTCATGGGGCACGATGCACACTATCTGGTAGGAAAACAAGGTTCTTAATAATTACAGCTAACATTTATCATAACATTAAAGATTCCAGACCACAAAGTCAGGCAAGTATTAAAATGAAGACTTCTGTTATTTCCTGATATCAAATGCCTTTTCTTACTTCCTCTCCAATCCTAATCATGTTTCTAGACCAGCTCATAGTCCAAGTATTCTTTTGAAGTCTTGTTTGACAACCAAGCTAGAAGTAATATTTTTTTCCTTCTGAGAACCTGAAGATGTTAATGACCCTATTCTTATCCAATCTTAGTTTGCAAACTTGATTACGCAGCTCTTTGAAGGCAGGGACTATAAAGTTAATCTTATACTTTCCATACAAGATTCAGCACAGTGCTTCACCTGTAGTAGTCACTCAATAAATATTAGTTCTTTTATTTTTAAATAAAGTATATAGCACTGTAGACTCAGAAATCATCTAAGAAGAGAGTTTTCTCATATAGGGCCTATGGATGGGCACTGGGGATTCTGCAAACTCCCTGAAATTGAATGCAAAGTCTTAGATTAGTACAAAAGTCATTGCAGTTTTTGCAATTATTTTTAACCTTTTCAACTGCAATTACTTTTGCCCCAATCTACTAAACATTTTCTGGGGAGAAGGACCATAGCTGTCAACAAATTCACAAAGGCGTTCTTGATTCCTTCCTAAATGGTGAGAATTACTGAACTCATTTTTCCATTTTTTTTTCCTCCCTGACAAAACTAAGTCCTAATGCCATGTCTATGACCTCAAAAATGTTGTGGTAGTAAGAGTTCTCATGGGCTGCCTCAGTTCCCACTTTTAGTTGTTCCTGAAAGAGAAGCAGAGATTACATGAAATTTGTGTACTGTGATAAGCTGATTTTTTGTTTGTTTGTTTGTTTTAATTGCACACCATTAGAAGGACTATGTTACCAAGTTATAGTAGAGATGGTGTATCTTGGTGGTTAGAGGTATGGGCTCCACGCTAGATGGCCTGCACTTTAATTTAGCTCTGTCACTTACTAGTGTTAACCTAAAAATAAAAATACCAAATGAGAGGCAACAAGCGTTTATTTGAGATAAAAAACAATTGTAATCTGGGGTATAGCTACAGACAGAAAACCAAATTAAGTCCCGATTATGGAGTGAAGGCAAGGGGTTTTTATGAGAAGGGATGGGAAATAGTAACAGGGTAGAAGAAAGGAATTTCTGTTGGTGTTAACAAATTAAGTTACTCTTTGGCTACACATGGCTGGTTTCTGATTCTAAGGAACGTCCATAATCATCAGTCCTTGTGGTCAGGACATCTGCTTTCCTGTTAGATTTATAAACAATTGTTTATAAGACAGTGTTAGTTTGGCTCAGTGCAAAGGTTATTTTGCCCAGTTTAAACATTCCGAAAGTTCAAGGAGTAAGATGTGCAAGGCAGTTTTTCTGTAATGACTGTTTTAGTTCTGTTTTAGAATGGCTCCATTTATGTCAGCTTTTCACATTAGCTGTCTGACCTTGGATAAATCACTTCAACTCTCTGAATCTGTTTTCTTCATCTGTAAATGGGAATAGTTAATAGTGGTTAATTCCTGGGATTGCTCAGAGGATTAAATGAGTCAATACATGTAAAACATTGAAAACAGTGCCTTGCACACACAGTGAATGTGGCACAAGTCTTCGTGATTAGCATTACTTTTGTTGTTACTGTTCAACCCTACCTCTCATTTTCACCAGTGCAGATTCGCCATGGTAATCGTATTTTCAGTAGCCCTTTCCACCACCAAATTCTCTTCTGGGGAATCACATTAGGGTCACATCAGCTTGATGAATTGCTTTGCAGAAATTATGCAGTCTTACTCTTGACTAGGTATAATTCTGTGTTTTCTCGCTTGAGTTTGCTTGGTACTCTTAGGTCAAGTTCTCACACTCTAAGAGTATGTTAGTCATTTTACCAGGGCAGAGAATCAAGATCTTTTGAATTTCAACGAATGTGCCTTTTTCTCATAAATTTTTTTTTTTTTTTTTTGAAAAAAATAAGACTATTCCTCATTCTAAGGAAAACTTTTAGTAGTGTCTTTTAGTCATCATTTTAAATGCTGTTCACATGGAAAAGGATGAAATGAAATGCAGAGGTTATGGACAGATTGAAGTCAGTACTGCCTGGAAGTAATATTTTCCATTAGCTTTAAGATTAGCCCTTTGAAATGATGAAAGTTTTTGATGAATCCCAGAGTATATCAATTTAATTTACAGCGATGATACGAGAGGTGAGTTCTTAGTTCCTACTTTTGAGAGTAGCAGAAAAATAAGGAAGTGACTTTTGTGGAGGGAGAGGTTATGCTAAATGAGGCAGTTTGTCCAGTGTTACTTTTATGAGGCGACTGGCCAGCGTTTGAGAAGGGAAGTAATGTATTGAGGCTGTGTTGCAGAGATTCCTCAGCTGAGTGCACATTCTGTGATGTTTCCCTCACTTTCCTCTGAGCACTGCAACTGTCATTAAACAACTAATATCAACTACTCCATTCTCAGGATCCTAAGAGAAATTGGAATATACGTACTGAAGGAAGAGAAAAATTTCCATCTGAGTCTAGGATACTGAAGAGTTGTGATGGAAATTGGGGTTATGAGGAGTAAGAATATATATTAGTCAGGGTCTCAGCAGGAAATAGTTGACACATACAAATTGGGTAATTTTCAGAGTTTAAACAAAACTGAATTTATAAAGGTGTGGGCAGGATGTAGAGAAGCAACAAGGGATAGTGCAGGATCCTTAGGTTACTAGAGGTGAGGGCAGTGCCTGCCCATCCTTGGGTCTGAACTGGCAAGAGGAGCAAGCAGTAATGGTGATCCAGAACAGAGAGAGAGAGAGAGTGAGAGAATGTTGAGAACCAGCCGTGTGGAGAGGGTCTCTGATAGGAATTCTGAACTCTGGCCAATCAAAGGATGGTGGAAATGGAAACTGGTACAGCGATTATGGAAATCAGTATGGAGGTTCCTCAAAAAACTAAAAACAGAACTACCATATTATCCAGCAACCCCACTTGTGGGTATACATCCAAAGGAAATGACATCACTATCTTGTAGCGATATCTGCACATTATTGTTCACTGAAGTACTGTTCCCAATAGCCAAGATACAGAAACAACCGAAATGTCCACCTATGGATAAAAGATTAAAGAAAAATGTGGTTTATCAGAATATTGTACAATGGAATAGTAGTCAGTCGTGAAAAAGAAGGAATACTGTCACTTGTGACATAGACGATCTAGAGGACATAACGAAATAAGCCAAAGACAAATACTGCATGATCTCACTTACGTATATATGGTATCTAACTCCTAGAAAAAGAGTAGAACAGTGGTTGCCAAGGGCAGGAGGTGGGGGAAACAGGGAGATGTTGGTCAGAGGGTACAAAGTTTCATTTGTGCAACATAAATAAGCTCTTAAGATCTAACGTACAGCACAGTGACTGTAGTTAATAATACCGTATTAGGTACTTGAAAGTTGCTAAGAGAATAGATCTTAAGTGTTCTTACACACAAAAGGGAAATATGTGAGGTAAGGGATAGGTCCATTAGCTTGATTGGGGGAACCATTCATAACATGTATGTATATGAAAACATCAGGTCCGAATGTTGTGTACCTTAAATATATACAACATTTATGTGTTAATCATGCTTCAAAAGCTGGGGAAAAAAGTGAAAGGATGTTGCTAGACCAGAGCAAATTTGCAAGGAAGGGAAGAGATGAATACCCTAGTCTTGCTCTTCTCCTTTCCTAATCTCCATGAGCAGGGCAAACTGTTTATGTGCTCCACAAAGGTTATGGTGTACATTGCATTTTTGACACCCAGAATAGGTCATTTTTAACCCCCTTCCCTCTGCCCATATAGGACAAAATTATTTTCCACAATCATGCAAATAATCAGTCGTAATCATTTTCTTGATTCATCCTTAAGCTTTATAATAAATATAATTAACAATTGAAAAGAATAAATTACAGTATTAAAGTTATTATAATTCAGTAAAATATTTCACGTATGATCTGAAATTTGCATTTATCAAGCAGAAACGTTACAGTTGTACTCTGCTTTGCCGTTTGCACTCTGTTTTACTGTTTTAAATATCAACCATGAATTAAAAATTCCAGGGAGTCATACAGAATGGCAGAATAGATTTAACTCAAGTTTTGGTGCTTCCTTTTGACAATCAGTATTCCTAATCTACTGTTCAAACAAGAGATATGTATTAATAGTACTGTGTGGGTTGGAGGCAAGAACTGCTCCTGCAGCAAGCTCCAATGATTGTGGGCCCTTAGAATTTGCTCTGGAAAGGAATGCCTGTAACTGGGTCTCTGTGTGGGGTTGACAGTATAACTAGAAGTACTTTCAATTAACTTTCATGTAGAATACAATGTTTATTGAGAGAGGGAGGGAAGGAGGGAGAGAGAGAGAGAGAGCGAGAATGAGAATTTGACACCTATATACATATTATTCAACTGCAGCAATTCTTAGAATTTTGGAATTAGCCATAGTGTTAATAAAAAGAAGATTGACTTTTGGTTGATTTATTATTGTTTTAAAATTCTCCACAAACAATTCATCCCCTTATTATCTACACCAGGAGCATATAACAGGGTAGAGAATGGATCCAGAGGGAGGCATCTTGCCCAAGACATTACATTATGAATCGAGAGCTTTCTAAGCCAGAGGAGGTAAACCCTTACATCCTTGCTAACCCGTTTTTCTCTCATTGTTTTTTCTCCTCTTTGTCTGTATGAGATTATCAGGCATATTAGCCTCCTACAGATTTTGTGATAGCTTGTACTTGAGATAAGTGGCTGAGTGGAGTGATTTTAACCAAAGGGAGGAAGGACCCATAATTCTATGCAACAAAGGAAAACCTTAGAAGCTTTTTCCTTTTTACTGCAAGATTGCTTCCTAGAAAGAAGTACAACTGTCATTATTTGCAGGTGACATGATATTGTATATAGAGAACGCTAAAGATTCAACCAAAAAACTATTAGAACTAATAAATGATTCAGTAAAGTAGCAATGTACAAAACTAATACTCAGAAATCAGTTATATTTTTATATACTAATAGTGAAATATCAGAAAGAGAAATTAAGAAAACAATCCCATTTACAATGTCATCAAAAAGAATAGAACACCTAGGAATAAATTTAACCAAGGAGGTAAAAGACCTGTACTTGGAAAACTATAAGACATTGAAGAAAAAAACTGAAGAAAACACAAATAAATGGAAGCATATACTGAACTCATGAGTGGGAAGAATTAACATCGTTAAAATGTCAATACTACCCAAAGCAATCTACAGGTTCAAAGCAATCCCTATCAAAATATCAATGGCATTATTCACAGAACTAGAACAAATACTCCTAAAATTTATATGGAACCACAAAAGACCCCTAAAAGACCCTCTGTAATTGAAAGATGAACATACATATTTAAAAAATTTTGCACCGACCTCCTGCCATGTCCGCGTATTTAAATGTGCCTCTTATTAATGCATCGTTTTGGTTTTTTTTACATTCATTTATTTTCCAATTACATTTGACGTGCAATATTTTATTAGTTTCAGGTGTACAACATAGTGAGCAGACATTTATATACCTTATGAAGTAATCACCTCAGTAAGTCTAGTGCCCATCTGACATCACACATCGTTATTACAATACCTATTATTGACTGTATTCCCTATGCTGCCTTCCTCTTCCTGCTTCTGTAAGTTTCAAGGATGTGCTGGTTCCTTTTGCCCTCTTGGCTTTCTTCTCCCCACCCCCTTCTTGGCTACCTCTGCTTTCTTCTTCTTTCTTTACTGGACCGGACATGAATTTCTTCTGGGAACTTTTCATCATCTATGGAAAAGTTTGTCAAAAGCTTCATGTCAGATGTTCAGTTGCTGGGTAACTCACAGAACCTCTTGCCAAGTTGATGTTCAGAGAATTAGACAAACCAGTCTCCATTGTTTTCAGGCCTGGGCAGCATCCATTTGCCAGCTCATGTCTGAGGAGATCCCCCCACAGGCACCGAGGGGAACCTCAGCCTCCTCAGAGCATGGAGGGTGAGGGCAGACGCTGAGTCCAGCCAGCCAGGCCTGAAGAGGCACCTGGGAGGCTGGCTTGCCCAGAGCGGGAGGCACCTTTGCAGGGCAGTGAAAACTGAATACTCACTGCATGTTGGTGAGGCGGTTTGAGATTCTTTCAGAGTTTCTCTACTTCTTCCTTGGTTCTACCTTCTGATCTCTCTCTCATTCTCATTTCACTTCCTAGTGGTTTTCAGGGAGCCACTTTAAGTCTGAGACTTAAAGACCCTCTGACAGATGTTAGCAGGTAACCTCAGAGCCATGACATAGAGCTCACTCGTGTTGTCAGCCACCACAAACACACAAAAACCCAACCAACAAAATCCCTTAGGATTCTGAGTTGGAAGATACCAACCTGGAGGAAATGAGGGTTCCACAGTGATAGGTCAGACGAATCTGGGTTAAATGTCTGATTTTCATGCCTGTTAGGAGCTGAAGCACCAAAAACACCCCAAGGTCCCACAGAGTTCCTTGCTGGACTGTAGATGATATTCATGCCTGATGATGTGCAGAAAAGTGATGTAAGAGTAGCCTCCTCCTGGGCCGTGTCAGGATCCTGTGGCCTGCACAGCTCATTGGCCTTGTGACCCCCAAACTGGAACACAGCAGAGACGGAAAAGCTAAGAGGAGAGGTGCTGTCATAGCAGGAATAAAAATCAGTGTTTGGCACACCAAGCTAGGGGTAGGGAGGGTGGGGGAGCAGGATCTTCTTCCAAACTAGCTGTCTGGGAGCCAGGATCATTCAAGTGGAAATGCACAGGGAAGAGGAGGCCAGAACAGAAGTCTGTTGAAGGGCACAGTAAATATTTTAATGAGTCTTCAAATGTTGCATTATCTGGTAAAAGTAGTCATGGAATCATTTGCAAATTAAACTTTGAAATGATTGACTTGAATTGTGCTAGAGTCTTAAAAATGATTACAAGAAAGGAAAAGGTCTCAAGTTAGCAACAATATTTAGACTAAAAGGTATTCAGAGTAACAGACAGGATGTTTTTGGTGATGGTTTTAACTGTCGGGAGCTCATTTGATTTTTCACTTGGGAGGAGGAAGAGTCTCTGAAGATAATGAAAACTCAGTATCTGCTGCAGAGTTTGCCTTAAGAATACAAGAAAATTGCAAGTGACTTGATTTAGCTCCTTTTCATAATCAGGGCTATTAGTTATAATCTGTTGTAAAATTATCTCCAGGTAGGTACTATATGTAGGGGAGGAAAACGATCTTTGTGCCCCTACTCTCCTGGCCTTGGCATAGAAATAAGGTCACTGCTTGGCGGATGGATATTGGTGATGGGTGGAGGCTCGCGTCCGTGGAGAGGGCCATGCTGCTGACAGGCTGCATGTATGGGATGGTTAGTTGCTATAACCAATCAAGATTACTTCATATAACCACCTTGTGTAAAGGTTTTCTTCCCTTTTGATAATGCTAGCTACCTAGTGTGTTTGAAAGGAGTTAGATGCAGGTGGGAATGTTTTTTGGTGGAACGGAGGCTGTCAGGTGTCTCAGGAAGCTTATTCCGCTTCCTCATTTCCTAATGGTGCTAAGGCTTAGGAATATTTTGGGACTGCACAGCTACATGGATGAGGGGGGACCTCAGAACTCTTGAACTGAAACAGATGGATTAGAAAGAAAAATACTTTTTTTTTTCTTTAAAGGCTAAACTAGTGAGTAAAAGTTATAAAAGCAGATTTGGGTAGCTCTCTAGTTGATTCACAATGGATCCCTTTTCTTCAAAAAATCCATTTTCTTCTTGAACATGTTACAGGAATCTTGCTTGCAGTAGCGATTCCTTCCTGGGATGGGAGGTTGACAAATGACTCCTGGGGTTCCTTTCTACTCTGAAATTGTGTGGTTCTCATAAAAGGGTTTTTCTTACATGAAAATGTACTTCACAAGTTGATACAGCATAATAGCAAAGGTTTTCTTCCTCCTCTAATTTGAGACTGACATGGAAACTAGTAAATGGTGCATAAGGTAATAAAATTCTACATGTTCAAACTGTGGATGCTCATGTGTTAAAGGCCAGAAGCTCAGAGGTTTCCTCAGGAGAAGGCACCTAATGCACTCACCTCTCTTGATCATGGATGATGAGATGTTTTCAAAGATGACGGTTGATGATGAAGACAATCAATGCTCCTCGAGTGAGAAAGAGCAAACTATTTAGAATTTCATAAAGTAACCCCCGATTTATTCCTAATAGGTAGAAGCTGCTAATAGTTTCTTGTTTGTTTTTTATTTTGTAATTCTCTTGGGATACTTTACTGTTAGATGGTATTTTTCAGGAGGTTTATTTTTGTTGTTGTTGTTTTAGGAAGTGGGTTTTTTTTTTTTTTTAAGTTTAGAGTATAATGTAATTTTAATTGCGAAGAACTAAACCACACTACGCTTCCTAAATGGTTAATTTAAGTATAAATTACAAGCATATCTATATTCACCATACATAATTTCAGTTAATATCTAAGAAGCTGATTTTGAAGCTCTGACTACAGGGAAGAAGCATGTCAGCTGTGAGCCTCACGCTAAGGCAGCGGTTTTCAACCAGGAGTGATTTTGCCTAGCAAGGGACATTTGGAAACATCTAAAGACATGTCTGATTGTCACAACTGGAAAGGTGGGAGTACTAGCGGCCTCAGATGCAGCTAAACATCCTGTAATGCACAGGAACAGCTCCTCACAACAAAGACTTATCTGGCCCAAAATGTCAATAGTGTTGAGGTTGAGAAATCCTGCTGTCGGGTGATATGGACTATTTACTGATGGAATATCCTCTCCCAACAGTATCTTTAGGTCTTTCCTTTAGATTTGATCAGATTCCAACCTCCTAACTAGAGGGTTAAGGCCATGCTGAGTGGAAGGAGAGATGAGATCTAAACATTCAGTAAGTGTATTTTGACCCGATTGTCAGTTTAGGGTGCGGTGCCTCTGCTTTCAATTGTGTTTGGTATTTCCTAGACCAGAGACTCTCCATTTTGTTCTCTCTAGAGAGAGGCAGACTCCCAATAGAGGAAATCTGGGATTCTAGCAGTCATAAATTGACTTTCAGGCAATTATCCTATTTTCAGGCCCACCTCGCCCCACTTCCAGGGAAACAAGATGTCATCAATTCTGAGGCATTTGGGGGGCTCCATATGTAAATTGAGTTGGCTCTGTTTCCCCACTGCCAGATTTAGCTTTCTCAGATCTGTTAAATCAGTTATTTCTTGCAAATGTGTGGTTTTCAAAATTCTCTTGCCATTATTATGTCTCTTAATCTTTTTCTTTTTTTAATTTAACGGTATTTTTGTGGGATTTCGAGAGGGAGCAGAGGCTAATGAGAACATTTGACTTTGTATCTTCACCAGCAGTATAAAATAATTTTTTCTTCTCCAATATATTTCTGTAATACTGGCTGTTCCATTTGCCTGCTAATACCAGGAAATGTTTTTTTCTGTATTTTGTTTTGTTTTGTTTGTTTTTTCCATTGTTAAGGATGGATGAATTGAGCATCTTGGTTTTTGTGAGATACGGTCCAGAGTATGTGTTATCTCAAAAGTTTCTGTTGTTACTAAAAACAAAGCAAAATAAAACATTTCCCAGTATTGCTTTCAACCTCTCTGTTTTTTTCTCTTTAACTATTTCATAGCCACTTATTTAATATGTAACATACAATTGTCTACCAGCTTATTCATATAATGACTCACCCACATATCCAGTATGTCAATCACCCACCTGCTGTGCAGCAGGATCTGAGGGAGACAATATGCAGGATGCAAAATCGTTACATAATTCCTGCTTTTAAGGAGTTTATGATCCTCTCTGCAGCTTTTAGAAGAAAATTAAGTGACAAGACATGTTTCTATGATAATGTAATCTGTGTCCATAATATGGACACAATATCAGTATCATTCTCCCGTTTTATACCATCAGCTCTGAAAAGCATCTTTGGGCAAGGCTATGTCTGCATAAAATAATCGATTATAAATATTCAGGGACTCCACTTTATCAGATGTCATAGCCCAAGGAAAATTACTTCTCACTTCCTGTTGTGGCTCTATTGAGTCCTTTGGAGGTGAAGCTAAAAACTCATTGCTGAATATTCCAAAGGAACTTCCAATGATCACACTGTTCAGATCACTAAGAAATCACTTCCCTGAAATGAATCAACACGTGCCAACGTGCCCATATGTAAGTATATCTTCAATGACACGTGCCAGGGATGATGGTGTCAGCAGCCTGCTTTGGTCTAGTCCTATATTTCTTAACAAATACAAAAGCTTTTGGTTAAAGAAAATATATAGTAGGATGGACTGAAAATTGGCGTCGACAACGCGCTTTTGTCTTAACCTTAAATTTGGAGGTTTTCATTGTTAACAAGGCAATCAATCCTACACTTGCCATTCTGTATACAGTGTCTCTTAGATTTTTACTGTAAAGGCTATCCAGAGGTCTTTCAGAGTAGATATACCGCTTTGAATTGTCTTTATTTTTAGCAGCTTTTTTTCCTAATCACCCAAAGATACTGTGTAAGGATAGCATTGAATAAGTAAGGGATAGTCAGAGGGACCAAAAAGTTTTCAGGGCAAGTTTCGTAATGTACATCCATGGGCTGGGGGAAACTTATAGCTATTGAACCACAGATTTCTCCACCGTGTTCTGCTCCAACTCATCCCCAAAACATAACTCGAAGTGAAGTGTCCTGCCAGCATGCTTTCCGTGGAATGTGCCCCAGCTCTTAGCACAATATCTTGATGAGAGAAGACTTCAAGTATTTCTCCACTAACTGATGGATGAATCCAATCTGCAAGAAACACTGCTGTATTTCTATATTTCTGTGGAGCAGGTTCTCCTTTTCACAGTTTGGGGTTTGCTTTTATTGGTTTGTCACAGGAAGAAGGAAGAGCCCAAAGCAGAGACCTAAATTGACAGGCCGATGCAGAGGATCAAAGGGAAAACCTGGACAATGAGCACCAATGATGCCACTGTCAGAAATTAGAGACAGATTTTTTTTTTTTTTTTTTTTTTTATTAAATTTATTGAGGTGACAGTTGTTAGTAAAATTACATAGATTTCAGGTGTACAATTCTGTATTACATCATCTATAAATCCCGTTGTGTGTTCATCACCCAGAGTCAGTTCTCCTTCCATCACCATATATTCGATCCCCCTTACCCACATCTCCCACCCCCCACCCCCCACCCCCCACCCCCCTTACCCTCTGGCAACCACCAAACCATTGTCTGTGTCTATGAGTTTCTGTTTCTCATTTGTTTGTCTTGTTCTTTTGTTGTTTTGGTTTATATACCACATATCAGTGAAATCACATGGTTCTCTGCTTTTTCTGTCTGACTTATTTCGCTCAGCATTACACTCTCAAGATCCATCCATGTTGTCACAAATGTTCCTATATCATCTTTTCTTACTGCCGAATAGTATTCCATTGTGTATATATACCACAACTTCTTCATCCATTCATCTATCGAAGGACATTTTGGTTGTTTCCATGTCTTGGCCACTGTAAACAAAGCTCCAATGTTTGGTAGCTGGTATCTAGAATGTCAGATAAAGGGTCCCAGTCTGCAACTACAAAAATATATGGTAAGGGACATCGGCTTATCAAAAGCAGAACGAGAGTTTCAGAATTCAAAGTAAAAGGTAAATTAAGTGGAAAACTAGGCATGACTTCCAGTCTTTTCCTTTCCATACTGGTAGATTGAGGGTGAGTGAGCCTGTGTATCCAGGAGCAGGGACTGCTGGAGTCTGAGGTCCAGGATGCAGGGCAGGAAAGGCTTCTTGCTTTGGGCTACATGAGGTCTGGAATCCACATTCTTTGTATACAAACAATACTTGGTGTTTTCTAGAGCAGTGTTCCCCAGAGTGTCCCAAGGAGCACTTGTTCTGTTAATGCAGAAAAATGTTTGGAAAACACTGGGTTAAACAAAATTAGGAGGTTCTTTCTGAAGGCTCCTAGGAGGTAACGCATGCTGTGTGTCTGCCTTCTTAAGGGGAGTCTATAAGCAGTGCTTCCCAGACGTGTTGAATCTCCAAACCTTTTCTTGTAAGAACTTCTTTGGACCAGTATTACATGAACCACATTTTGGGACGTGATACTCTGGACGTGATCTATGTTCCTGTAGAATCTCCGTGTCTTCTGCTAGGAACGTTTTGTTGTGCCGGCTATCAGAACTCACCTTGTGAAATTTTTCAGCTGATTTAATATATTGACAGACTTTATCCTTATTCTCTAGGCATTGTTAATTAAGATGACACAAAGCATAGAGAAGAAAATTGAAGCCCTTTCATTTTATAGCCAAATTACAAAGACAGAATGACTCAAGTGAAATTTCTGGGCAGGTCAGGTCTCTATTTAATCTTGCCGTAGACAGCGAATGATCTTGAATAATTTACCAGACTAATCCATTCACTGTGTTAAGCTTATCTGTGTTCAGATAATTAAATTTGGATGCATGTTTAGTTTGAAGCACAAGTAATTATTTTATTTATTTTTAACCCCCTTCCCCAGATTCAGTTTTAAATAGAAGTAATCGATCCAGATACAACCTAAGAGTGAGATTTTGAAAATTTTTCTCTTTAACTATTTTATGGACACAGAAATAACTGGTGATACTGGAAAAAGTAGTGAAAGACAAGAAGAAGAAGGGGTTACATCTGGATGATGATGCATTCTTTGGGAAGTATAATGCAATATACAGGTGAAGGAGACCCTCCATTAGCCATTGGATGTCACCCTGCAATGTTATTGTATGTACTGCACATGCATTTCGTCAGGTTTTTGGTGGAATGATTTTTGTGTGTATCCACACTGTGTGTACCTCATTGCCTGCACTGAGCAGATACTCAATAGATATTTAAGAATTGCCTTTGTTATTTAAGACTTCTGATTACTTTCTGAATTACAGAAACCAGTATAATTTAATTCAAGTGACTACTTCACATTCCAAACCCAAGATGCTATTTTAAAATGTTCTGCCCTCATCAAGATAAATATTTTAATTTCTGCAGTAAAATTACAGTGTTTTACCTGTGTTTGCCTGAACAGAGATCCTATTATGATATAAACCTTGTTATGTTGAAATATACCTATGAATCTTGTCATATTAAAATAAGGTTAAATATATAAATGTAAATGTAAAAGGTTGTAAGAACTCTGTGAAATGATAGGCAGATACTTTTTATTTTTTGTAGTATAGACTGAGAAACTTGGTTTAAAAGTACAAAGGCTTGACTTGGCAAAGCATTATCTGTGTCTGTGCCCCTGGAGATCCTGAAAAGGGCATTAGCCCCTTGCCAGCTTCGGTCTGTGAGCAGGCCTGTTGGCATAGGGCCCAGGCAGGAGAAACTCTCATCTACATCCTTGGAGACCCAGAAAGGGCCCTGTTTGTGGCTCCCATTTCTTCACAGCCATAGTTTTTCAATCTGCCAGCAATTCTGAGGGTCCAGGGTCCAGTGGAAGACACTCCCACCAGTGCCCTGGGAGATCCTAAGGGGGCCCTGTCCTCCAGTCCCCTCGTAGCCTCAGTCCGCCAGCAGTTTTGCTGGCACAGAGATCAAGCAGTAGACACCCCTGTCTGCACCCTTGAAAGGGTCCTATGTTTGGTTTCAGGCCCGGCCAGCCTTAGTCCATGCACAGTCCAGCTGGCACAGGGCCAGGTGGGACATACTCATGTCTGTGCCTCAGGAGACCCTGAGAGGGCCCTCCACGTGGCTCTAGCCCCTCTAGTCACAGTCCGGGACCAGTCTAGCCTACTCAGGGACCTGGCAGGAGACATGTCTATCCATGCCTTCAGAGCCAGTTGGCAGACCTCAATCTTGGCTGTGGAACCTGAAACAGCCCTGGGGCTTGGTTCCAGCCTTCTCAGCCATGGTCCAAGGCCAGACCTGCCCACCTAGGGGTCCATGCAGTGATTGTAAGGCAGTCTTCCCAGGGTCCTGGTGGGAGCTATACCTGTTGCACACGTGGTAATAGTCCCATTGTTTGAGGACCCAACTGTGGACCCTGAAGTGGACACCTGTCCCAACACCACCTTACTGAGCAAGATACTGGAGGCAGTTCCATTCACCCAATGACCAGGCATGACCACACCTACTCGAGATCCTGGTCACAAGGATCTGTGACCTGCCAACCACTGTTCTTCATATCCAGTGACCGGGCATGCATTCAGTTCAGCACAACTGTGATTCTGGAAGTAATTCCATCAATCCAAGGAATAGACAGGAAAAAGATTTTACCTCCTGAAATGAGTCTGTAAAGACTGGAAGAGGTGTTTGCTCCTTTAAATGCACAGACACCAATGCAAGGCTATACAGATCATTGTTAGTAAAATTACATAGATTTCAGGTGTACAATTCTGTATTACATCATCTATAAATCCCATTTTGTGTTCACCACCCAGAGTCAGTTCTCCTTCCATCACCATATATTTGATCCCCCTTACACTCATCTCCCATCCCCTTCCCCCTCCCTCTCTGGTAACCACTAAACTATTGTCTGTGTCTATGAGTTTTTGTTTCTCATTTGTTTGTCTTGTTCTTTTGTTGTTTTTGGTTTATATACCACACATCAGTGAAATCATATGGTTCTCTGCTTTTCAGTGTGATTTATTTCGCTTAGCATTATACTCTCAAGAGCCATCCATGTTGTCACAAATGTTCCTATATCATCTTTTCTTACCGTTGAATAGTATTCCATTGTGTATATATACCACAACCTCTTTATCCATTCATCTATAGAAGGACATTTTGGTTGTTTCCATGTCTTGGCCACCGTAAATAAAGCTGCAATGAACATTGGAGCACACGTCTCTTTATGTATAAATGTTTTCAGATTTTTTTGGTAGACACCCAGGAGAGGGATTGTTGGGTCATATGGTAATTCTATTCATAATTTTTTGAGGAACCTCCACACTGCCTTCCATAGTGGTTGCACCAGTCTGCATTCCCACCAACAGTGTATGAGGCTTCCTTTTTCTCCACAGCCTCTCCAACACTTGTTACTATTTGTCTTGTTGATGATAGCCATTCTGACTGGGGTGAGGTAATATCTCATTGTGGTTTTGATTTGAATTTCTCTGATGATTAGTGATGTTGAGCATTTTTTCATATGTCTATTTGCCATTTGTATGTCCTCTTTGGAGAAATGTCTCTTCAGGTCCTCTGCCCATTTTTCAATTGGGTTGTTTGTTTTTTTGTTGTTGAGTTGCATGAGTTCCTTGTATATTTTTGATATTAGCCCCTTATTGGAGGCACTGTTTGCAAAAATCTTCTCCCATTCAGTTGGTTGCCTCTTTATTTTGTCGATGGTTTCTTTTGCTGTGCAGAAGCTTTTAAGTTTCATATAGTCCCATTCATTTATTTTAGCTTTTACTTCCTTTGCCTTTGGAGTCAAATTCATAAAATGCTCTTTGAACCCAAGGTCCATAAATTTAGTACCTATGTTTTCTTCTATGCAGTTTATTGTGTCAGGTCTTATGCTTAAGTCTTGGATCCATTTTGAATTAATTTTGGTACATAGTGACAGACAGCAGTTCAGTTTCATTCTTTTGCACGTGGCTATCCAATTCTCCCAGCACCATTTATTGAAGAGGCTGTCTTTTCTCCATTGTATGTTTTTTTCTTCTGTGTCAAAAATTATCTGTCCTCATTTATGTGGTTTTATTTCTGGGTTCTCAATTCTATTCCATTGGTCTATGTGTCTGTTTTTCTGCCAGTACCATGCTGTTTTGATTATTGTAGCCCTGTAGTACAGCTAAAGTCAGGGAGTGTGATACCTCCAGTATTGTTCTTTTTTCTTAAGATTGCTTTGGCTATTCGGGGTCTTTTGTGGTTCCAAACAAATCTGATGATTTTTTGTTCTATTTCTTTAAAAAATGCCACTGGGATTTTGATGGGGATTGCACTAAATCTGTATATTGCTTTGGGTAATATGGCCATTTTAACTGTGTTGATTCTTCCAATCCATAAGCACGGAATGTCTTTCCATTTCTTTCTGTCTTCAATTTCTTTCAGAAATGTCTTATAGTTTTCAGCATATAGGTCTTTCACATCCTTGGTTAGTTTATTCCTAGGTATTTTATTCTTTTTGCTGCAATTGCAAAAGGAATTATTTTTTGTATTTCTTTTTCTGAGATTTCATTGTTAGTATATAGGAATGCAATGGACTTTTGTACGTTGATTTTGTAGCCGGCAACTTTACTGTATTCGTTGATTGTTTCTAATAGTTTTTTGACGGAGTCTTTAGGGTTTTATATGTATAGCATCATGTCATCAGCAAAGAGTGACAATTTAACTTCTTCATTCCCTATTTGGATGCCTTTTATTTCTTTCTCTTGCCTGACTGCTCTGGCAAGGACTTCCACACTATGTTGAAAAGCAGAGGTGATAGGGGACAGCCCTGTCGTGTTTCTGAACGTAGAGCAAAGGGCTTTAGTTTTTCACCATTAATTATGAGATTAGCTGAGGGTTTGTCATATATGGCCTTTATTATGTTAAGGTATTCTCCTTCTATACCTATTTTATTAAGTGTTTTAATAATAAATGGATGTTGTATCTTGTCAAATGCTTTTTCTGCATCAATTGATATAATCATATGATTTTTGTCCTTTATTTTGTTTATGTGATGTGTCACATTGATGGATTTGTGGATGTTGAACCATCCTTGTGCTCCGGGGATGAACCCCACTTGGTCGTGATGAATAATTTTTTTAATGCATTGTTGTATTCGATTTGCTATAATTTTGTTTAGGATTTTTGCATCTGTATTCATCAGAGATATTGGTCTGCAGTTTCCTTTTTTTGTGTTGTCCTTACCAGGTTTTGGTATCAGGGTAATATTGGCCTCATAAAATGAGTTAGGGAGTACTGTCTCTTCTTCAATTTTTTGGAAGAGTTTGAGCAGGATTGGTGTTAGATCCTCTTTGAAGGTTTGGTAGAATTCACTAGTGAAGCTATCTGGTCCCGGACTTTTGTTTTTGGGAAGGTTTTGGATGACTGCTTCAATTTCGTTACTGGTGATGGGTCTGTTTAGATTTTCCAGTTCTTCATGGTTCAGCCTAGGAAGGCTATATGTTTCCAAGAACTTGTCCATTTCTTCTAGGTTATTGAATTTGGTGGCATATAGTCCTTCATAGTATTCTTGGATGATCCTTTGTATTTCTGTGGTGTCCGTGATAACTTCCCCTTTTTCATTTCTGATTTTGTTAACTAGTGTCTTCTCTCTTTTTATCTTAGTGAGTCTAGCCAAGTGTTTGTCAATTTTGTTAATCTTTTCAAAGAACCAGCTGTTTGTCACATTAAATTTTTCTATTGTCTTTTTTGTTCTCTATTTCATTTAGTTCTGCTCTGATTTTTGTTATTTCCTTTCTTCTGCTGACCTTGGGTTTCATTTGTTCTTCTTTTTCTAGTTCTTTAAGGTGTAACGTGAGGTTATTTATTTGGGATTTTTCTTGTTTCTTGAGATAGGCCTGTAATGACATAAATTTCCCTCTTAAACTGCTTTCGCTGCATCCTAAAAATTTTGGTAGGATGTATTTTCATTCTCATTTGTTTCTATGCATCTTTTGATCTCTCCTCTAATTTCTTTTTTGACGCAGTCGTTCTTTAAAAGTATGTTGTTTAATCTCCATGTATTTGTGTTTTTTCCTGCTTTCTTTTTGCAGTTGCTATCCAGTTTCAAAGCCTTGTGATCAGAGAATATGTTTGGTATGATTTCAATCTTCTTAAATTTGCTGAGGCTGATTTTATGTCCTAATATATGGTCTATCCTTGAGAATATTCCATGTACACTAGAAAAGAATGTATAGTGTGATGTTTTAGGATGAAGTGCTCTATATATGTCAATTATGTCCATTTCATCTAATGTGTCATTTAGGCCTGCTAGTTCATTATTTATTTTCTGTTTGGATGATCTATTCATAGCTGTCAATGATGTATTTAAGTCCCCTAGTATGATTGTGTTTTGGTCAATGTTTCCCTTTAGTTCTGTTAGTAGTTGCTTGGTATACTTTGGTGCTCCCTGATTGGGGGCATAAATATTGATGACTGTTAAGTCTTCTTGTTGTACAGTCCCCTTTACCATTATGAAATGTCCATCTTGGTCTCTTGTTACCTTTTTCACCCTGAAGTCTGTTTCATGTGATATCAGTATGGCTACACTGATTTTCTGTGGGTACCATTTGCTTGGAGTGTCAATTTCCACCCTTTCACTTTGAGTCCATGCTTTTCCTTGTAGCTGAGATGTGTCTCTTGGAGGCAGCATATGGTTGGGTTTAGTTTTTTGATCCAATCTGCTACTCTGTGCCTTTTTGTTGGTGAGTTCAGTCCATTTACATTTAGGGTGATTATTGATATGTGAGGATTTCCTGTCATTCTATCTTTCGTTTTCTGGTAAGGCTGTGTCTCCATTGTTTTTTTGCCTTTTTGTTGTTCTCTATTATTTCTGTGTGGTGGTATTCTATGATGTTTCCCTCTGTTTCTTCTTTTATTACAGTATATATTTCAGTTCTGGATTTTTTTTTGAGTGGTTACCCTTAAGGTTATGTAAAAGAAAGTTTGATATTTAGAGTATTCCATTTTCTTCAGCACGCTTACTTTCTCCATTCCCATATTCCAGCTCAGGCCTTTACTCTCCCTCTTTTTATGTTTTGGTTGCCACAAATTGTCCCTGTTGATGATGGTCGAATAGCCTCCTTTAGTATTTCTTGTAGTGCAGGTTGTGTATTAGAAAATTCCCTCAGCTTCTGTATGTCTGGAAAGGTCTTTATTCCTGCTTCATATCTAAAGGATATCTTTGCTGGATATATTTTTCTTGGCTCATGATTTCTCTCTTTCAATAGTTTGAATATTTGGTTCCACTCTCTCCTGGCTTGTAGAGTTTCTACTGAAAAATCTGACGATAATCTAATGGGCTTTCCTTTGTAGGTTACCATCTTCTTTTCCCTGGCTGTCTTGATGATTCTTTCTTTGTCGTTGATTTTTGACAGCTTCAATACAATGTGTCTTGGAGAAGGCCTGTTGGGATTGAGGTAATTAGGTCTTGTATTTGCTTCTTGGATTTGAGGATCCAGTTCTTTCCACAAGTTTGGGAAGTTCTCATCGACTATTTGTTTGAATATACTCTCTGTCCCCTTCTCTCTTTCTTCTCCTTCTGGTATGCCCATTATTCTTATATTGCTCTTTCTGATGGAGTCAGAAAGTTCTTCTAGAGTTCTTTCATTTGTTTTAAGTCTCATGTCTCTTTTTTCTTCCATCCATGTCATTTCCAGGTTTCTATCTTCAGTGTCACTGATTCTTTCCTCCATCTGGTCAACTCTACCACCTAAGCTGGCTATTTCATTCTTCATTTCTTCTACTGAGTTATTAATCTCCTGAAATTCTATTTGGTTCCTTTTTAGAATTTCAATCTCTTTGGTAAAATGTTCATGTTGTTCTTTGACTGTGTTTCTGAGTTCATTAAACTGCCTTTCTGTGTTTTCCTGCATCTCGTTGAGTTTTTTTCAGAACTGCAAGCTTGAATTCTCTGTCATTTAAGTCACATATTTCCATATCTTTAAGTTCCTTTTCTGGAGACTTTTCACTTTCTTTCTGAGCTGTCTTGTTGCCTTGGTTATTCATGGCAATTACTGATTTACTATTTCTCTTCCTAGACATCTACAGGAGTGGCTTCTGCAACAGACTGATAGGAAGAGGTCTTTCTTTTGTTTTCCAGTGCTTGTTGGTAGAATGTTTTATTTTCGCTCCTACTGCAGCCTTTTTTTCTCTCTCACACGGTAGTGCTATGTTTTCTCTGCACTATTCTAGCTTCTCACACAATGGGGGGATTCCTGGGAGATGGGCTTCTCCTCTGTTAACAGTTCGCCTGGGTCACAGGGCACAGTGTCTGTGTGGGTATGCGGAGAGCTTTTGAAGTTCCAAAGCTCTTCCTGCACCAGATTCAGAGCCCGTATATTTCAGCACTTCTGTTTACTACTGTAGGGATCCACCCAGATAGGTGGGGACAGGGATGAGGTGAGTTGTGAGAGGTGGACCAGAGCAATGGTGGCGCCCACCACTATAGCCGGTCCTGCTTCCACAGCTTCCTCCCCTTTGCCGGAACTAGTTGGGCTGCAAATCTGTGTCTGCAGTCCACAGTTCTCAGAACAGCAAATATTCTGTTCTTTTGATCTTTCACTGCTACTCTTCCACTTCTAGCACCGGGCAGGTGGGGGCGGGGTGAGCTCTGGGAGGGTAGGGAGGGGCCCGCTAGTCTCAGTGCCTAAGGCTTCCATTCTCTGCTTGGCAGTGAGGGCTTAAACCACCGTTTTCAGCCTTCTTCCCTCAGTCTTTTCTCTGAGGTCTCTGCCGTGAGCGTTGTGTTCAGCCATGTTATATGCTGTCCCCTCAGCCCTGTGGGCCATAAACGGAGCCCTAGCAGTCCGAGTTCTTCCCTCTCCCAGAGCTGCGGTAGTTCCGGGATGCAGCGAGCTCGGAGCACTGAGTTAGGTCTGCGTCCTGGGCTCCCACGGCTCCGTCTCTGCACTTCTCCTTTCCCTCCTCTCCCACACGTGGGATTTGCCCACCTTTAGGTGAATTCAGTAGTGGGACTCTTTGTCTTGACTGTCTGCTGTGCAGGGAGTCCTTTGTGGCGTTTTAGTTGTTAGATTTGTTGTAAATTCCAGGGGAGATTTACAGAGGCTCACCTCATGCCGCCATTTTGATGACATCTTCTCTGAAGAAATCTTGAAGGCCAGGAAGGAGTGAGATATATATTCAAAGTGCTGGAAGACAAAAAAAAAAGTCCTGCCAACTAAGTGAATGAAATGCAAGAAAACACAAATAGACAACTAAACAAAATCAGAAAAACAATGCACAAACAAAATGAGTTTAATAAAGAAGTAGAAGTCATAAGAAAGAACCAAGCAGAAATATATCTTGAAGGCAAAACTGTCCCTCAGAAATGGAGGAGAGATAAAGACATTCCTGGACAAGCAAAAGCTAAGGGAATTCATTACCACTAGACCTGTCTGACGAGAAATTCTAAAGGGAGTCCTTGATGTTGAAATGAACACTAACAACATGAAAACATATAAAACTCACTGATAAAGGTAAATATATTGTCAAATTTAGAATACTCTAATAATGTGATGGTGGTGTGTAAATCACTTTTAGCTCTAGAATAAATGTTAAAAATGATAATATTAAAAATAACTATAGCTACATAATTTGGTAATTGATGTACGATATAAAAAGAGGTAAACTGTGACATCAATAGCATGAAATGGGGGAAGAGAAAAGTGCAGTTTGCATTTTTTTTAATGAGGTTGAAGGTAAGTTGTTATCAGCTTAAAATAGACTTATATCTATAAGATGTTTTATGTAAGCCTCATGGTAAGCACAACAAAAAACCTTTAATTGTTACACAAAAGATAAAGAGAAAGGAATTAACGCATACTGCTAAAAAAATAAATCATAAAGAAAAACAATAAGAGAGGAAGAAAGCAATAAAGGGACTAAAATAACAGACAGAAAACAATTAAACATAAATAGACCAGATTCTCCAATCAAAAGATATAAAGTGGCTGAATAGATTAAAAAACAAAAAACAAAACACCAAGATCTAACAGTATGCTGCATACAAGAGACTCACTTTAGTTTTAAGGACACATATAGAAAGTAAAGGAATGGAAAAAGATATTCTATGCAAATGGTAACCAAAAGAGCAGGAGTAATATATTCCTCTTCTTCCTTATAAATCTAAATCTGTGTTCTATTAAATTTCCATGTTATCTCACATTATGGTAGAAGCAGAGAAAAAATCATATTCTCTCAGCTGTTTGTGTTTTACATTATGTTAAAAAATGAAATAAAACTAAACTCCCGGCTTATAGACTCCAGCTTAATTAAAGGTCATCCAAAATGTACTTATTTTAGAAATGGAGTCAGCTGCATGTTAGTGAAATATTCTGGATTGTTCATTTTCAGACCTAGGGAGTTAGTTCTGTATGACTGAAGCATTTCTTGTGGAGGTAACTCATTCAAAGGGCCTTGAGCATCCAAATCAATGTTTGACTCATACAGAACTATTAACAATGGTAGGGGCATGGCAAAGGGTACAACGAATGGAAGCTGTGACAAGCAGAATTTGTCTGAGACTCACTGTATTTGGCTGCAAATGACTAAGTAAGACCAAAATAGCTGTGTCATGTGATGCGTGATAGATTGTGAGGCATTAATTGAAACATTATAAATGGATGGTTTCTAGAGCCTGTTTGCTGGAGAAGGATCAGTTGTTTCTGAGTGTCACATCAATTGTAACTTGCTACCAAAGCAAGATACGAAAAATTAAAATAAAAACTAGGGACAGTCATCTTTCAAGGAGCCGAATAACCCTTGGATGACAGCCACTCTTGGATGATGCCCGTGTGCGTGGGTGGTGACCACAGCTAGACTTGAGTAGTGGTAAGTGATACAATCAAATGGCTGCAGGGTTTTGGCTTTCATCTTAGGCTTTAGCACTCTTATGGCAGAGGGGAGAGAGTAGGGATTGGTCTGGCACAGTGTTCAGCATTTTTTGTCCTTTATACTCTTGAGATTTAGAGGGAAGCCTACATTTAAAAACTAAAAACTTTTTTTCTGTCTTTGCTGAAAGGCAGATCTGGTAAAGAATCTGGTAATATTCAATCTATGACTGATTTTCTGGGATTGATGAAGGATGTGCTAGGTTCCTTTTAGAGGCTTTTATAACATTGGCTCTTCCTCAGAAGTTTCTAGTATTGCTATTTATTTCCTTAAGCAAGAGAATAAGTAATTTATTAAGAAAAAGACCAAAGTTCAATGAAAATGAATTTATACTAAGCTGGTTTATGCCTCATGCTTTTATTGTCTACCAGCATCACAGAATGGAAATATTTGGGGGTTTGTACTATCTATCTGCTTTTAGTTAGAAAATACGTATTTTTATTTTTCTTTGAAGGTCCATGATGTATAACTTGTATATTTGTTCTAGGGATTATTTTTTAAAACACCAATTCATGTCAGAACAAGTCATACTTTATCAGACACTTAACCTTCAATTTAGATGGCTGGTTGGGCAGAAATGCTTGACAGTATTTAATGAACTTGATGCATTTTAAGCAAAACCATTGTAAAATATTTGAAATAAATAGATTCTACCTTGCTGAAATTGTTTCATTGAAAAGCAGACATAATACCAGACCTTTAATTATCCTTTAGTAATAAACATTCGGAGGGAGGATCTCTGATCACATCAGACATTTAGCTAGTAAGAGCCTTTGTCGTCTCCCATTAGTAGTTTTTAATCTGACATCAGAATCCTCTAAAGAAAATTCTGTTTGCATGTTTGGGAAGTTAGGGTGATTGGCAAACAATAATGAATAGGAAATAATGCTTTTGGAAATCCTGGTCTTTATGAGAGTTCGTCACCCGTGAAATGCCTTCTGTTTATGAAAGAATAGCAGTGTGGGTAGTTATTTGATGTTTTCTCATGTTGCAGCATGAACAACAAAAACAAATGTGACATTAGTTGAAAAATTTGGCTTAAGTTCATTACTTGGAATTTCAGCCTGATTCAGTTGTCTTCAAAAATGAAAGCCATTCACTCCAGAATGTACCTACCTGTGGGACAAATAATGAAATAACCTTACCTTCAACTTGATCACTTACTCACCTGGCTTTTATTATGAGATCAGATTTAGTTCATAGGAAGCAGTTCTTTCTTAAAGGAATATTTGAGTGAAACAAAAACAACCTTGTTATTGAACTGAGTCACAGTGAGCATTTTGTAATAAAAAATATGGTGTTTTGGGAGGTGGGTAGGCACAATTGTAAACTTAGCATTTTAACTGAGTGCCCCCAACCAGTCTTGTGCTATTCTCTACCAAAAAACAAGCAAAAACGAATCATTTTCAAAGTCAAATAAGTTTGAGAACAATTGCACCCCTGTTTGGAGAGGCTCAGTATATTTGAAAGTATTGAAGTCCTGTTGTGCAATTAAAAAACTCTTTCATTTTTTTAAACTAGATGTTTTTAAGTTTTATGTTTTTAGACGAAGAGTTAGGAATCAAGTAGTTCTGAGTTTTAAGACAAACAGCAGTCCCCAGACCCTCGTCTTTTCCATTTCCCATTCTCCAGGGACAAGTACTTCTCATCCTTTAGCTGATTAGTTTTGTAATTACCTCCATTTTGAAACAGTACAATAGTGGGGCTATTTCCTGAGTATTTTTTTCTCATGTCTTTATCTGTTGGCTTCTCAGTATGAAAGATAAGAATTTATTTAGCTCCTTCCTCTGCCCCATCTCTCTCTCTCTCTCTGTCTCTTATTTTTTCTCACAGGAGTGCATGTGTACATGTGCGCGCGCGCACACACACACACACACACACACACACACACACACAAGCCCCTCCCCTAGTCTTTCCTGTACCGTCTCACTCTGTGGCTCTCGTGGGGTACAATTCTATACATGCATGTACACACACATAACCCTCCACCCCATTCTTCGTGTAAAAGTATGTTGTGATTTGGATTATATAAACAGTTAGTGTTTGTTATTAAGAATAAGTAAATGCAATTTTTAGCTAACCCATGTAGAGTAATATGATTCCTGTTATATTTTTGTATAACTTTGTATGGTTTATAATTATGATTTGCTTAGCTTTCTATGTGCTTATCTGTAACTCAACCCCCAGTTCTCCACAAGTTGAGTAAATCTCTTCGAGGGAGGTAGGTTCATTGACATCAGTTTTTCTCTCCGCATTGTCTGTTTGAAGCTGTCTTTTCGAGAGTCTTCTGACTTGTTCCAATCTGGACTGGATGCTTTCCTTGCCTGGTACACAACTGCCATCCTTACATCTCCCCTTCCCCATTACCCTGTGGTGCTAAGTCTCCTGTTTTCTTTACCCCATGACGTCCTCTTTCTTGGTTTACTCTTTTTTTTCTTTTTGTAGCATATGGAGACTCTGGTATCTTGTGAGAAAAGTGTGTGGGATATTGTTTTATTTTTGTGAACTTAAAAATCTGAAAATGTCTTTATTCCATCTTCACATTTGATTGTTTACCACTATATGACTGTTTGTCACTATATTGCTATACAATTCTATACTAGAATTCTTTTTCCTTCTTAAGGTAAACAACTGCGTTCTAGCATCCAAAATTGCTGGTATGGAAAACACATTCCTGTGTGTCTGCCCTACTCTCAATATCCTGCTTCACTTCTGGCACTTCAGATCACCATATGTGTGGTGGCTTTTCCCACACCAAGTAATTCCGTGATACCACAGGGGTGTCCTGTAACTTAACTCTTTCTGACATTATTGACCTAACGATAGTATCAAATCCCACAGTTTAGGGGCTCAGTCCCACAAGACTGTCTCCTCCCCCCATTCACTTCAGATGCCAATTGCAAGTGCAGGTTGTTACCTGTGGATCTGACCAACTGGCTATAAATTGACGACCTCCTCAGTTTCGATTAATTTGTAGAACCACTCACAGAATGCAGAAAAATAGTTTCCTTACTAGATTACCAGTTTATTATGAAGGATATTAAAGAACACGAATGAACAGCTTATGAAGAGATACATAAGGTGAGGTCTGGAAGGGTCCCAAGCACAGGAGCTTCTGTCCCCGTGGAGTTTGGGGTGTACCACCTTCCCAGAATGTGGATGTGTTCTTGTTTACCAATCCTGAGGCTCTCTGAACTCTGTCCTTTTGGGTTTTTATGGAGGCTTCATTATGTAGGTATGATTGATTAAATCATTGGCCACTGATGATTGATTGAGCCTCTCTTTCTTCCCCAGAGGTTGGGGGATGGGACTAAAAATTTCAAATCTCCAATCTTGGTTGGTTCCCTTGACAACAAGCCCCCATCCTTATAGGCTTTCCAAAAAGTCACCTCATTAACACAAACTCGGGTGTGGTTGAACGGGTCTTGTTATGAATAACAAGACACTTCTTTCACCTTTATGATTCTGGAGCTATTTCAGGAACTAAGGACAAAAGATCAAATATCATAACAAAAGTTGCTCCTATTGCTCTTGTGCTTAGGAAACTCCCAGAGTTTTAAGTGCTTTGTGCTAGAAATGGGGACAAAGACCTAGTATATATTTCTCATTATAAATCGCAATATCATAGTTGATCTTTCCAAAGCAATGTAATTTATGATTCCTTGTGTTGGGGAGGAAGACACTTTTCCTACCATCAAGGTAGTATTTTGGCTGTCTAATAACTGAATAGACATGAGACAGATTAGTAAAATAACCAAATTTAATACATACATATGCATGGAACCCTGCATACGTTAAAGAATCAGAGATCCCACATGAACGAGGGGTTCAGAGACAGAAAGGGAAAATAGGTAGATAAGACATTCTGAGGTAGGGGTGAGGTAAGGAGCCTTGGGGGCTTCAAAGGGGGCATTGCAGGATAATAAGAAGAGCAGCCATTTAGTAAACAGAAGTTTCCCCTAATGTCAGAGTGATTGCTAGGCTCACAGTCCGTGCTGCAGTCTCTTCCTGCAAGTTAGGCGGACTTACCCCGGAGACTCTCAGAGTCCCGGGAGCTACCTGGCACTGACTGAGGCCTCCGCGGTAGCTGTGGCACGAGCAAAGAACCAAGCACGCAAGATCTTAAATCCCTTTCGATATGCTCTTTACTCAAACATCAACCATCAACACACCAAACAGTAAAGCACACAGCACAATACAATAATTGGGAAAAACAGAGTAACGAGTCAGTCCCAAAGTCAATCGGAGTCCTCGTGGAATAAGGAAGGGGGTCTGGTCGGGGAGGTCGGTCCTGTAGAGGTTCAGTCTGAGCCTGATGGAGCAAACGGGTTTCTGGAGCAGAAGAGCAGCACGGCCACCTCTCAGGTGAGACTGGCTCTCTGAGCTGCCAAAGTCGTCAGCCCTTATGCAGTTCTGAGTGCCTTCCTGATGTCACCTTATCAGGACAGCCAGCCAGCGACCCTGACGTCCTCATATCTTCAGTAGCAGACCTTTGGAGGGTAGCTGGTTACACCCAATTACCGGGGTAACGGGGCAGCTCCCTGGGTATTGTCTGCTAAGTTCTCTGCACATGTCCAAAATGGAGTTAGTCATGCTCGTTCAATGTGGAGTCACTCTTGCTCACACAAAACTCATTCTAACAGCTTCCAGGGGTGCTTTACACACCTGTGCTCTATGTAGGTCAAGGCCCCTCATCAAGTTCTTCTAAGTAGTTAAGGGGTGGGGGACGGGGGGGGGGGGGACAGAAGTTTTTCCTGAGCCCTCAGCTAAGTTGCTTTTAGCTCAAAATAATCTGCATACCACAGAAGCACATTTTGGGGTGACTGGTTCTGAACACCTTCATTTGTGTATGCCTCTTTCTTCAACCCAAAGATCGTTTTCCCTAATATTCTGATATTTCAAATTAAGTACTTTGGTATGTGCCTTTCTTTTTAATCTAGAAACTCATGTCCTACATTTTCTTCAAAGACTTTCTTGATGATTTTCTCCTTTCTCTTTCCTTTTGCCTTCAGGAATTCCTATTCTCCAGACATTGAATCTCCTGGATTGGTCACTACTTACCTAACATTTTCTCTCCTAATTTCTATTTATCTTTTTGCTTTACTTTCTGTGAGATTTCTTCAACTTTATTTTCAGTAGTTGTAAGTGAAATTTTCCTTTCTGCTATCACGTTTTTATTTTTCCAAAACTATTTTTTGTTTTCTGAATATTTCTTTTTAAAAATAAAATTCTGTTCTTGTTCCATGGGTACAATATCTTATCCCTGATAATATTTCTTTTTCCCTCAAATCATCTCCTCCTTGCGTAATCTGTTTTCTCCAGGTTGAAGTTTTTGTTTGCTTGCTTTGGGCTTGTTACCTATATTAGAGTTTTACCTCAATCTCTGCCAATCCTTGCCTGCCTTATCATATTTAGGAGTAGGAGACTAGAAAGCTGACTGAATACTCTGAATGTGTGGGCAAGCCTATTGACCGTGAATGTCACCTATTGATCTGAATGTGCCAATTTCAGTATCTTGTCTTCTTGGACCGATCAGATCTCTTAGAGAGAGGATCTCTAGTCTCTTTACTGGAGGGTCAGGGCTTTGGAGTGTCAATTTTGGGAAACGGGCTGTGGGGGTGTCAGCACTCAGAATAACTATGTTAACTCAATCCTCCTATTTTCAAGGTACTTCTGTTATCAACTGCACTCAGCGTCCTTATGTCCGGAGAACCTTTGATTGATCTTTTCTGGAGAATAAAGCTCTAGTCTTCTACCAGAATTGGGAGTAGGAGCAACCACTTAGCAACACAAAATAAGGAAAGACCTAGAGTTCTGGTTTTTAAATAGTTTTCAATCAAAATTAATGTTCTTGATGTATCATTGCATTGCCTCTTTACCCAGTTAGGTCAAACTCGAGGTTTAGGGTACAGTCCTCCAAGATTTCCAAGTCTGCCCAAGACTTCTGACACAAGCTACAAGTTCAGGAGTCTCCAGGGCTATCCTCGCTTCAGACCAGCTGGTTGTAAATTTGGGGGTCCTCAAAGACTCCTTCTGATTTCATAATTTGATAGAATATCTCACAGAGCTCAGGAAAGTGCTATATTTATGATTATAATTTTATTACAGGAAAAGGATACAAATCAGAACCAACCAAAGGAAGAAACACATATGGTGCAGTCTGGGGCTGAGAAAGTTCCAAACACAAAGCTTCCATTTCCTCAGGGATGTGGTACCCTCCTGTCATTGATGTGTGATAATACTCATGGAGTATTGCCAACCTGGGAAGTTAGGTTGAGCCTCAGTGTCCATAGTTTTTATTGGGGCTTTGTTACTAGGCGTGATTGATTGCCCAAAGCCCCAGCCCTCTAATCACATGCTTGGTCTTTCTATCTGGCTAGCCCCCCATCCTGAGTCACCTTGTTAACATAAACTTCCAGGTGTGGGTTGAGGGGCCCACCATAAATAACAAAAGTACTCTTACTGGGAAGTTCTGAGTGTTTAGAGGCTACCTCCCAGGAGTTGGGGAAAAGGCCAGATTCCTCTTTGGGTAAAGTCAATTCTTCACTACACACTCTTCCCTCTCTACTTTCAGAGGTACCTGGGTCCACCAATTTCAGAATACTTAAAGGATTCTGAGGTAAAATCAGGTTGATTCTTTTCTCTCTGCACTGCTGGCTTAGGACATAACTTTCTTGAATCGGCTAAGGCATTTATCACTTGTTCATCTGATTTGCAGCTTCCAAAAATATTTTTGTTTCTTTTGCCATTCTTGAGTGTTTCTACTAAACCCAAAAACCAAAAAATCCTCTGTTGTAGTGTTAGTGGAGTTTCTGGAAGGAGCAAAAGTAGATACATATATTCAGTGGCTATCTCTACCCAGAAATCCCCCAGCACTATCTCAATTTATTTGTCAGTAGCAACTTTTGGTAGAATACCTATTAACACCAGGTAAATGAACACTGAATTTGCAAACATTTCTCTATTGCTGCATTAATATAGACAACTAATTTAGGCTTCAGAAACTTTAAAAGGCTCACATCCTTTCTACTTCACATATTGAGGTTACAAAAGATAAATAGCGTCTTATCACTTATTGACTGGGCTGATAATATGGGGATAGAAGAGTATGTTTTAACTTCAGTGTTATCTATTTTTACAATGTTTTCATTAATTTATATTACTTTTTAATTAATTTAAAAATAATTTTAGAACAAGAACAAAAGTAAAACATTGCATAAAAAGATCCTTATAAATTTTCCTCTTCAAAAATATGATGCTAGGTTTAATGGAGAACTAAAAATGGAGAATTCTTTTTATATTTAATGGAGTAGGTAGGACAGAGCACAGAACTCCTTTAATCACTCTAATCTAAAAGTCAGACTTGTAGTATTCCTCTCTCTCTCAATCTTTCTCCCTTTCTCCCCTGTCTGTCTCTCTTTTTTTCTGGAAAGAGGTTTTTAAGGTTACATGTAATATTGATGACTGCCTGGAAAAGAGGCTGTTGAACCTCTCATCATGCTGATTTCTCATTTCATTTTCTTGGTAAATAAGAGTACATGTATTGACATTTTTGTCCTATTCTAGGATACAACTATAATCCTATTTCTCTTTTGATTGTAAAAAATCTTTTTAGAGTTCCTGCTCCCTGTGAGATTCATTCCAAACTCTATAGCATGGTGTTTGCAGCCGTCTTATAATATGGCTGTAACTTAACCGGTAGCTTTATCTGGTTTTCGTCCCCATCGAGCTCCCAATTCCTCTCAACATGGAATTTTTTGCTGATTCTCCCAACTTCTTCGTGTTGAGGTATCTTTGTCCAAGTAGTTCCCCCAGCCTGGAATTATTTCCCCACTGTTCTTCTATCTCTGTCCGTCTAAGTCCATCATTACAGGCTCATCTCAAATGTTACGTTCTCCAGTAAAGGTCCCCTCTTATCTTTCCTTCCACCAGGATTTATGCCACTCCATTGGGGACTCACAGGGCATTGTTTGCCCACATCCTCCCTGTGCAATAGGTATTAGTGGGTGAGCGTGTGTGTGAGGGAAGAGCGGTGGGAGGGAAATTGTATTTATTAAACTATAATTTCCTTGAGGGTAAACATGATGAGTCATATGTACACATAACACCTTATAATGTCAGTTGGTTTGAAATGAACCTTGTTTGATTTTCTTTGTGTTAATAGCTTGGACAAAAGCAACAACTATATAAATGATGTACTAGAGTTTTACAAATCCAGTTCCTCTGAAGGCATTTTCTTGAACGACAGAAAGGTAGCTGCCTACTGCTTAAAGGTGATTATTAGCAAGTTGGGGTGGGGGTAAGAAGTATGAATGCCTCTTAGTGTTCACCGAATCCAGATCCAAATCCTCATTCGCAGATGACTGGCTGATGCAGCCAAATAAATCTCTGAGTGACAGGAAATGACTACTGTCATGGGGGAAAGAAAACACTGGCGGTATGATGACTAGCTGAGTCAACCTGGGGGGTCCCTGCCACAGGAGAGGAATCTGAGCAATTGGGAGGTGGCGTGGGAGTCGGGGATAGGAGGGGAGTTTGAGGGAGGAAGGTGATGGATGAAGTGTGTGATGGCTGACAAGACTCTGTTCTCTGGGTGAGGGAGTTAGTGGCGATTGAGGGGAGACCTGGGAGCGTGTGCATGGTCTCTGTGTGATTAGCAGGACGTAATCAGCCATCTATCGGGGCACAGCCCTACACAAAGGACATACTAAAGGGGTAAAAAGAGAGAGGAAACATCAATAGCACCACAAAGATCTTTACATTGTAGAAATCTGAGCCTCACTATTTCACTATTTTCATGCTGTCTTACCTTCCCTTGCCCCCCCCCCCCCCACACACACACACTTAAAGCTTTAAGTTCTTCTCACTGATATCCACTTGTAGGCTGTTCTGTTCTGGTGGGAGGATTAGAAAGTGAGACTGATCTGGATTTTCCACTGCGGTCTCACTAACCCATGTCACTCCAGGTGACTTCTGGAGGGCATGGGGCCAGGAGAAGGAGGAATCAGTGATTATGGAAACTTCTTTAAGAGCATATTACAAAAGCCACTGTCTCTTTTTCCCCCAAAATACACATTTAACTTAATACTTGGCAGGAGCTCTTGGCTCTCTTGTTTAAGAGTTTAAAGTCATTTGAAGTGTCTCAACTCTTGACCTCACAGAGACCAGGAAGGGAGGCATACAGCACGATGTAAGACTCGATGATGACTTCGAGCCTCATTCATCTAAGTAGACTGCAGCATTTAGCTAAGCACGTTATTAAACGTGCGATGTTTTGTGTTATCTTTGCAGAGTCTGCTTCTAGAATCCTGGCGTCAGACACAGGATGCGCCTCATTTCTTTTTCCTTAATACAATCAAAACATGAGAACTAACCTTAGATGAGAATCAAAACGTTCCAGTGGAACATTTCTTTTCCTTTCAAAATTCAGTGTCTCTATGAATAACTTCACTCTATGAAGAGTGATTATGAGAATCTGAAAGAAAAAAAGAAAAAAGAAATGAAAAAAAGAAAAAAATGAAGGAGCAAAATGGATACTTAGCGATGCCTAACAATTTTCTCTACTTCAGTTTTATAACATGTGCTTTGTAGCAAGTAGGTCTGGTAATTTGGCTAGCATTGTGCTTTAGTCTCTCACTTGTTTTTTAAGGAGTAAGCGGGGCATGGAAAGATTGAGAGTAAGTATTTAGGCTTAGGTTGATTTCCATGATGCTAAGATTGCCTCTCAAACTACACATGATGATGCTGTTGTTTGGAAAGAACAGTTTCTTCCTAAGAAAAGGGAGAGAGATTGAACCTATTTAGCGCAGAAGGGCTCTGTCAGCTGGTTATGTTAATATTGCTCAACTGATTTATTTGTACGTGTATTAATTTATTCTGTTTTAGGGTTGCTGTGTTTTAAGGGTATAACTTTGGTTCTTCTGAACTGTGATTGGATGTGCTCTGTCCACCCAAACACTTTTCCATAGCAATCCTTGTTTTGGCAACTGTCTCCTTTTTCCCAGCTCACTTATCGCTGCTTGTTTGCAAAAGGCCTGCCTATAACTGCACAGGCCTGGAGCTTATACATTAGCTTCCAAATAGGGACAGCATAGCCCTCTCTTTGTAAGCAATGTAGGCCAGTAAGGGTGTATGAAGCTGGTGCCTTATAGACTTGCCAGCATCCTGCTGGCATGGGGTGACCCTGACACTGGCCTTTATCTTGTTTGGCCACAGGAAGAGAACCCGAGGGGGGAGAGAAGGAGGAGCCAGACGCTTAATCCTGAAGGACCTTTAGGGAGAAAAGCATTTACAGTGTGAGTACAGTCGGCAGATTCCCGGCTTTTCTGTTCTTTCACTTAAGAGGGAAAATTACAAGAGAAGGGAGAAAGAGGTAGGCAGTTATAATGGCTGTGTAGCTGCATTTTTTGCCTGCTAGCTGGATGGAAGTCACTCTCCTGATTTAAATGTGTCTTATTCAAATCGAATGCATTCTGCTAAAGACAGGTTTTGACTCAAAACTTGTGGACTATCAGGGAGACAGCAGAACGGGTCCTTATTAGTAAGCAACCTGGGGTATGTTCCTTCTGTTTCGATAGGATGATTAAATAGAATGTGATGGGAAAATCCTTCTCACAAATTAAAAAAGGAAAAAAAAAAAACTTTAACATCCTTACTGCTTTCAGCTTTTGCACTTTAAATGTTAACTCTTCTTTGGATTTGTGGAAAGGAAAGGATTTGATCTACGTTATTTTTAACAGCAGCTGGGATAAAGGTGGAATTATCTCTAATGCTGGAAGGTGGCCACAGATAAGCAAGAGATGGGAGGAGAAGAAGCAGAGGTCACTGGGTTCCAAACAGCTGGGTGATCACTCCTCTCCTGCTAGAGTTGTAACTGGGTGGGTACCTGTATGCATTTGGGTCAATGTTTTCATTTGCATCTTCAGAAATTGTTATGTACTGGCTTTTTTTCCCTTCGTTTTTTCAGAATGTCCCCGTGACTAGAAAGGAATCTTATTGCAAGATGCCTTGTAAAGGGAGAGTACAAAACTTGTAGTCTTACAGTGCTGAGAAGAATGTGTAGACTTGTGCTGAATTTCCTACTATTTGTTTACATTCAAATGGAATCATTAATCTGAGGGGAAAGCAAGCTTGAATAGTCATGCTAAGGACAGGAAAAATATACACAGAAATTGTTGCTACAAGTCTCCATAACGTGAAGCAGTTTTCTTTTAAATTATAAATTTAAGTTTTCTTGTAAATCAGATTTGACTGTGTGAAAATCAGAAATAGAGTTTGGTTATCCATGGATGGCCATTTAAATGGCAACTACTGGAATTGAAAATTAAATGTTTGTAGTAACTATTTTCTATGAAAATGGGTAATTAATCAATTTTCTGCCACTTCCCAGGCTTGCTATGCTATTATGACACGCACGGTATTTCTTTTCCAGTGGCAAAGGTATATATGTTCAGGAAAATAAATAGACAGAAGTTAAAATAAAACTTGAGTAAAGTGCAGCTTTGCTTTACTTCTCTGGGTTATGGAAATTTTCTTATTTATAGTCTGATCAGTAAATATAAAAATATCACATCCAAGTTGAAATGTTATAATGCAGGAAAATTTTTGTTTGACAGCTTGAATGTAAGGTTTCCTTGCTCTTTACCCATGTGTGATGCACAGCTATGTTTTTGTTTAATGTTTTTATTTTATTCTGTTTGTCCTCTACATGTATAACCACATCTGTGTTGTCAGTCTTAAATTGCAAACTCCCAGGGGGATAACCTCCCATATTTGTTCTTCTGGAAAGAATTAACAACACATAATGTGTAAATAACGACGTACAAATGTGTTTGCATGGTAAGCATTTCCATTAAGTAGGACAAATCTATCGATGCTGTTTTGTGTGCTTAATCTTTCCATTAAGTGGGGCAAATCTATTGATGCTGTTTGTGTGCTTTGATAAAATGGAGGGCCATCATTTAGTATCTACACAGCTGTCAGTGTAGGCAGGATGCTTCCAATGGCGTTGAAATCTCTGGATAAATAGGTAATTACAGAGCCTTAGAGTCAGATGGGATCTTACTGATCATCTAGAGCCTAGATTCTAGGCCAATTTTGTCATTTTCCAGATGAGAAAACTGAGACCCAGAAACATGAAGCCTCTTGCCCCAGATCACACAAAACTGCATGTGCCTGTTTGATGTACAGACTGATGGTATTTATGGAAGTGTATGTTGGGACATAAATTGCATTGAGTCAGTTCTTTTGTATGTTCTGTAATTTACAATAAGATGTGTATTCCAGGGAAGACCCAGTCTTGATTTAGGAGTTTCAGAGAAAATGCAATGATCAGGCGTCTTTTCTTCAGTTATACAAGGCTCTTGGTCAGAAGGGGCCTGGGAGTAGCTTAAAAAGCGCATTAGCATTACTTTGTTTTGTGCACCTGAAACTTAAAAAAAAAAAAAAAAGTGCATTGTACATGCTCCAGGCATTTCGTTTTCTGTTTTGGATGAGTCAGGTTTCCTAGAAAAAGGAATCACGGTGACACTACTGTCATCATTTATCACCAGGTCTGTGACCTTGTACCAGAAACCTTTGTTAACCCCTTTGTTTATCATATTCCTTCTCTGGGATTGTGATTCTGAAACGTTTCCCTCAGAGGGCAGTGAATTGGTTAAAAATGTAAAAGTGCTTTGGGAAATCAGAGGCTAGGGGATGGCTTATAAAGAAGTCGTATGGTAGCTTAGGCTTCTGGAGGTTTATCCCTCTCAGTGACATTTTGCATCTTCTAATTGATTTAAAAAAAAATAGCCAGGTCTAGTATTATTGTTATTTTAAAAACTGTCTGTAAGTGTAGCTGAAAATGTAGGGCATGGATTTCTCCTTGTAATCAGGCAGAGAAAGTTGTTGAACTGAAGCCTAAAACCATTCTCTAAGGGAGGAATAAAGTGATAAACCTACTTTATGACCTAATATTTCGACCTTTGCAAAGAACTTGGATATCAAAAATTCATCTGTAAACCTCCTTATCATTTAATTTAAAAATAAGATGCTCAAGAAATTGGAGAAGGGCAGAGCGCTGCAGTATTGAGAGGCCTCTGAAATAATTTGTCATAAGAGTAACTTATTTTTAAGGCTTTTGTCGATTCAACAAGTGTTTTTATTCCCTGTGCCCATTCCTGTATGGGAAATTACATGTTCCTAGTTAAATTGGGTGCTTTCTTGATTTCCACTCCCCCTATTTTGTAGGTAAAATAATTCTGCTGTTGCTACTAAGTGCATATTAAAAAGCTAAACAATTTACCTTAAACAGCAACCTTACTTTATTATAACTTACACTTACATTATTTTAATATATTTGATTAACATTTATATGGTATGTGTTTAATTTCTCTTGAAATTCCAGAGCCTCTAAAAATTTCAACATGACCAAATATTAATGTCATTTAGGTTAAGAGTTAATTAGATATATTCTATCTAATTTTCGCAAAAGTAAAGGTTTGGTATAGTACTCCATGATGTCTGTTTATCTAACAAATCATAGCAAGGAGCAACCTCTCCTGAATTCAGCACAGTGTTTTTACTAATTAGAATGTGTTCCCTCTCTAGTTAATCCTATGTATTGACTCTATTGGAAGTAATACTCAAAACGATGCTTGGACCCTTGTAGTTGAAAAGCCCCCCAAAATAGTGACTTAAACAAAGTAGAAGTTTGTTTTCCTCTCAATAAAAGGAGTCCAGGGCAGCACCCCAGGGCTGGTACAGTAGCTCCTATAGTTATGTGTAACCCACATTCCTGCTACTCTGCTCTACCAGCCTCTACCTGACACCCAAAGGCATCTCCTGGTCTGAGATGGCAACTGGGACTCTAGCCTCCAAGTCCACGTGACAAGCTAGAAGGAGGAGGAAAAGCAACAGGCCAAAAGGGGGCCCCTCCAAATTGAGCCAGCTCCCTTTAAGCAGCTCTGCCAGATTTGCTACACAGGAGTTCCTCTTACATCTCATTGGTCAGAACTTAACCACTCGGCCACACCTAGCTGCGATGGAGATAGGGAATGTCGTTTTCACTCCTTGGCAGAGATACGCACAGCTGAAAGTCAGGATTTTATTACTAAGGAGTGAGGAGAAAATGGATGTCGGGGTAGGCAATCCCACATGGTTTTATGTTCCTATTATATGCTGAGTCTTGGGGCTACTATGTAGAAACTTAAAACACCTCTTTCTGTTTTTGCAATGAGCTATGGTTTCTTAATTTAGAAATCTGGCTTAATTTAGAAATCCTGTTTCTTCGGCGAAGTATCATTTCTTTATTTGGCAATCTTGCCTGACTCTTGCTTTCTTCTTTCCTCTTGCCTTTCAGCTGTTTTGGAAAGGAGTAAGGTTTAGACTTCTCCATGTTAACCATGAGCGTGACACTTTCCCCCCTGAGGTCACAGGACCTGGATCCCATGGCTACTGATGCTTCACCGATGGCCATCAACTTGACACCCACCGTGGAACAGAGTGAGGGAGAAGAGGCGATGAAGGATGTGGACGCTGACCAGCAGTACGAAAAGCCCCCCCCACTGCATACAGGGGCCGACTGGAAGATTGTCCTTCACTTACCTGAAATTGAGACCTGGCTCCGGATGACCTCAGAGAGGGTTCGGGACCTCACCTATTCAGTCCAGCAGGACTCCGACAGCAAGCACGTAGATGTGCATCTAGTTCAGCTAAAGGTAAGGAACGCCCCCAGGTTCGGGCCCATCCCGGGCATAAGTCTGAAAAGGGCTGTGGCACCGAGAGCCTGTGTTCTGTAATTCTCAGTGAAGAAACGTCCAGGAGCAAAAATAGAATAACAGGTTTGAAACCATTACCTTTGTAGATAAACATGGACAGAATTCTGTCCCGATTTTTTACTTCATAGGCTCAGTGTCTAGAATAAAATTGACCTTAGAGGGTAATGTGAAAAAGTGGGGAGCATAAAAATACTACACAAGGTTTAATAAATAGACTCTCAGAGGTTAAACATCCAACTGAGTTGTGATTGTGGGGACGTGTATGTGATTATTATCTTTTTGTTGAAGTTGATGCCTTTGTGGCAAACAGTGGATTCTGGCACGATGAGGAGGGCAGGGTTCTCTTTTCAGAATGAGTCCTTTTATGCAGGTACAATGCATCATTGCAGAACAAAGGTGCTTTTATAACAACTAATCTAAAATTCAGACATGAAAAAAATGTGTGTGGCTTCTAGAGCTCTTCATAAGCCTGACTGTTGAGAATCATGAAACGGAGGTGCTATGAAAGACTGCTACAAGAGAGATTTTGGCCCAGGGACCCCAAAATACAGTGACTCTTGCCCGGCCACAGCCATTCCTCTCTTCTGGGTCCCTGAGGGAAATGCATGTTCAGACCAATGCATAGCAAAGCAAGGAAGATTTATAACCAATCAGGGTGTTGGTTCCAAACCCCAATATAAATTTCTAGTCAGTTAAATGAGATCCTAAGGAGAATTCCTTTACCTAAGCTGATTCATCCTAAATGGGTTTGAAACCAAAGACCAAACAGATTTTTGGCTCTTAACACTTAAGATTATAGCCATCAAGTTGTGAGGAAAAGATGCAGGGTTAAGAGAAAGCATGTGCCCCAAAGCCTAGAGCAGAGCTGCTTCAGTGGATCCTGGATCCAGCTGCCACATGAGAGAATGTCCAGGAGAAGGGTGAGGGGGTAGGGAAGACAGGGAGAAAGCAGAAGAGCCAGAAGGTCAAGGTGACTGGCCGTCTTGCAGGGTGAGCAGGCCTGGGTGGTCTTCTATCTACAGGTTCTTGGGAAGGAGAAGGCACAAAGGGTAACAGACTGATGGCTAGGAACTGGCTTCAGTGGCCTGCAAGCCTGGCTGGTTTCCCCGCTGTGGCAGCAGGGAGCTGTGTCTCAGTCCCTGGAATGCAACCCCTTTCATCAAAGAAGCAGCTCTCCAGCTCCTCAATGCTGGAGTGAAATGGAAGTCAGGGGGCTCCCCTTCGCCCTTCCCCTTCTCTGTTCCCTCTAATGCTACCCTCCCATCTGGCTCCCATAAGTAAATACAGGGTTGGGGGTTTGTAAGAAAAGTTGACGGTCGCTCTCCAAATTCTTTCAGATTTATGCAGAAGAAGTGGTAAATGATAAAGGAGAAGGAGAGGCTGCTTAAGTACTCCTAAAAACATTCCTGTGTCAATTTACTTCATTTAATTACATCAATAATACTGAAGTAAAAATGAATACTTTAATTCCAAAGAGGAATGTAAAACGTTTGTATCATCAACCAGGGTTATGTTTAGTGTTTGAGGAATCACCTCTAGGGTGATGGGCTTGTCTTTTCACCTTGGAATTGCCTATCTCCTTCTCACCTCAGTCAAAAGGGATCTCACACTTGCCTCTATCCAGCTCTGCCCCCAGTGTGGTCTGTCTCCCCTGCGGAGAAAGGAGCCCCAGGAGGGCAGGAAGTCAGGACAGTAATCAGTAGTCATTAATCAATCCCTTTAAATGCAAGAGATGAATTGAAATGATTTGATGTGAATTTAATTCTAGAGTTTCTATGATTGCTTTTTGGATGCTTAGACATCAAGTGATTTAACCAATATTCTCTGTAATGTCCTCAAATATTGTATGATAACAGAGCCCTTCAACCCTGAGCCTCAAGTCAACAGCTCTGGTCAGCGAGTTATGGCCTCCTCTTCACAAGAGTTTAGTTCTGGTCTCCTAATCTGCTTAGTTAAGTTTCCCCTTTATTGGTGTACTATTTCTTTATTGAACCAAATAAGCACTTTGATGCATTTTATTAAAAAAAAAAAAAGGTTTTAAATACATGTCAGTTTTTCCGATTTTCACATGGATCCACAGGAATAAAGGGGAACCTGGGCACGGTGTTTTTTTTATGTGTGGAAACACAACAAAACAACCTTGTGAAAAGGTAAAGGACCAAGCATGGGGCCAGGCCCAACCTGGGCAGGGTCAGCCATCTGCTATGGGGAGTCCCAGCTCGGCACCCACTGCCTTGTTAAATTACTCAATTTATTAATTTTCAATGAAAAATAACTGTCCCAGGGATGGGAATTCCATGGCTTCAAGGCCCACCTAGGCGCAGATAATTTACATATATATATATATATATATATATATATATATATATATATATATATATATATATATATATATATATATCTCCACTCCAGGATTCTCCCAGGAGCCCCAGCTGCCTGACATTTCTACTTGTGTTTCTTCTGAGCATCTCAAACCTGATATGCCCATCAAAAAGCTCTTAGTCCTCCCTGCTCACGCCTTTCCCTGCTTGGCCTTCCCAAGTTCAGTAAAAGGCACCACTCTTTGCCAAGCCAAAGCATGACTTCCCACACCACGTATGTTTCTATTCACAGGTCCTGGGGAATCTGTCTCCACAATATGCCCCAAAGCCTTTCACTTCTCCCCAGCCCTGCTACTGCTGCCACATCAGACTTGCCTGGGCCACTTTGAGGGCTCCCTCTGGCACCCTGCCGTTCATCCTCCACACAGTAGCCAGTGGGATCTTTTCAAAATGTAAATCAGGTCATGTGACTCCCTTTCTTACTATGGGCTTGCAATAAAATCCAAATCTCCTCCTGTGGCTCTGTCTCTGCCAGCTTCTCTGGCCATGTCTTCTTGTTACTTCCCCCTTACTCATAAAGCTCCCAGCGCATTGCAAGCTCCAGAGAAATGTTAGGCTAGTTCTCGCCTCACAGCTTTTCCTGGTCCCTCTGCCTGGGATCTGTCTTCCTCTCTCTTTGCCTGGCAGATTCTGGATAGTCATCACTCAGTCAGCCAGAGGTACAGCCAGGTCCTAGCAGGTGAAGGCACAAGCCTGGGAGCGGGTTGAAGGGGACGTGGGGCCTGTGTTGTGTCTGGTGAAGGGCAAGCACACAAAAGGAGTTACCCTTACGTAGCCTGTCTACATGCCTCACACTCCCTCTCACTTTGTTGCTCTAAGTTTTATCATCATAGTCCTCTGTACCATTGTGTCAGTGTATCACTTAAAAAAAAAATTTAGGTGAAAACTACTGTTAAAAAAAAAATTCAGCTGAGTAAATGTGAAGACCTATTTGGAAAATGCTCAGGGGAGGCTTAGTCTCTGGTTTTATATTAAATGTCACTTTCTCAAAGTAGCTATTCCTGATCCCTATTCTTAAAACCCTCATCCTCTTCCCCAGCAATTATCTAGTCCATTTTTGATCTTATTTTTTTTTTATAATGGTGCTTATCACTAGCTGCAGTTATTTATTTGTTTACTTGTTTGTGTTAGCCCCAAGGACCTCAGAGGCCTAGTTCTCCACTGTATCCCTGTGGCCTCCAACGAGGGCCGGGCGCTTGGTGGGGGCTCAGTTCACACCTTGGTTGGATAGATGAGCCCAGCTTTGCATGGTCAGCGCCTTCTATCATAGACAGGCTTGCACCGGAAGTCGCACAAAGAAGGCTGCTCGGTGAGGACTAAATGAGGACTGAGGCATTGGATGAATCAAGGCCCATCTGCATTTGGAGCATTACAGCCCCATCAGGGAGAGTCTGTGAGTGGTTCAGAAGCCCTGGACATCTTGCCTGGGGAGTTTGCCTGGGAGGAGCTCTTTTTCTGTAGGTGTCTGCGTCTGGTCCCGACCCACCATCCTTTCTGTTTGACTCCTTCTTTGGTAAGGGTTTTAGTAATAATCGTACTCTGTGGTCTTCCAGACCTGAAGCCACTCTTTTTCTTTAAAGGTAATTTTGCTTATCTCCTGGTCATTGTGTTGCTCTTACAATGCATTTCTCAGAGACTATGCTTATCAATCTTATTTCCAAGTTCTTAGGGGAAGTTTTATTGTAAACCCCAGGATGAACTACAAACCACTGCTATGAAGTTCCCATGTTAGGGGAGGTGGGGAGTGATTGTTCTAGAGAGTGAACAAAAACATCTAACCTTAAGATTAAAGTATACAAACAATGCAGTATATTATACTGTGTAGTTTTTTCCATTATTTTTTAAACTGAAAATGTGACCCACGCATTTTGCTTCTTAGCTTTCAGATATTCTTTAGTAAGAAGTACGAGAAGCCAGCAGAACCATTTTTAGAAACCCTCCTTCTCCTCCTCCCCTTTGGATACAGAGGCTGTGCAGGAAAACCAGACCAAGAACCTTAAAAGGTTTGGACTTAAACTGAGACTTCTGGTCTGGATGAACGTATTTGGGTGCTAAATAGGCAAATTATGCACGCCTGCTTACTGATGAACAGTCTTCTTAGAATATTATTTGTATCCTGGAAACATGCTAGCAGGAAAGAAGGAAGGCTTAGACTAGTTAGCATAAGCTAAATGATGTGGCTGGGTGGCAAATGGAAGTCATGAAGTGACTTAGCCGGAATCGGCATCCCAAATAACCCATTTTAGATAAATTCTGTTCTCAACCACCTCCAGATAAAATTTGTGTCTGGTTCTTTGATTTCGGCCTGATTCTCAAAGTGAGAACCCAAGGGGCTCACTCATATGGGGTCTGGACGGCTTGCTGGGAAGAAAGGCTTGAATTCTCTCCATGGCTGGGGTTGGCACGTCAGATGTGCCTGATGGACTGAAGATGGTGCACATCTTGGGATGACGGAACTCCTGGGAGAGGATTCACCCTCCTTGTGGAGCAAGCAGCCTCCCCAGCACAGGAGGGAGAGGAGTGGTGGTTTGTGGTAAGGTATGTTCCAGGTCCTGGAACCCATCCTGAGCAGCCACCCCTGGGCACGTGGGTACCCAGTGAGGGGGAAGGGCTGTGGGCATGACTTGGAGGAACTGTCTCCGCTGGCTTTCCACCTGGGCTTCTCTGTTCCATAGAGGGAAAGAGTGTGCTCTTTCTCCCACTGTTGGAGCATAACTAGCTGAGCTTTGCCTGAGGTGACAAAGCTCGTACCCAAGTAGCAGCTGTGGAGTCCAGGATCTGCAGGCCATGGCAGTGAGCTACACTCAGGGTTGATTCTTGGGCACATCTGTCACATGCCCTAGGATTCTCAGAAATTCTTGATAAAGGGAATTCTGAGTGGAACTGAACTTCTAACATCAATAGTTTAGGGCTTGGAGGATTCTGATCTTAATGTCATATGACCAAGTGTTAAAACCTGAGACATTCGGTTTGTCCCGTCTTAGAGTATTTCTAATGCAGCTTAAGTTAAATAAGTACCAGTTTAAGATTGAAGAAAAAAGATCTTTATTTTCTGGGAAGAATAAATATTTATTTATTTTTTGCCCTTTAGACTGCTGTTTTCTAGAAGTATGTCTCAATCCATTAGTGGGTTGTGAAGTCAATTTAATGAATTAAAGAGCTAAAGTGATGAAATTACATGAAGTAAGGATAAGTACTATTTTGTGAAACTTGGTTTTAGTTATGTACATATTATATATGTATGTGTGTGTGTGTATATATACAGCATATATATGAATATATATAAAATAAACATGTCGAGCATATATACAGAGGGTGCCAAAAAATGTACACACATTTTAAGAAAGGAAAAAACTGTATTAAAATTGTAATATTCAATATATACTGATAACAAAAGATGAATACAAGTCATGTGTATATATTTTTGAGGCACCGTCTGTATATATTTGGTCATCATGTAAAATTTATATCTTTCTCTGAGTCAAGGCCAAATAGTTTGATAGTTACTGCTTTAGATCACTCTCAGCTTTCCTCAGTATCTTTGATATGTCCTTTAATTCGGGAACATATTATATAAGTAAATGCAGCCTGGTGCTAATTTCTGCAGCATCAGTGTTTTTTAATTGTATGGGATCAGAACTCACATGAAATGCCCATGAAACTGGCAATCCCAAAAGCATATTCCAAATCCTAGGAAACTGGACAATGAAACTGATTTCTCTGTTGGTGGGTATGAGGATGTTAAAATTTTAAAAAATTTCTCAAAGCCCAGATTTGTGGCAGGGATCACTTCTTTGGTTGATGTGTCTTCCTTAAGGGGTATCTTCTCAGGGGCTGGATATTAGGTATCAAGTGTCTTGGAATGGTTTCAGGAAAAAATTTTCCTATTATTAGTACCTAGATTGTATAAGAATATTTGATATAATAGACCAATAAAACTGGATGAAATAAAAATAATGTTTAATGCGTGAAAGGCTAATTTTAAATATTTAGGAGACCCAAATATGTGGAAAAATCTCTCACTTATTGAATTATTGTCTCCCCACCCCACTACACACACCTATCCAATGCTGGGAAAAAAGCTAAGTGCTAAATAAATACTTTTTGGTTGTTGAATGATTAATATATTTTCATCATGATTTGGAGAGATGGTATAAAATCTCAGCTCTAGCACATGTTTTATACGGCATATGAACACCTTGGTTAAGACATGAGAAAGGGCCACATGGGAAACTTCACTTTGGTGGTTTCTGACACATATTATTATGGAAGATCTTTGGGTGTGCATGAATCTTAGCCACGTGCATTAATGTATTTAGAGCTTGGGATGGGAGACTTCATTGTCAAGGTGGCCCAACAAGTCTACTAGAATATCCAGCTGTGTAATTTTTAATTAGCATGGAAAATGAGAAGTATCATAGACATCACAATTTGAAAGAAACCATGAAAACAAGATTTAGAGAAAAGTAATAAATATAAAAGGACTTGAAAATGAGTCCAATGAGAAAAGTCTTAATAAGCTGGCATTATTTTGATTACAGAAGTGTTATTGGGATTTGTTACTTAAAAAAAAAATAATAATGGGTTTCAAACAATGTCAGCATGAAGTATCACTGAGCAACAATAGCCATCAGTTTTTATGGTCTTAGGGGGTTAGGTGTTTTAGGGGCAACCCACCAGAATTAGGATATGAGTTAACTCTGCTCTTGCCTAGAGAGTGTTCAGTTCAATAGCATTCACTGAATGCCTGATAGGTACTGGCCATTTTTAATTACAGTATTTTATTTAATTTTCACCGTAAGGAAATTGAATCTTAGGAAGGTCAGTAGGTGATCAGCTTGGGAGTCAAGCCACGCTTGTTGAGCCTCAAGCCTAATATTCTCTCTTCTTTGATGCAATGGCCTCACACCCCAATACAGGTGTGAGAAATTTTGTGACTTACGAAGTGTAAGATAATAGTTCCGGCTTTCTTGTATTAGATGGTTAAGATGAACGGATGTGAGGGTAGGAGGGCTCATTGTTTCTCTTTTTTTAATTAAGAAGAAGATCCAACAGTGTGTATTCTAATTCATCGCAAGTGGGAAGGTGAGGGTTTTGAAGTGGGGATGTAAATTAAATCTGGGGTCCTTTGCAGTAGGGGTATTCATAGCTACCCTGAACTAGGGAGAAACATTTTTCTTTCTCTTGGTTACTTGCTGCTATCTTGCTCACTCTCCCCCCTTCAAAATTTTACATCTCACAAGAGGGAAACATGATATAATCAAAGTGCAATGATGCTAAGGTGTGAATTATTTGTATCCTAGCATGGAAGTGGGTGGAGCAAGAGATGAACATCTTTAATGAGAGATGTTAACAAATCAATTGATTTCCAGGTGTGGTATGTATATAGAGACACTGAGAATACTCATCTTGGCTGCACAATAGAATCTCCTGGGATGCTTTAAAAAACCCATTTTCCAGGCCTTGTTCCAGACCAGCTCCATCAGCACCTGGGCTTGGACCTAGGCATCGGTAAAGACTTGTAAAGACTCCTCGGGTGACTTAGTGCACAGCTAGAGCTGACAAACCCTGGGAGGAGGTATTTCTGAGCAGAGGGCTTTTGAATCCATCTTGCTTGTTCCATGCATTCTCCCTCTCCTCTAAAAAGAGAGCCAGGGATTGATTTATTCAGGAGCAGACTCCTACATGACTCTTTTGAACTTCTGCGGTTTCTTAAGTAGCCTCATAAAGTCAATAAAAACAACGGGAGAGAAGGGAGTAAGTCCATGCCAGACATCAGCTCATATGTTTTAAATCTACTATCCTATGCTCTTCTCTTAAGTTGTTCTATGTACAGAAGAAAAAGCCAAATCCAGATAAAGTAAATGTTTCTCTCTCACTCAATTCTTACCAGAACTTTTTGAACTATGAATGATTTTGCAGAGGTCCGGGTGCAGGGCTGCCCACCCGTAGCTGTGCGGTTCTGCCTGCCTGGCACACGCTGGGGTTGTGCAGGGCACCATCTTGCACAGCTTTCCGCAGCCGCCTGGTCTGGCCATGGGAGGTAGTCTGAGCAAAGTGTGCTTTGAATCTGAAACACAGGAGAGCCTCCTTCCCAGGAGCCAAGGAGTGATGGATGACATATGTTATTGAGCTTCGTGGAGACGTGCTTTGAAGGACCATACATACTTCAAATGCCTCAGAGGACTGTGGGCTTGACCCAATAGTCCTAAAACATCTGCAAACACAGAAATACATGGTGAAAACCTGTGTCATTTGATGAGTGTGCGGGTCTGTGCACGGAGATCTGGGAAGGGGAGAGAGGGAGACAGGTATGAGGATGTTCAGTAAATGGCATAGAGGGGCTGGGCTTGGGTGGTGGAAGTAGGAAGAAAGAAAATTCCATTGGACCTGGGGGCTGATACAATGCCAGAGAGGCAGCAGGGGAGTCAGAGGCGACTGGTTCTCTGTGGCTTAACTTGCCCTCATCAGACTCAGACTGAACTGACGTCTATTGTCACTTGGAATTAGGGCTGAGGGCTGGATTTCCTCATATACTAATAACAATGTGGCTGTTCTTAGTGGGCTTTTTTGTATCAGCTGCTGCTATTGTTCTGGGATACCTCAGTGCCCCAGTTTTCCTCATGATTTGAATGAGGCAAAAATGCCAAGTACATCGCTGAATGGAAAAGGAATATGTGAAATGAAAATGGAAAGTACCTGCTCTTTTCCCGAGCAGAGTGAGTGTAGGGTCCGCTGGAGAACTTGTTCACAAGGAGGGAAACTGGCTTAGACAGATTATGAAGAAAGTCTTCAGTACTTCGTGGTGCTCTCCCTATTTCCAGAAACCTAATTTCTATCAAAAGACTAAAATAATGCAAAAAATAGTCTTAACAATGACTGCAGCTCAAACTTTTGCCTCTGCAAAGGGAATTAGTATTACCACACTGGCATAAGGAATCCATCTCTGTAACTGTGGGAGTCAGGGATTAGTGACAAGATGGGGAGAGTCCTGCAAATAACACCGCATAGGAGACTACCTCCTTTATGCATATGTCTGTGCCCCTATCCTGGAAATAACTAGGAGTGAAATGTTGTTTTAAAAAATATTTGAACTGCAGTGTTTACCTCCCTTAGCTTCCAGCTGCCCTCCCAGATAAAGTCCAAACGCCTGGGCATGGCCTATAACTTCCTTCACAGTCTGGACCCAGCCAGCTTATTGTTCCTTCTGGCGTTTCCTTTCCTGCACCTTTAAATAGTAGGTCCTTTCAGAAATCCAGGTCTTGGAACATGGTTTCTTTCTCCCTGGAAAATCACCTCACTCCTTACCCCAAACTTTCCTCTCTGGGAAAATTGCTACACATCTCTGAATCACAGCTAAACTATCACCTACCTGGTGAAACCATTTTGAAGGCCGATCTGGTCAAGCCTTCTGTGGGTTTTCCCTGGATTTCATATGTTACTTACTGCAGCACGGTGGTGCATACAGCATTCAAGTTGAGTCATCGCTACTCTAGCTGTTGTGGGGAATCTTGTTTTTTTTCTATTCTGTAACTATGTATCTCCATTGATACATTCGTATGAGTTTAAAATCAGGGCAGAAGAAAACAATCAGCATACAAAATATTTCCCGTGATTATTTTGTTGATTGAATACAAACTGATAAACTTAGACCTGTGAATAATTGGCAGGTCTTCCTTAGGGAGAGTTAGTTCCTTGCTGGAAATCTGAGAGCATGCATATTTTCATTTTGTTTGACCTTTGACAGGACATCCTGGATGTTTTGCCCTTTAGGGATATGACTTGATCCTCACTTCAAAACTCTGTTTTCGATGTCAAAAATAGTGCCTGAATGAACACTGAGAGGTAAATCATGTTGGTAATGAAAACGTGATATTATTAAAAAATTGTCACTGTGAGGAGACGTTCAAAGATGATGAGGTATTTTAGCTTATTGATTTGAGTTTTTCTGCACTATATTTTATAGACAAATGTAAGATTTGTGTAAGTGGATACACAGATGCCTCATTATCATGGCAAAAACTATTTATTAAACACCTATGTGGACTTGATTTGCTGTATTCTGTTTAAATGTGTTAATTCTATTTAGTGCAAAAGTAATTTCGGTTTTTGCAATTATTTTTAACCTTTTAAACCACAATTACTTTTGCGCCAACCTAATAGTAGTTCTCCCTGAAGTTTATGTCTATTGGATTCTTGTCTTTGACATTGACTAATGAGCTAGATAAATCAAAATGAATCTAAACTCTGGATTAATACAGTAGTTGACATTTTTTGTGTGGGCATGTGTTTACATGTGTTCCTTTTCATTTTTCTCTTTTCTGCTTCTTGTGAGCTATATGTATTTCTTCTTAATTAGTTATAAACTGAGGTGTCTATATTTTTAAAAAAACAATATTTCTTTTTAAACTTTCATAAATTAAGTTGTAGATATATAAAAATATGTTAGAAAAAAAATGGTGAATTTTCTTCTCAAAGCTGGTGGACATCTGTTTTGTTATTGTCTTAGGTGTTAAAAATTGTTGGGCTTAGCTTTTCCCACAAGCAATTATGTTTCCGACTGTGACAGAATCATGAATAAGAATAAATATTTCGTAACTATTTAATGTGGTTATCAGTACCTCTTTTAAAATGCAATTCCATAAATGCATTGCACGTTTCTAGAACAAATTTATGGAAGCTTGCAGCACAGGCTTTATAAAGATTATGCATTTATTTAATATAATTTTATGATCTCTGCCTTTATTTTCAAAAGGAAATGTGATATATTGTACTTCTTATTAAACTTATATCCTTTTGTTTGTTTTATTTTGGTCTTTTATTGATATTTTTTGTAGACTTATTAGCCAAAGATAGTAAACAAAAATCTTATTCCAAACAGAAGCTATTTAAGATGATGATGTTTCCTTTATATTATGACTCCAGCTAGACAGTGCAGCACAAATTCTAGACTCACAAGTATTCTCATCCACATCTAACTTAAAATCATTGACCCAAGGCCTAACACTCGCCTCCTCTCTCTGCTGTAAAGACTTCCTGGATGCTCTTATGCCACGCTGCTCAGATAGCATCTACTCTCCTGATCCATAATTCAGCAACAGTGGCTGCTTTCTTGCATTCTTACTTGCTTTTTTATATCTTGTTTTCTAATTTCTTCAAAGAAGTCTGAAAGCTTTTTAAGGGAAAGTTCTCCCACTTCTTTTGTATAAAACTGTATTTTTGGGTCAATGATTGACTGAATCCTCACGCTACCATTTTTTAACTTTCCCTTCTGCTCTAAGTGGCATTAGCATGCCAGGCAAACCATAACTGCCCAAAGATATTTCAGTGAAATAATGAAATGTCTTTATAAGTATTTTTCAATTAGTATAATTGTTCACAGAAGTTTTAGTGCTAGGGCCTGGCCAAAACAAGCAGAATTTTGCTGGAATTAACTCAGAGCAAAATTTGACATTTTTCTTAATAAGAATGACATGATGAGTAACCTTAATTAAGTTTCTTCAAAGACAACAGGTTCCAGTTAATATAACCCAAAATTTGGGCCAAATTAAATCTGTACGTCCTATGCAAGATTTTTGTCACATTAATTCTTCTAAATCTCTGGTGTAACACATAGGTATGTTTGAGAGGAAGTGGAATTATGAATCTAACTCCATTCTTGGACTACTTGGCAGTTTAATATTCATTTAGATCCATTTTCTGCCCAAGTGAGAGATGGGATGGAAATGTGCTTGCTCGTGACGTTCTCTCTAACAGCTTCTGCAGAGGGCGTCTTGGTTTCAAAGGTTAAAACAGGTACAGCAATATGTTTAAGTCAGTCATAAATCTGCCCATGCACGCTGCTTTTTCTGTAGTAAAGCCAGGGGGGAAGAGCTAGCAATGAAATGCACTGACATTTTGATTAACGACTCCCAGGACCAGAGGTCCTGCTGCAAGGGGGAAAAACCGGCTATAAATCAGGTGAAGCTGAGTGGTTTTTGTTTGTAGTTGGGTCACAACAATACCTCAGCGGCAATTTCTCTTTGTTCTCAACTGCTTGGAGGGGAACCAAAACCCCGTGTCCATGTTCTGTCACCTACCCTATGATGTGGCAGTGCCTCTCTTTTCTGGGTCTTGGCTTCCTCATTTGTAGAATGAAGGAACTGCAGGGCTCCTACCAGCCCCACCATTTTGCGAAGATAACCAGGCACATACTCTAAGCAAACTGTAAATTCTGCCAAGTTTGTGGCTTTGATCCCCAATCTCTTCTCTCTGCATCTGGATGGGGACCCTGCCTTTCTCTTAAAGTTCCCAGGTCTCTTTCTCTGCTAGTAATAATGCTAACCAGCTACTTAGCATTTATGCTTTGCTTTCCACTAAGTGGTTTGCATGCATTATCTCAGTTAATCCTTACAACTATACCTAGACCTCTGTTGAGGGACTTGAGGCACAGAGAGGTTAATTGACTTGTCTGTGGTCACACAGCTAGAAAGTGGTAGAGCTGAGAATAAAAATGGGGCCTTTCTAATCCTAAGGTCTGTGTTAACCATTTTTAGACTAGTAATTTCTCTGAGCATACGGTGAAAACTATAAACCATCTTCTCAAGATATTGCACACACGTGCCCATAATATTTTGCATACTGCTTCGAGAGACCCTTTGAAACCCATTCATGTGGACTCCAGCTTAACCCCGCTGATATACTACTGTATCATCCTGCTTTTTCAGTTTACTTTTTCCTAATTTCAACATGGGAAGATTCTGAGAGGGAAAGAGAGATTATTTGGAATGCATACTTGACTCTAGTCTTATGTTAAGTAGAAAATACTCATCTGAATTCTTGTTTGCATTAAGTTTCTTCACAGATCTTACCATCAGGGGTTTTGGGGGAGCTGCCTAGTCCCAGATAGATGGGGGAGAGATCTTCACCTTAAAAAATTAGCTTCCCAGTCTGCTCTTTAAAGCCTGAATTTCCTCTCTCCTCCACAATGGCTTTCTGTCTATCACTGGGATAAGTAATGCATGGGCTTACATTCACATCAAGAATACATGTTAGAGGCTCTCTTAGAAAAGATTTATTGATAGAGGAGCAGGATCTGGGTCCATAAAGGGTAGATAGAAGGGACAGGCTTCAAAAAGAGGCCCTGCCAATAAACTTCCAGTTCTTATCTCAAGTCATAATGCTTGAGGACTGCTAATCTAATTCATGCAGAAGAAACTGGATTCTAAGCACAGGGGTTGTGACTGCTAAAAGAATTGAAGGTATTCTTTATACTGGATTGAGGCTGTCTTCTAGAATTTATAGGGCATATTAAGATGTCCCAGTCCCTTTCCCTGATGGTGGCTCATTTAGTTCAAGCTGCCTCAGCGATTTCAGAAGCACCCTGGGAGTCATGAAAGATTGATGTCTCATTAGTATCACCCTATAATGCTGGAATGGGAGTTCTTCAGATCCCTGGCAGTCAATTGCCACTCCTGGCCTCATGATCCCCTCCCTTCCTGCTAGCCCAGAGCCAGGAGTGAGGCAAAGTGGAGAGCCCCCAGGATTTGGAGATGGCAGGCCTGGTTCTGATCCTGTCTCTGCAACTCACTGGAAGTTAGACACCAAGCAATTCAGTAATTTCTACAAGCCTTTCATTTCCTTAGCTGTAAATATTTACATCTAAAGCCTACTGTAAAACTCAAGTCAGATCATTCTTTATAAGAACTTGGAAGTCTCTCAGGTGCTACATGACTGTTAGTAGCTCTGCTTATGATTGGAGTTTCCCAGTCCACTGCTTGCTACTTTTGTGACTACAGCAGAGTGAGCTGGCAAGTGGGTGCATAGATATGTGCTGGGTTGGTGGCAACTATATTCTGCTAATCATACCACATTCTTCTGTAATTTGCTTTGGGCCATTAAAACACAATAAAATATCGCTGTCATTAATGGGGCCTACAAAGGGCAGGACCTATTTCATTTGACCTTTTTAGTGAAAAGAATGAAATAAAAATCAAAGTTGATTTTATATCATGTAAAAGAATTTCTGCTGTGTGTTAGTATACTTTCTCCCCACATTTCAAGTGCATAGTAACGGACATACCACAGTCGTTCTCAGGATTAAGGCTATTGCAGCTGTTGAGGTTATCCCCTAGCCCATCATATTCACAAAATAGAGTAACGTAGATTTAGATGTAGTAAGAGAGTTATGTTCAAGTTTCCTCCTTACTTCACTATCCTTTTTTGGGATTTTATTTTTTTTCTCCTAAAAAGTGGAATAAGGGGAAGATCCAGTTAACTGAGGACCTCGGTTAATTATAGCTTTCCTGTGAAGAATGCTCTAATTTGGGGCAATTCTGTCTTTAAGAAGGCTTCTTTAAATCCCAAATATAGAAAAAAAAGGCTTCTATGTGAATATGTTTATTATATCTTGTTTAAGATGGCAATATTAAGCAAAACACAGTGGGTAAAGTGGTTTCATTATTATTATATCTCATCTATTTAACAGTCTGATAGTGGAGAAAATTAATTGACTTGGGGAACAGGTTGCTTTAGATTTGCAAATAGATTGGAGTTTGGGAATACCTGTGAACAAACATCCCTCCTGCTTTGTGCAGGTCTTGAAGTCAAACTAGACTTACTAGTTTGCATGATTACCTAAGACTAAATGTTATACTGACGAGATATGAGAAAATATTTTGTTGTTTCAGTATGTTTTGATACAATCAAAACTTGTAAGTAGAAAACATGAGCTTCCTAATTACTACAAATCCATTCAATGAGTTGAATAATTTATCATCCTTTCAAAAAAATCTGGCCCTGTTTGTAATGCTCCAGCTTCTACTTTCGGCTTCCTTCCATTTATCACTCTTTCTTTCTGGTCGATTCTGCCGACCTAGCACAAACGATAGAGCTTTCTTGTCAGAAAGCTATTTATTTGCTAGTGTATGAATCGGTATTTAGGAAACTTGCCTAATTAGAACAATCATGCCCAGGTAAGGAAACCATACATAGAAAACATGGACTGGGGTCTCACGTTGCTGGCACAGCAGCTCCTTAGATAAATCTGTTGCTGACTAACTTATTCCTGCATCTTCTGATTATCTCCTAAGTATAGGATGGTTGGTTTGTTGTTGTTGATGTTTAAACAAAGCATTCGGTATTTTTTTCTAATTAGACAGTAACACATAGTCAAAAATAACTATCGAGGGGCCAGCCCCGTGGCTTAGGAGCTTAAAGCTCCAGGCTCCTAACTCCGAAGGCTGCCGGTTCGATTCCCACATGTGCCAGTGGGCTCTCAACCACAAGGTTGCCAGTTCAATTCCTCGAGTCCCGCAAAGGATGGTGGGCTCCGCCCCCTGCAACTAAAATTGAACACCGCACCTTGAGCTGAGCTGCCACTGAGCTGCCAGATGGCTCAGCTGGTCAATTGGTTGGAGCACGTCCTCTCAATCACAAGGTTGCCGGTTCGACTCCCACAAGGGATGGTGGGCTGTGCCCCCTGCAACTAGCAATGGCAACTGGACCTGGAGCTGAGCTGCGCCCTTCACAACTAAGACTGAAAGGATAACAACTTGAAGCTGAATGGCACCCTCCACAACTAGGATTGAAAGGACAACAACTTGACTTGGAAAAAAAAACACCTATCGATGTCTATACTGTGTTGTCCAACATGGTAACCACTGGCCACACAGAGGTATTTAACTTTAATTAAAATGAAATAAAACCAAAAAAAATTCAGTTCCATAGTTTCACTAGTCACATTTAAGAGTAGTTAGTGGCAACTGTATTTGACAGTATAGAATATTTCCATAATTGCAAAAGTTCTGGACAGTGCTGATTGTTGTTTCAGCCTGTACTTCCTTCACCCCTTTTCTTGTGGCCATATTTCCATTTAATTAACTCTAGCGCTGTGCTATCATTTTCAGTGCTGCATAGTAATCCACTGCCTGAATGTTCCTTGCTTTATTTGCTTAGTCTGGTAATGCTGGACATATGAGTATAGGTTGTGTCTATTTTTTTCCCTATTATAAAAAGTGTGGTGATTATTCACGTATATATCTTTTTGTTCTTGACTAACATATTTATTATTGGAATTGCTTGGTTCAAGGCTATACATGTTTTACCTTTTGGTACATATGTCATCGTTACCCTCCAGAGACTGCATCAATAAACATTCCCTTGCTTGATTGTGAGAGGGCATTCATATCTACCAGGGCAAGTCACTGAACATCTTTAAGTCTCGTTTCATTTTTCTATTCAAAATAGGGATAATAATACTTACCACTTACCTTACTAGGTAGTGAATAGAAATGAAATAATATTAGTGAATACTTCAAACAAGTAAAAGGGAAGTTGCTACTGTTACGTATGATATTCATATTAAACCGCCTGTTGATTGTAAGGATGGAAGTCAGGGACCCTTAATCCCCTAGTTAAGGGATTACACCCAAATAATGGGATAATGGTGGTAGGGGTGGAGAGAACATGACTTTGAAGCCTTCATCGTGTGAAAAAGGACCTCTGGCTTCAGAAACATCATTTATTATGATAGGCATAAATACACCAATATAAAGGTAGGATTATTTGTACAAGGACATTTCACGAGGTGGGATAATTTTTGTTTTAAAATGAGGACGGGGTGAAACCTGAGAGACCATCTCACACCCCTTCTCATTCTACAAAGGAGGAAGCAGAATTCCAGAGAAGTTAAATGAGTCCCCAGATTCACACAGCTAACAAGGGGCAGAGTCTAGGTTAGACCCCAGTCTTCTAATCTTCCACCCCACATCCTTTTCTTGACATCCCACAGCTCTAAATGACATCATCAGGATGTGGCAGGATTTGTACTATCCCTCAGATGAAGTTTAAGCCAGGATTGTAATTCAGTTTGATAACTAGTATTTATCTAGAAGTTTATTCTTGAAATAAATGCTTGTACAGGCTAACTGGGCCATTTGAAAGTCAGGCTGCCAAACGCTTATTAACTATTGGAAATTTCCTGTAGTGATAATAGAATTTTTCAAACTGACTCTTTAGCTGAAATACAAAGCAAGTTTGTTTCTCATGAATGGCGTCCAAGTTAGACAGCATTCCTTAGAAACGGTTTGGTGAAACTCTCAGAGTCTCTGTCTTTAGTTCACCTCTGAAGCTTGAACTTAATACCCTAATTTACTTTATGACTTTACATAAGAAAACATAAGTACAGACAGTTTCAAATTATCCAGAAGACTTCCACCAGCCTGCAAAACCAACAAGATGGCCGTGTCTTCCCCACACTGTCCGAACATGCCTTCAAAGTCCTTTTCCTGTGTATCTGTGCCCAGTTGCCTCCCTCAAGGTCTTTTTTTTTACTGACATTTTCGATGAATGTTTAATAGCTGCTAGCAATAAATAACTTAGAGAAATTAAGATCGATGGCCCTCCCCCTATTTGCATCTGGGTCTTCTAAGAAACAATAAGAGCTCTTAAATTTAGAAAGGGCAGACCTCCTCCAGTGTGTCATGTGCTGGATTGCAATGCCATCATGAGATTGCTTGTCTTTCTGTAAGTACCAAAGCCCGTGAGATTTCTAGGCAAAGCACAGCGTCTCATGTAGCCGTGCTTGATTTCTACCGTGTTTCCCCGAAAATAAGACCGGGTCTTATATTAATTTTTGTTCCAAAAGACGCATTAGGGCTCATATTCAGGGGATGTCATCATGAAAACATTGTGCTAGGGCTTATTTTCCAGTTAGGTCTTATTTTCAGGGAAACACAGTATATTACAGGGCTTTTCAACATGGCAACACTTGATCTTGTACTTGCTGATATAAAGCACTAGAGAATGAAGTAACACAACGTAAAGACCAATGGTTTGTTGGAGGAGACCAACAGGGAGATAAGTTACAGAAAAAATTTGATTTTTACATGAGGTGAAAAGATATGGATAATATACATTTTTAAGTGTTCAAAGAACTGTTTTTTATTTCACATTTCTTTTTTGCTATATAGTTTAAAATACATATAATTACAGATTTGGAATGGCTAGGTTTATTTTCCTCAACATAAATGCTTCCTTATGTTGACTTGTTTTCTTTCTTTTATTCATTTAACAATTTGTGTGGTTTTCTTGACTATATAGCAATTGAATAGTGTTTTTTTTTGAACACGCAGCCATTGAATGATGTGGATATGAGAATTATCCCTTAGAATAGTGTTTCAGTATATTGGCCAAGTTGTCAGCAAGCATAATCTACTCAAAATCCCAAGAAGTTCTTCCTTGAAAATAAATTTGCTTGCCTTTCCATTTTTATTGAAGCAAAATTGGGTGACTCCAAAATTTTCCTTTGTGGTATTGATGCTAGGGGAAAAAATGGTGAGCCTTACAGCTCCAGTTCCCTTATGTCCTTTAGAGCAACCCTGATCTGTTTTTATCAGTGCTGTCTTATTTTTAAATTATATAACATTTATAACCTGCCCCAAATCTACTTTGGAAGTACATGAAGTACAAATCCCAAATAAATGACTGACTGTCCATCTGCCTAGATAAAATGGGTTGGTCGGGGAAAGTGATTGGTCAAAGCAGAAAATTCTGGAGTGGCCACTTTGATGAGAGTAAGGGATAGAGGAGGGGATTTTGTTGTAACCTTTACCTCGTCATTTTTTTAAGGACTGAAGTTATTTTTTGTTGCTGTTTGTTTGGATTTTTGTTTCTTCTTTTCTAGTGGTGGAGGAGCATGCATAGCAAAGGGCAGATAAACATATGCTTCAAATATTTAAAAGTGGTTAAGAATTAACATTTTTTTCAAGATGTGATAAATGCATGAGAATATTTGATTATAAAGTAGGTACAATAAGAGTGTTAAGGCTGATAGGATCCATGGAAATTGGTCTAAATATTATTGCAATATCTTATAGGAAAAGCAGCATTCACCATGGCTTAACTTTAATGCGGAGAAGTCTTTGAATATTACACAGTGCCATAATTATATAATATACAGTGCCATATTTAATTTAGCAAATTTTTCAAAATGAAAAAAAGTAGAAACATTGTCTTTATTTTACAGAATTGTAGTTCAATTTTTGACTTCAAAAATAACAAAAAATAGAGATCAAAATTCTTTTTACAAAATCCAAAACCCAAAATATAGAGTAAAAAGCTATACTTTGTAAACAAATCACCAAATATAACTGTTTTCAGAAGTAAACATGAAAGATTTTTTTTCATTATCAAATAACAAAAATAACTAATAACATGCCTTATAAAATGAATTATGTTCTCCAACTGAAAAAATAATTTTGGTGGATGTGAAAACTAAATTAACCAAGCCTATATTATAGTATAATAATGGTTTGTCAAATGGCTGGGTCAAAACATCTTTTTCAAAATAGGTACCTTAAATTGTCTCGTATTTGTGGGTGGCAGACAAGGCTGGTCATGACCAGTTAGAGAATTGGTCATTTCCATGGTCCTCAAATATAACTGGTAATGGACTTGCTACCTCTTTAGTACTAATAATTATATGCATTTTGATCAAACAAAGATATTATCCTACCCAAGAGGAGGGAAAAACACATATTAGGAAATATAATTTAACATGAAAAAAAATCAGTGGTCTTCAACCTGTGATATCCAAATAAATGACAGTCTTCCAACTACTTTGGAAACTTCAAAACGCCTAAATAGAAATTATACATGTGCCCATGGTATGGCTTTATAGACTGACATTTTTTTTATTGCCTGCTGTTTGAAATTCTATCAAGTCCCTGAGGTGACTAACAGCTCTTATCTCATATTAGTCAGGGAACTCAGAAACAGTTGTATTTGTCTTTGAATAAATGGAAAAATAATTTCCAAATAAATTTAGCTTGTCCAACAGGCACAGTCTTTCGAAACATGGAGTTTGTGAAGAAAGGATCGGATATAGTGAGAGAGCTAACAAAAGAGTTTCCTTGGTGAAGACAAGGATAAGGAACCACTGAATTGATCTACTGAATAGGGCGTTATCATCTACTGAGGTGGGCCTGAGGAAACGCAACATAGAAAAGGCATGTTTTGATCAAGTGGGCGAGGGAAAGGGCCTGAAGCCCCGCTGCGGATGGGCATTTTTAGCAATATCAGGTAAGGTCATGAGGATTCTGAGCCCTATTTTATCTGTCTCAGGTTGGCCCTCAAATGTTGTATGGAGTGGAAGCAGCTCAAAATTAGAAACTTGCCTTGGCTAACTAATAATTCTCTAATATAGCAAATACGGTAAGAGTACCACCTCCCCCTTGTTCTCAGCACTGGGCTGAGGCAGGCAAAACTCAGCAATCCCAAGCTTCTTGTTAATCTAGGATCAACTTTAGGACTTCCACAGTGCTAGACGAGAGAGTGAAACCAAACAGAAGGATACTTGTGTTATGACCACGCTGGAAATTCTTCCCTGTGTGCTACCAGGGCTGAAAGCCTGATAAAGTTCAGGCGCCTGGTGAGGAAGCGCAGACAGGGCCCAGGCTCCTGACCCTATGCTTCTCATCTGTGTCATAAACATGAAATTTCTGAATTGTTCCCGTTGGCATTTTTATCTCTGTTCACAAGCCATAAACCTTAATTACATCATCAGGATCCAAGTTATGGAGAAATAGAAAATTTAAACATTTCCATTCACTGGCCTGAAATCTCCCTCTTCGAACTTTGCAAGGCTGACCTGGTACCATTTGTGCAACTCACAATTATTTACTTCGCTGTTTAGGGATTCTATCAGTTTTGCTACAGATATTCCCCAATGATCAAAGTCACATCTTCGATCAGCATACTTGATAGCAAGTTAGTGTGAATGAAAAGCTTTGGCAAATACATGGAAGTAAATAAAGGAAAGTTAACTTATTGAAGATGGAAATTTTTTACATCCCTAAAGCTGTATTAACTGTCAAAATTATACCAAATTTTCTTTCATTTTCTAAAAGGAACCCAGAGAAAAATCTACTTAGAAAAGACAATTCTTCAGATTCAGATAATGAATCTTTATTTCAATTATGTACACCTTTATATATAATCTGATAATTAGGGGCTTAGAGTTGTAGCATTGCCCTACTATTAACTTGAAGCTTTTAAATTTCAGGTATATCAGTTTCTTCTTCAGGAAAGTAAGGATAAATACTGACTTCATAAATTTCATGGGCAGTAATAATACTACCTACTTTCCACAGATGATGGAAGCTGTATAATTAATTATATGTGTTGCTGATGCTATACTTAGTTTTGTATTCTTTTCTTAGTAAGTGTTCCTATATTATATGTAATTGAAAATGCCTTAGAAGTATTATTAGTAGCCACAACAATAATAAAGAACATGCGAAACAGGAAAGGTTGATTACCATGCAAAATTACTATTTTTCTAAAAAGAGAATAAGAGCAGAATAACATCATTACAAACAATGAAAGCATGCCAGAAAGATACGCTTATAAAACATATGAAAATGATACCTGATATTTCCAATTGAGCCCAAAGAAATTAAGAAAATTATAGAAGCTATGAAATAAAAACACGAATCAGATTTAGAAAAACTCAGAAGTATGATGATTGAAGAGAAGGAAGATTTTAAGAAAGATGAAAAACTCAGGAAAGAATAAGAAATGAAAGGGAAAAATAATTTCTGGAATGAAGACTTTAAGGAAGGAACACAAGGGCAAATAAACACAACAGCCAATATCTTAAGAAATATAAAATATTGAAAAGAGGAAAGACATTCATAATAGCCCCAAAATGGAAACAGCCTAAATACCCATTAAATGGTGAATAGATAAAGAAATTTTCATTTTTCATGAAAGGAATACTGCTTACCAATAAAAAGAATCAACTAATTATACATGCATCAACATGAGTAAATCTCAAAAGCACTATGCTACATGAAATTAGCCAGACACAAAACAGACTACATGCTGTGTGGTTCCATTTAAATTACATTCTAGAAAAGGCAAAATATAGGGACAGAAAACAGATCAGTGATTGCCAGAAAACAGATACACTGGGAGTGTATATATGTGGGGTAGGGAGAGGTGATTAACTGCAAAGTGGCATGGGAAAACTTTTTGGGGTGATGGAAATTTTCCATATCTTGGTAACACTCCTGCTTACATTTGCCAAAGCTTACCAAACTGTATATGTACTTAAAAAGGATTCGTTTTACTGTATGTAAATTATACCTCAGTAAAAAGAAAGAGAGATAAAAAAAAAAAGATTTGAGAAAAGTAGATACAGGCAGATTGCAAAGATTAAACATATGCATAATAGGAATCCCCAAGAAAGAAAACTAAAACAGTGGAATAGAACCAATATTAACATCTCTGCTTCATGAAAATGATCTTGAAATAATTTTTTAAATGATTCAATATTGTATGTTGGAAAGGAACTACACATCTGCTCAGAAAACTAAAAACTACTGGACTATAAAACAAAACAAAACAAAACAAGACAAAACCTCTAGGCTAAACAACCAAGTCATTAATAAGGGAAAGAACGTGAGCTTGTCACCAGATTTTTGTCAGCTGATTTTAAAATTTTTTTGCCAGAAGACAATGGAGTGAAATATTTAGGAAACTTGGCGAAAGAACATGGGAGCTAAGGATTCAGCTAAATACTACTTCAAATATACAGGCCAGAGACAAACTTGCAAGAAATCAGGGTATGTTGTTTCCTGAGTGGTTACTAAGGAATCTGCTGGAGAGCATGTGTCAGAATGTCCATGTAAGGTCTGCTGGCAGTGATTTTCATTGGATGATAAAAATCACAACAAGAAAGGCAACCATATGCAACTCTTGACAAAATTGTATGATACTGTTCATGAATTAGTTTTGCCAAAAAAGAAGAAAAAAGAAAAAAAACCCTGAATAAGATCATGCCTTTAGATGTAACAATCAATTTCTAGGAAACAAAGGGGAGGGGAGAATGTATTAAATAACACCATGAGGCTGTAATCAGTGAAAGCCATACTGTGTGAAACTCTGCAGGACAGACAGTCTTACTTCCTCAACAAAATTTCTAAGACAGAAAGGGAGAGGGAGAGAGAAAAGCTATAAATTAACAGAGATGTAAGAGCCATATTAACTAGTCAATGTATGGACCTTGTTTGGATCCTGATTCAAAGTACAAATGAGAAATATATGTATGATACATATATATATATATATATATATATATATATATATATATGTATGTATATATATCATATGTATACACACACGTATATCATGCATGATACATGATATATATACATGATGTATATTATATATACATCACATATCATATATACACACATACATACATGTATGTATATGTATGCGAGTGTATATGAATCTTGTTTCTCATACATACTCGTACGATGACATCAATGAAGAGGAAATGAAATGACATACTCAGAAGATCTAGTTTCATGACAAAAACATTCCTTACTCTACGCCTTTTGAGGTGTTGGAGTCAGTTTTCAGCCCTGTATGCCTTGCTCTCCGTACGCAGGAAACGAATACCCCAGACTTGTGAGACAGTGCCTTGCCCTCCAGGAAGTGAAGATCAGCTCACCTTGTGAGTGTAGCCCAGAAACACTAGACCAGGAGTTTCTTGACGGCAGGGACCTTGTTGATTCAAGTTTACATCCCTGTGCTTAGGTACCCTGTAATTGCGGGGTGTCATCTCTCTTGCTCAGATCAAAGGTTAGGAGGGGTCTCTGCTAGGTCACACAACTGTGGTACATGACTTAAGGCAAACTGCAAAACAGGACTTGGATTTATGGGATATTTTGCTGTCTTCCCACCTCCCCTCTTTGTCTCTCCCTTCTTTCTCCCAGGTACTCCACACCCTCATGATTTCCCCTGATCAAAACCCTCCCGGTCACCACAACCACCTCTAAAGACTTGCCAGTCCCAAGTGTCCTGTGCTCTAACTAGATTTGCTTCCGTTGCTCTACCAATCCTATACCACCTTCATCAACAGTGTTATTTCTAGGGCACTGATCTGATATAGAACATTTGTTTGAAATGATTCTTAATAAAATATGAATGTTAGGCAGGTTTAGTCCGAATTCATCTCTGCTTAGTAGAATGCATAAAACAGATTGTCCTAAATTCTATAGTGGCCCTGTTGGAAGGGGTATTCATTAGGCATTCCACTAGAACATTTGCTGATTCCTCCTCTGCTTTGTCACTCCTCCCTGACTCATGGCGTTTACTGGGAGAACTGGTGCAGCTTTGGGAAAATGCTTTGCTGTCCTGCCACGAGACCTTGTGCCAGGCAATAATTTCTAGGCATTATCTGGTCAAGTTCATCATCTTGCTTTGAAGTAGGCCAGTAAAACTAACCCAGGGAATCAATAGAGGGTTTTGTGTTGCTCCTAACAATTTCCAAGAGAATAGATTTTCATAACCTCCTTTGTATGCCAATGTATCACAAACCTTGTGACCATTAAGATTCTCCCATGTCATGTAAGAAGAATTTTAAAAAGGCAGATGCATACACATGTTCATACATTAAAAAAAAGTAAGAACATTAGATTATGTGACATTAAACTGCCAGTAGATTCCTATAGTATTTCTTAGAAGTAGAAAACTATTAAGACTAGTAATCTGTAAACTCAAGATCAGTTTTGATATTGATCAGTAAGAAAGTAAGCAAGGGGCCAGCCCAGTGGCTCAGGTGGTTAGAGCTCCGTGCTCCTAACTCCGAAGGCTGCCTGTTCGATTCCCACATGGGCCAGTGGGCTCTCAACCACAAGGTTGCCAGTTCAACTCCTCGAGTCCCTGCAAGGGATGGTGGGCTCTGCCCCCTGCAACTAAGATTGAACCATGGCACCTTGAGGGAGGCTCAGTTGGTTGGAGTGCGGGCTCTCAACCACAAGGTCCAGTTCAATTCCTTGAGTCCTGCAAGGGATGGTGGGCTGCACCCCCTGCAACTAGCAACCGCAACTGGACCTGGAACTGAGCTGCGCCCTCCACAACTAAGACTGAAAGGACAAAAACTTGACTTGGGAAAAAGTCGTGGAAGTACACACTGTTCCCCAATAAAGTCCTGTTCCCTTTCCCCAATAAAATCTTTTTTTTTAAAAAAAAAGAAAGTAAGCAAGATTTAGTGATAAATTAGATAATTGAGAATTGAATCCTGGCAAAGGAAGGTATTTTCTGTTTACTTGTGTTGTAGCGCCACCTAGTGTTGAGAGAGAAACAAGCTCGCTACAGCTTTCCTTATCTGGAAACAGAAACAGATACTTAAAATTAAATGCGTACTCTTGGCCTGTGAGCCAAACGAATGCTGCTCAAAGATGTTTCTAAATTATGAAATGCAGATTTCACTGTATGTTTCCAAAATGAAGGATAATACTTTCAGTTACCTAATGATCAGAATGGACATATTTATTGACCTGCATATAAGACATAGTTGATCTCTTTTAAGCATAATATCTATCTTTTTATTTCCTAACAAAACAACCTATAGGTGTTGGGAAATTACTGATTTTGTTTTAAAACTTCAGTTGTTCTTTCAACAAACAAATCTTTACATGGTGAAGCATCAGTTCCTCCCAATATATCGATGCCATAATAAGTCTATGGCTATTACTTTTGCACCATTACCACCTTCCTGCCACTCCCCAAACAGAATCTTCCCCACCAAAAAAGCCACAGAACATCAGCTGGGGTATCGCTGTTTAGAACTTTCCTACCCAAAGTGTGGTCAATGAACTGGAAACTTAGGCAACACCTGGGAACCTGTTAGGAATGCAGAATCTTTTCCCCTGTCCCAGATCTGCTGAATCAGAGCCTGTACCTTAACCAAATCCCCAGGTGACTCATTTGCCATTAAAATTTGAGAAACACTGTTTTAGAGACTTATCCCCACCACCACTCCCACCAAAGATTTCATATCAATCAAACCAAGACCAAAGACTTTCATTATAATTTAGGATTTACGATATTTTATTCTTAGAAAAAGTTACGTGATTTCCTTGTCTGACACATGACTTATTTCATATTAACTGTATCACTGCTGTTGTCATGCTCACATAAGCAAGCAAAAAAGGCACAGACCTTCCCTGCTGGGTCTGTCAGCTTCATCTCTCAGGAAACGTAATCAGGGAGGCATGTATAGCAGCTGAGAGGAAAATTGCCAACTCTGAAATTTTAGGGCATGCAGAAGCTAACAAAATTCTTACGTTTGTTGTGATAGAGAGACTGAGTTTGAACAGACAGAAAGAGGTGAGGCTTAACTAATTCCTGAGACTTGAGGGAGAAAGGAACACTTAAGGATTGTATTATTATTAAAGCTGGAAAATTTTAAAGTTGATTGTTTTTAAGCCTTAATTTTATCTTACCTATTTCTTCTATTTATACATCTAGTAAGTTTAGTATAAAAGTGAGAGCTGTCATTGATATTAGTTTTTTGGTTAATTTTCAATTAGCTCATAAGTTTCAACAAATTAATATCATTGACAAATTTAGTTAAATTTCCTAAAACATTTTAACCTACCTAATGATATCAAATGCCTTAGATGAATAGTAAGATAGACTTAGAAGCTGATCTTTCTATGCACTTAGATAAATTAGAAAATATAATAAACCAAACTTGTAAGTATGATAAAGTAGATACTTTTACATTAAAAATTAATCAAATTTTTTTATTAAAATCATAGCTGATATCTATTAAGCCTTTAAAATTAAATCATCAAGGCAATATTATATTTCAGATTCTTTAAAACATTTCAAAAAATTTAAGTAATAAACAGATAGATTATCTCCATAATTAAAAAACTTACTATTAAAATTTAGTACAAAGTACCATGGCTTATGTCACATTTCTATGCTTATTTCTATATTTGCCTAGTATTTCATAGTCACTTATACAACTAAAAGAATCAGAAATTATTTGATCCATCACCAGTGCTTCAATCCATTTATGGACTAGTATATACAGCGGGTACCACAAAAATGTATACATATCAGGGTGGCCGGTTAGCTCAGTTGGTTAGAGCATGGTGCTCATAACACCAAGATTGTCGGTTCGATCCCCACATGGACCACACCGTGAGCTGTGCCCTCCACGACTAGATTGAAACAACTACTTGACTCGGAGCTGATGAGTCCTGGAAAAACGCACTTAAAGTACATTTTTAAAAAGTTTGAAAAAAAAAAAGCATACACTTGACTTTATTCATCTTTTGTTACTGGTATATATTGAGTATTACAATTTTAATACAATTTTTTATTTTCTTAAAATGTATATGCATTTTTTATTTTTATTTTTTGGCACCCTCTGTAGTAAGACACTGTGGACTAGAATGAAAGACCTGGGTGCTATTTCCAAAATTATAGATTATCACGCTGAACCTCTTTATGTATAGTTTACGTCTTCCCTGCCAGTGGGGCAAGCCAAGTTCATGGCCATCATCTGGGACTTAGCTTCACAACCCAGTGCATCCCCGGGGGGTATTCTGCTTTTATTCAATTTTTATTGGAAACTCTTTTAACATTCTCTCACCCAATTAGGGTAGATGGAATTCTGTCTCCCCCACCAGGGCTGCAGCTAATGTTTTCATTGTATAATTACTGTTAATTGAAACCTGCACCCCCATCCACCCATAAACTGTAAATTGTCTTTGTAGTTTATTGTCTGTTTCATCTGCCTCCATTTTATAGTCATTCTATTGACATTGCCCCTGACTGGAGTTTGGCTGTGAGTGAAACCTGTACATTGTGTTACTAGACTTTACTGAGGAAGCACAGATATTGCAGAGTGTCATGCATTCCGGGTTATGCCTTTTGTGCTGACACAATTATCGTGAGTAAACCAAGAAAAACAGTCCTTATGAGATTTTCCTTCAGATTTCAATATATAGAAACCTAGTGGATTGCTCCATTAAAGAAACTGGGGGTTTAACAGTGTACTTATTGTCATAGGTTGGGTTCCAAGGAAGCAGATTCTGTGGTTCTGAGATTTGCCTGCTGGAGGCTTGTTGGGATGAGCCATTGGGAAAATACCTGTGAGAGGCCTCAGTCATTCCTCCACAGAGCTGTGCCCCTACCCATTCCCTGCCAGGTTTGACAGCCCCTCACACTGAGCAGACGCTGGATGTGGAAAACCCCCAGGGAAGGTTAGGACCTTGAGTGAGGCAGCTGAGGGCTATTCCCAGAGAGGGTCGAGGAGATCATGGTCGTCAGCCATGGAACTCTCTTCTAGGATGGGCAACGAATCAGCAGGACTGATTGATCTCTGTAATGCAAATGAAAATGCCTCTCTTGGCTGGGAGGCATTGTGGAGAATGCTTGGAAACATGGCAGTGATGTTGGCAGGCAGATGGCAGTGAGCTCCCTGAACCAACGGTCTCCTGCAGCTGTGAAAAGACACACAGCCTGGCTGCCAACTGTTGGGCTCATTGTGCTTTGGCTGAATTTAGTTCCTTCTTATGTCAACTTGGAATTCTGTGTTGAAGAAAATTGGTCAGGACTGCCACCATCGCCATCTCTTAGCAACTAAGAGAGATTGAAACAACAGCTGGGTAATTTGATATTGGGAACTTAAAGGTCGTGAAAATGGAATATAATGGCTGTTTGTATGAAAGGAAAAAAAAAGAGAAAATGATGTAAATCTAATGCTTAGAAATGTTTGGAATGCCACATGGGTTAAAGAGTAAAAATCTAGTTTAAACTGGGTGGACTCTTTCTCTCTTGTAATGATTCAAGTTGAGTCCGGAAGCTCTCCCAAACACATATATTTGCCTAAATATAAACTCCCGTGGAATGCTTGAACTGCAGTGTGGAAAATAGTTTCTATGTTCTGCATTTATTTTCTCTAAGATCGACCTACTGCTGTCTTACTGCAAGTTTTGAAACAATCATTCCAGTATAACTTAGATGAAAGTTTAGAATATATTTTATTTTGCTTTTGATGGTCAGTGGCGAGGGGGATCAGAGTTGAAGGTGGGAGAAAATGAGGGGTGGTCCTCAGAGGCAGTGACGCGCTGGAAGCCTGCCTTATAGGCTGCTCACACTGTCTCGTACAGTAGGTAATAATGGAATTGCATTAGAAAAGGAAAAGGCCGAGTGAAATTATTGATAGCAAGTTGTTTTCCCTCTTCCCTGGGGCAAGTGAAGAAGCCATCTGGTTTCCACACTAGAAAAGCCGGAAAACATAGTGTTTGCTCTCAGAATAAGGCAAATGTCATACTCTGATGAGAATTCCAAAGCCAAAGGAGAAAGGCAAGAGAGGGAAGGGGGAAGAAGAGCTTGAAATGCTTAATTAGTGGGGTGAGCTGCTTGCCGCTTGCATTCCTGTAGGTACATAATCCAAGCAAGCATTTTGCAACTGTTTAGTAAACCTGCCTAGACAAGGTTCATGTGAAGGGGTGTGGATTACAGGGGAGGGACCTGAAAATCTAGTGCTTTACATGGGAGGGGACTGCCTGGTCTTGTTTCACAGAATACCTTGTTCATCTACCACATATGCAGCTTCCGTCCCAGCACCGTGGGCAGAAAGCCATTGTTTTCTTTGCTTGGTTAGTGGATCACTTCCTTGCCACCTTCTCATACAGTTGGGTCATGGGTTACTGCTGCTGTCAACGTAAGCATCCCTTCTTTTTCATCAACGCTAAGAGAATTTAATTTCTCCCACATGAAGTGGTTCTAGTTCCTCAACAAGTGTTTGGTTTCATAACACAACTTTGAAGAGGTGAAGTAAAAATTCATTGAGAAATATGTCTCTTCTTATCCATCCACTTGCTTATTTCCCAGCTTCCCCAAAACCACATCCATCCAATGTATACCCAATGAAGTGGAACCATATGAAATTGCTTTTTTGGTAGGTCAAAGGCAATATAAATATAGGTAATTTTATATGGTTAAACTTCTACCTATACAAAGAAGTTCTCTGATAAAATACAAAGCTGAGTGGCTATGAGTATCATCCTTAGAATTCTCTAAGGAGAGAAAAAAAGACCTCACAGTACACAAACTGACAAACTTGCTTGTAACCAAACTAAATTCCAGATGGGGCTGGGTTATATAGTTCATAGACAGAAAAGAAATAGGGATTGCATCTTGCAGGAAACTAGCACTTCTCTGTAAGGAAGGTGAGGATTTAAGTTCCCTTTGTAGGATATATGTTTCCATTTCACATGGCCTTGATTTATCTTAAAAATTCTGTTTGATACTTGCACTTCATTCATTTTCCAAAATTTGTTTTGATTCTAAATCTCCGTGTTCCTATAAATTTGTTTATATGAGTGTTCTTTTCTTTGGAAGATAGGAAGTATACCAGATTCTTTTTTTTTTAGATGAAAACTCTATTTGAACCACTCATCTAAATTGCCTCTCATTTGTAGCAAGATCTCTATAGATAAAAATGCTTCATTAGTGAAAAGATCTGGCAAAATTGATTTTGAGGTAGTAAATATTCTGTATGGCATTTTTCTTAAAGTCTGTGACTTACACTTCCATAGCTCTAGAAAATTCGTTCTCAATTTTATGTTTTTGTTTGAGACACAGGAAGTATATTTGTTTAAATTTACTCTCTGGAAATGAACCCAGAGCTGCAGTCTGATGACCACTAACCAATGGAATAGAATCTCAGTGCAGTACTCTTTCATACTGTATTTTTAATGGTTTATGAATGTATAGTAATCATAGTGAATGTTAATTCAACACTTACTATATATAAGATACTATGCACAGACTGTCACATTTTAATCCTCATCCTATGACATGGGTCCTAGTCCAAATTCACTTAACAAACGAGGTAATTGAGGCCCAACGTTTGAATTCGTCTCCCAGGGAATCAAAGTTGTGGAGAGCAGTGCTGAGGCTAACTTTCAGGCTGTCTCCAGACCTGTTCCCTCAATTTACTGCACTGTTCTGCCCTCACATTCACTGCAGTCGATTCCGGCATCCCCCAATTCATCGCTTTTCATGAATATCTTGCTGTTCTTATTCTGAAGGTGACATTTGGGCAAGGTCTCCTGAAGGACTGATGGCAATTGCATACTGACTATTCTATGTAGAGCAAAGCTTCAAAGGAAGCATCTCGAATTTTCTCAATGTAGATTCCGTCAAAACCAGCTTCTGCTTGCAGCACTAGCCTACAAGCAATCCACTTGCCCGAATCCTTATGTCGTAATCTAATGAGCCGAGTCTGCAGCCAGAAACCATTTTCAGCTCTGTTAACTACCCGTAAAAATGTTTTAAGCCCACTTTTAACTGCACAATATTATAATTATTATCTACCTAGTACCTTAAGATTTTCCTGTTTCCATGCTGAAACAGGAATACATTGTTCCTTAACATGTGTATATGCTGTATTTTCTAGTATCATATATTTATCAATTCAACGAATCTTTACTGAGAACCCACCATATGTCAGACATTGTTCTTGACATATCAATGAACAAAACTGACACAAATTCTGACCTCAAGCACTTCCTCTTCTCATAGTGATTAGTTTTTAAAAGAGTTACCAACTGAAGGCCAGGGAAGAAGGGTGAAATCTATAGAAGCAACTTGTTACATAGGATTGAGGGACCTGAGGAAAAATGCGTGGTGCTTCTTTGTTCTGGAGCCCCCAAAGCCCGCTTGGAAACTACTCAGACAAGAGCAAACAGCAAACTGGGGTTTGAAGAGGTTTAAGTTGAGTTTCCCTGTGCGATTATCTTAAAGAGCATTGTATTAAGATATTTGTATAGCAATCTAAGTCTCCTACTGAATATTTGCCTTCTGTCCCATATGTAGAATTTTATCTAGCCATATTTTAATTGTATCAGATAAAGATGAAAACCCTTAGATGTTGGGCCCAACATTGAGGATTTTTCTGGAGTACAAAGTTAAATATAATAGAAAAAATCCATTAAGTGGAAGCAGCTGAAGAGGGAAGCTGAGGGTGGGGTTCACAGTTCTACCAAGTGTTGCCTGAGGCTGGCTGGCTGAAGCTCAGCTCCCAGGCAGCTTGGCTTCCTTCCGTAAGTGTGTCTGTCCTGACTATTTTAGCTCCACAATTCCAAGACTAGTGTGTGTCACAGACTTTAAGAAAAATGCCATGCAGCATGTTTACTATTTCAGTCCTCAAAATCAATTTCGCCAGATCTTTTCACTCATAACGAAGCATTTTTATCTATAAAGATCTTGCTACAAACGAGAGGCAATTTAGACGAGTGGTTCAGGGAGTTGATTCCTGGAACCCAACTGTCTAGGTTCACATTCCAGCCTGCCTCTTACATGGCTGCACAAGGCAACTCACTGTGCCTCATTTTTCTTTTCTGTAAAATGATGGTCATAATAATAGCATCTACGTCATGTGATAGCAATGAGCATTACATTACATAGTCTCCGTGAAATGCTTAGAATGATGCCTGCTGCACACTATATAAATGTAGCTAGTATGGTGAGATTCTTGGACTCTCCTGTCAAGAGCTATTGCCTGGCTCGGGTTTAGCATCCATAGCGAATCTTTCCCCTAACTTGACAGGCCTGGTGGGCATCAGCCCTGAATGCTGCAAGCAAAGGCATGTGCTGAGCATGGCTGCGTATGGTGTTTTGAGTTTTCATATGCGGTGGTTAAGAGCCAACATCCATGAATGTGGTTGCCAAGAAGCCTCTCTCTCTCTCTCTCTCTCTCTCTCTCTCTCTCTCTCTCGCTCCCTCTCTCCCCCTCCCTCTCTCATACACACGCACGTGCTGTGTACACACACCCAGAAGCCCAGTCCCTATGTGATGGCCGTCAAATGAGTCAGGAAGGCATCATGCTCAGATCTATGAAACCAGGGGATAGGTGTCAGGGAGATGAGCGTCCTTCTGCTAAACAGATGACGGAATGATTAAGTAAGTGAACAGTGAGGAGGAAAATTCCAGGCTCCAACTGGAGTCAAGATGTGAAGTAGCAGCAGCTAAGCTAACAGCCCTTGGTGACAAGGATTAAAGATGGACTGAATGTCCTCGGTGGGGGTAGGATGGAGGGTGGTGAACCAAATGAAGTAGGACACACATCAGAGGAGACCTCCGCCATCAGAAAGCACGAAAATGTAATTTGATGTCAGAAATAGATAATCAGACAGTGGAAAACTATATTTTTGCCTGAAATGTATGTCTGTTCAAGGTGTAGGTCAGGGAAAGAAGGTGAACACCAGAGCAGACTTTATGGGGAGCTCCCAGGATACACAAATTAAATTGTGATGGCTATATACGAAGCAAGATGATCATGGCTTTTTTTTAGGCAGGAAATGAGGGTGGATAGAGCTTGGCGGCATGGTAGAAGAGGAAGAGAGAATGATTAAACTAAGGTAGGGTATGGAAGAGATGCATAAACAGGCTCCTTGTTATAACAGGATTCATCATTCACCATGAAAATTTCTTACTTCCACTATGTTGTACCCTTTGGCCCAGAATAAAATTAATATTCAGGAGGAAGGAGCTAGTCCTAAGTCAAAGGGCATTGAAGAAAATATATTGGGAGGAGAGGAGAGTGGAGGATGGAGCTGCCTTCACCTATTTCCATTAAAATTTGACATAGTAAAGGACCCCCAGGGGTTTGGGGAGAATGCTTTCTGAGAAAGAATTCCAGTGGTTTAGACTCAGGAACCTGTGGCTTATATCAAGTAAACACCCACTTCTCACTTTGGTCAATTTTTAGCATGTCATATAATTGCTTTTAAAAATCATTTCTATTATTTCCCCTTGATTATATGAATAACATATATTCTTATACAAATGATGAGAAAATAAAAATCATCTATAGCCCACTAGAGATACCCACTATTTCCATTTTTTATGTATTTCGTTTTTCCAGTTTTTATTTACATGTATAAAAAAATTAGGTTCAGACTCCATCACAATTTATACATCGTTTCTTTAATATTATATCCTGAACATTTTCTGTATCATATAGAAACATATATGAGGTGTGATCGAAAGATACAGTGAATGTTTAAATTTCAAACATTTATTACAGTAAAAGACACATTGCCATTAATCCCCCTCAAAATACTCCCCCTTGCTTTGAACATACTTAACCCATCATTCTTGCCACTTTTTGAAGCAGTTCTGGAAGTCCTCTTTTGTGAGAATCTTTATCCTCCATCATGACGACGCTCTGTGTCAAACATCACTTCTGGTATGGCAATTTCTGTAAAATAAAAATATTACGCTGTGTCCTCATCCACCTTATTCACTAGCATCATGTGACTTCTGGCTCTTTCTTCCCCAAAGTCAAAATGACCATGAAAGGAAAACATTTTGAATTGATTCAGGACATCAAGGCAGCCACGACAGCACGACTAAAGACACTCAGGAAAGAGGACTTTCAGAACTGCTGTAGAAAGTGGCAAGAAGGATGGGATGAGTGTTTTTGAAGCGAGGGGGAGTATTTTGAGGCAATGTGTCTTTTACTGTAATGATTTTTAAAATTTAAACCTTCACGATATTGTTTGATCACACCTCGTATTTATCTTTTCTCACAACTCATATGTTTAATATGTTTATATAGATACATATATTTATCTTTTTTCACAACTCTTGTGGTTAGACGATCTCTAGTAAGTTAATTACTAAGAGATTTGTAGCGTTCTCTACCTTCCTTAAGCTGGTGGTTTTAGACATTCGAGAGCCAATTTGGGATTTGTAGTTTGCCTTGAGCTGTGAGAAGAAGAACAGTATTTCTGCAAATGTAAGAGAACTGGACCCTGGAGTTGGGGTTTGTGTCTCTTAATGCTCTTCCTTTGAGGAGACATTCTGACTAAATGTGTATTTGCCAATTCAAACAAATGATAGACTGCTGCTTGTTTGAGAGAGAAACATTGGCTACTGTGTCAGATATTTAGAAAGAAGAAGCAGTTGAACTAGTCTTCAGATTTGGATGAAAAATCATAGCTCCAAGTAAGAGAATGTTGGGGTCATCTTTGAAGAGGAAAAAATTCACAATTGACCTGAATAGTAAGTTCTCCTATTTGTACTCTTGCATTAGTGAAAGCTCTGTGTTAAACCCTGAAGTCTTACGATTGAAACGATAGCACAATATGCAGAATCTAAAGGCCTTTTCTTCTTAAACATTTGTGCCCTATTCATAATCAAGGTGCCCATTCACAGTCAGTCATGCTTTCTGATGCTGGATTTCTTTCCATGAATTTGTAGATATTTGTGTAAAGCGATTCTGAAGGAAGAAATGATTTTTGATTTAGTATAAACCAGTATGGAGCCAAAAGATTTTTTAACAATCAATTTTTGTTAATCATTTTTTTGATGTTAGCTGTCATTGGACTAGGCAAGATTTGGTATATAAAGTCATGCAGGACATACTCTCAAGAGCCGAAATTGAGTACACGTTTATTCAGTCAACCCAGGTCTGATTCTGTTTCCTCCTCAATCCTACCCTCACCTGCTCGAGCTTAAAGATCCTGGTAGATCAGGAAAGTACCTAGTTGGTGTCCTGGTTATTTCAACACAGAGAATGAATTCATATCTGCAGATTAATATATGGTAAAAATACTTTTAAAATATGAAATATATATATATTTTCCTGATATATATACATATATATATATTTACTGATATACAAGATTATTGTAAAAAAATATCACACAACAGATATATGAGATTCCTCCCTTCATATTCTATAGAGATAATTCTTTTTGACAACTTGGTATGTATTATTAATTTTTAGTCCATATTTATATTCATATTTATATAACTTAAAAAACACATTAGTTTCTATGATATAATCGGCTCTTTTCACATGTATTTAATATCTCTTTCTGTGTCAATATGTAAACAGATCTACTTTATCTGTTTAATTTTGGTTATTGATTGATTTGTGATTAGATAACGTGTGCAAAGATACAAAGTGGTAAATGCTGAATCTCCTTATTCTCCTGTCTCACAGTTACTCCCTCCAGAGGCAATCATTGCTATCAATTTCATATATGTCCTTCCAGAACAAATACAATCTGCATTATTCCCTTCAGTACACAAATAAGCAATAACACCCCAGCCAGAAGGAGGAAGTATTCCTTGAGTTGTACATTCCCTTCCAGCTACCACCCCATTTCTTTGCTCCCCGTATAGCAATACTCCTCAAAAAGTTATCTTCAATTCTTGTCTCCATTTCTTCTTCTCCTATCCTCTGATGTACTCACTGCAATCTTTTTTCAGGCCATGTTTAAGAACTCGTTGTGGGGCTATAAAGGCCTGCTCCCTGCATCCCAACTGGGACAATTTGAAGAGCGTTCTCAGTTTCAGTTCTTTATGGGCTGGACTGATACGTGTGTTGAGATGGCATCAGAGCCCAACTTCTCCCAACTTTCTTCCCCTTCCTCAAGAGTTCATCCCAAGAGCACGCCCTAATAAACTTCCTATCCACTAATCCCCATTTCAGAGTCTGCTTCCCAGAAAACCAACCTGTGACATACTCCAGTGGTTTCCCATCTCAGAATAAAACCCTGAAGTCCTTGCTATGGCACTATATGATCTGTCCCTCCCTCCCGTTGCCAGCCTTTCTGACTACATCCCCTACTCTCTCCCCTTTGTTCAGTTCCATTTAGCTGCTCCCTAAGTACACTGCATGCTTCCACACTTGAATCTTTGTACTTGCTCTTTTGTTTCCCCCGCAGCCCCAGACACCCTCCTGTCTCAACTCTTATTTCCTTGAGGTCTCTATGCAATTATCACTTATCAGAGATTCTTTCCTTTCTACTCTATGTAAAGCAGCATCCTCATTCTTTTTTTATGGCAGAGTAATACTCTGTTGTATAAATTGTACCACAGTTTCTTCATCCAATCGTCTATTAATGGGCTTTTCAGTTGTTTCCATATCTTGGACATTGCGAATAGCACTGCAGTACACATAGGGCATACATCTTTTCGAATTAGTGTTTTGGATTTCTTTGGATAAATACCCAGAAATAGAATTGCAGGGTCATAAGGTAGTTCTAGTTTTCATTTTTTGAGGATCTTCCGTACTGTTTTCCACAGTGGCTGCACCAATTCACAATCCCCCCAACAGTGCATGAGGGTTCCCTTTTCTCCACATCCTCACCAACACTTGTTGTATTTAGATTTATTAATGATGGCCATTCTTACAGGTGTGAGGTAATATCTCATTGTGGTTTTAATTTGCATTCTCTGATGATTAGTGATGTTGAGCATCTTTTCATATGTCTGTCGGCCACCTGTATTTCCTCTTTGGAGAAATGTTTATTCGGGGCCTCTGCACAGTTTTTAATTGGATTGTTTGTTTTTTTGGTGTTGAGCTGTAGGAGTTTTTTATAGCTTTTGGATATTAACCCTTTATCAGATGTATCATTGGTGAATATCTTCTCCCATTCAATAGGATGTCTTTTCATTTTGTTGATGGTTTCCTTTGCAGTGAAAAAACTCTTTTATTTTGATGTAGTCCCACTTGTTTATTTTTTCTTTTGTTTCCCATGCCCAAGGACATATATTAATAAAAATATTACTAAGGGTAATGTCTGAGAGCTTACTTTCTATATTTTCTTCTAGGAGTTTTATGGTTTCATGTCTTACATTTAGGTCTTTAATCCATTTTGAGTTTATTCTGGTAAATGGCATAAAAAAGTGGTCTAGTTTCATTTTTGTTTTACATGTATCTGTCCAGTTTTCCCAGCACCATTTATTAAATAAACTGTCTTTACCCCAATATAAATTCTTGCTTCCTTGGTCATAGATTAAATGACCATATAGGCATGGATTTATTTCTGGGCTCTCTATTCTGTTCCATTGATCTATGTGTTTGTTTTTATGCTAATACCATGCTATTTTGATTACTATGGTCTTGTAGTATATTTTAATATCAGGTAGCAAGATACCTCCAGCTTTGTTCTTCTTTCTCAGGATTGCCATGGCTAATCGGGGTGTTTTATGGTTCCATATAAATTTTAGGATTATTTGTACTAGTTCCATGAAAAATGCCATTGATATTTTGATAGGGATTGCATTGAATCTATAGATTGCTTTGGGTAGTATGGACATTTTAACTATATTAATTCTTCCTATCCATGAGCATGGTATCTGTTATATATCTTTATATATGTTTTTAAACACAAAAAAATTTAAAGCAAACATCTGACCTACAACTACCTATGTTAAAAACAAAAATAGAACTTTGCCAGAAACATAGAAACATCCCATGTATTCCTCTCTGATCACAGCCTTTTCATTCCTTCAGGAATAACCAACATTCTGACTTTATGATAATCACTTTTTTGCTTTATAGTTTTACTTATCACATAAGCATCTCTAAATAACATAGTTTAGTTTTGTCTGCTTTTGAGCTTAAAAGAATAACATCATGCTAGACATATTCTTTTGTATCCAGCTTTCTTTGCTCAAAATACGTCTATGAGGTTTATCCATGACTGTTGCCTTTTTAGCAAGTGCTTTTTCCCGCCTGAATATACTGAGAACATTATATGATTAAAAAAAATTTTTTTTAAACATTAAACCAACATTGTTTTTCTGAATGAATCCAACTGGTCATAATATAATATCCTTTTTTTTTTAAATGTATTTCTGGGTTCATATTGTGAGGACTGGTCTACTTCTGATCTGCCTGTACTCTTCTGGAGTGGTCCTTTAGAGGTTCTCCCTGAAACCTGGTTTTTACCAGCGCTCCTCCTCCTCGGTGGGTTCTGAGTTCCAGTTTTTGTCTCTCTAGCATTGAAGACTGCTAGAAATTCAGCTCAGCTTCTCAACCTCTTAGCTCTGCTTACAAATCTTCAAAGGCGTTGAGGGGGAAAATAGTGCCAAATACCTCATCTCTCTGAATTGCTATTCTCTGTGAGATCTTAAGCTCTCAAATCCCTGCCGCTTTGGTAATTCTGTGGTGCCTTCAAATTGTTTATTTATTTTGGTTTAGTTTGTCAAGTTGTTCTCAGTAAAATGGACCAAAAGCTTATGTGGACCAAAAGCTAGTCTGCCATAACCAGAAGTGGAAATCAAGAAATGATGTAAGACAGCAGTTGAAGATACTGTTAAAGTACTGTAGTATTATCAGTGAACAGTATAATTTATGCCCATGCCTCTGGGAGCAACAAACTACTTCAAATACCAAGAATGCTACCTAGCATTCCTAGGGATGTGAAGGTGATCTGGCCGTGACATCTGTCACTCTACTGATCTCAGGTTAATTCTGCTAATCTCAAGGCTAGTTGGCATCTCCTTTCTGCCTAAAGGCCTCATGTGCGTCTCGCCAGTTAGCTCTTCCAGGCTTACTCAGTTCCCCATGCCAGGAAATGAGGAGTTAACTATGATGCTCAGCTTCTCTGTTCCTCACTCACCAGATCCCTCGGGTTACCAAATCATGTCTAGTATGGCTCCCTATTTTGTCTAAAATTTGTACACTTTTTTCCATCCCTACTACCTTTGCTTTGTTCCAAATATTGTCATCCTTTGTCTGAATTATTGAAAAGGCCCCTATTCTCTTGACCCTATCAGAACAAGGAATTACCTAAAATACAAATCTCACCCAAGCTTTCACTACTGTGCTTAAAATCCAACAATACCTCTATAAATGATAGAATAAAATTATACTGGGGGTTCCAAAGAAAATGTATACAAGTGGACACTTTGGTCAACGTTGCTCAAGCAGTAGTTTGCCATAACCAGAAGTGTCTGGACGCTGATGGTAACCACTTTGAGCACTTCTTGTAATTGCAAAAGTCAAACATGACTTGTATTCATCTTTTGTTATTGGTATATATTATTACAATTTTAATAGTTTTCCTTTCTTAAAATGTGTATACATTTTTTTGGCACCCTCTGTATTATACATACTGCCCCACCCTGCAGCAAACTCTGGAGGCAGGTACCATGTGCTGTAGGACACGCAGAGACTTCTGTCCTTGTACAGGGGCTGTCCGTTTCCGGCATGTGACTGGAGCAAGTGACAACGTCTCCGATCCTTGGTTTCCTCCTCTTACAATAAGAGGAAGTTGAACCAGAAGGTTTCCAACTCTGATTAATGTGATTCTGAATCACTATCTTAAAATGTATTATGTGTGCCTTTAGAAATGAAGCTTATGTTTATAGTAACACCCGTATCAAGGCAGTAAATTCAATATAGAGAGTAATGTCAAACATCAATTGTGTAATTTTTACATAACAACAGTCAACTTTATCGGTGCTGGTTATGAATCAAGTGGAAAACTCAATCATGACTGAAGTGTTTTCATTGAAGTCATCCCCAGAGAGGCTCACAAAAGCTCCTGAGGATTTAGGTGCTCAGCAAGCTGTGCTCCTGGGTGTCCTGCTTCCGGGCTGGCGGAAGTGTGCAGGGTTATTTTATTCCCTGGTTCATCTCTTGCCTCTCTGCTCACTCCCACCCTTGCATGCTAGGCTCTTCTCATACTGAGAGGCTTTCAGCTCCCTCAACAAAATTGCCTCACACTCTCCTGCTTTCAGGTCTTCACACAGGATGCTTTGTTATTTTTTGGCTTTATTGACATATAATTGACAAATAAAATTGTGAGATATTTACAGTGATAATTTGAAATACATTCTGAAAGGATTTCCCCCCTGGAGTTAATTAACATCACTGGATGCTTTTGTTTCCTCACGTGCTTTCTCCTAAAACCCTAGTCTGGTTCTCTCCTACTTACCGTTTAGAACTCACCTTTGTCTCACCTATTCTATCTAATTGGCTTCTCCATCTTAATTCTGAGTTCGGTGCCCGCACCCTTCTTTCTGTTCTCATGACACCTTCTGTAGATACCATCACTGTACTCCTCAAAATACATGGTAATTATTTACTTCTCTGTCTGTCTCTCTAGATTTGAAATTCCTTGAGGAGAGGGACTATGTTCTTTTCATTTTTAAAATTCTGGAAGCTGAGCACAGAGATTAATATATAATGGATATTGAACAGAAAATGTATATTTGAATGAATAAATATACTATTTCACAAAAAGCCATTAAATGCATTTCCCTTATAGGAATATTAGAAGAATCCCTCTTACAGCTAACTCTGTCAAATACCTTTATTTAGATTACACACACACACACACACACACACACACACACAACTTTTGGTGTGTAGCAGACTTATGGAAATTTATATTTGTATGTTTCTTAAATTCCCTGAGGAATATGTAAATTTTCAAATAAGCATAGCTTTCAAGACTGATGTTAATACTTGGTTCTGGTCAGAAAATCTTGTCTTGATTTTGTCATCTTTCTTCTTTTGTGCTGGCAAGAGCTGACAGCTATTTAAATGAGAATTAAAAATAGGACCCTGTGAAGTACACGTTCCTTTCTTTTATGCCAGGATATAACTGACCACAGAACTGGGGTTATATCTCTCCCTCTCTTGAAACAAATTGCCACAGGCTATGCAATCACATTCTAGACAAAAACCAGTGATGAAAAAAAATAACTCCTAAGAGATATTCTGGTGGTCCAAATGCTTTCACCATTCCTAATAGAAAATACGTTTTTTTCTTATTCTTGAAATATTTTCAAAGAATTTGAAGGTTAAAGTGCTGCCAGTTTGTAGCTGCCATAATAATCTGTGATTCATACACATTGTGAGTTGGCTTTGACTGCTGGATATGTCTTTCCTGTCTGTTTTATCATCACAAACGGAAGAACCTCAGCTTGTGGGAAGTGGAGTTGGTGTGTTAGAGAAAAAGGGTAATTGCATGTCAGAGAATGAACTGTATGAAAGCTTTTTGGCTTTGGGAAGGCGGATTCTTATTTATCATTGGAACCAACTGACTAGAGCAGGCCTGGCTTAAGATTGGAGGTGAGAATGGGCTGTGAGTGTGCTCTTAACTAAACATTTGCCGTGCAGTTTTTCATTTGCTTGTGCTTTCATCAGATACTCGTTGAGTATTATAGTGAGTCTACATGACACCCATTGTGCCACCTCAGAACTGCTGGTCACCCTGAACTAACAATATCTCAGGAGAGTAGGCGTAGCTTGTTGAACCCAGAAGCAGGCCGCGTGTGTTCCACTGGTTCTGTAACATCCCAGAATGTATTCATTCAGCAAGCATCCGTTGACATCTGCTAAGGGCCCAGTGCTGTTTTAAGCCAGCTCTGCAAAGATGAACCTCACACAGCAACTGCTGCCTGGAATTTCCTGTTGGGGAGCAAGGAAGGAGGTAACAACATTAAGATATCAGGCAGTTGGCCGAGCCCGGGAGCACTGAGGAGGGGGCATTAAGCCAATCAAGGGGAGTCATAAGGCTTCCAGAGGAAGTGACCACTGAGCTGACTATCAAGAAGTTTGAGAACAGTAGCCAAGGAAAGAGAAGAGACTTCCAGACTTTATCCATTTTGATGCTCTCTCTTTAGGGAGTTCATGGCTAACCATTCCCAACAGATTATCAGCACTTTTATTTAAACTTCTCTAGAACAGAGTTTGACTAATTCTTTCTGCAAGTAGTTCTCAGCAAATCTCCAACCCAGGAAATCCTTCCTTATATCTAATGTATATCTACCCTGTCCTGGGCATTCAAGCTTTCTCCGTGAGTTCTGGCTTTTCTGGAAACCATGAGAAGTGTGTTGAGGAGGAAGTTGAAAGGTTTGCGAATTTATCCTGTGTTGCCTCTGGAAGTCACAATGCTCAGTGCTGCACGGAGGAACTCACTGGTAAGGAGGCACAATGCAATTTCCTTCTACTATTTCTCTTTAGTTTTTTTATCTTATGAGATTCATGCCTACAAAACGGCCATATTAGCCAGTAGATGGAGTACTTTATTAGAAATAGCAGGCCTTAGTAGCTATGTATCATTTTGTAGAGGGGAACTAACATTCATAATTATGAAAAGTGTTTAGACTATTTGTATATTTGCAGCTTTCTCTATGAGAGCCTGGAAGGGAATGGATAATCTTGGTAAGATTCTGGGCAGTTGGTTTGCTTTTACTGGAACTTCTCGGGGAGCCGTCCATTATGTGACTGGATACTGCCAGTCAGAACTTAAAATTGTTTTATAAAACAGCTGTCCAAATCACTTGCATGCCTCTGTTGAATTATTATTATTCCTGGTAGGTCTAAGCTCTCTGTGGATAATAAAAGATAGGTGTATCATTTCAGTGTTTCTCCTCAGCTAAAGTGAAGACCAGTGTGGTGGAGTGTGAGCGAAGCACCGCACAGAGATTGTAAGCTTCTCAAGTGAGCTTTCTATTGTAACCAAGCAACTGACACATTAGACACCTCTGCCATCAGCTTACATTCTCAGAACTTAGGTCAGTGCCCAAAATAACCCTGCTAATTGTGAGGGGCGCATGTGGACTGAAATTCCAGTTAGCAGTCGGGGCGTGGAGGGACTGAGGATCTGAAAACTTGTGATAATAGTTACTGTTCGTAACAAGCTGCTCGGCAGTTAGGCCCAAAGCCTGTAAGAGGTTCATGCATGGAACATTATATGCTGTGTTTTATATTCTCTATTTGTAACGCTGGTTCACTAGTGACAGCTGGTGAAAAAACAAATCTACTTGAGTTACAAGATCTGGGCTCGGTGTGCCCTGCTTTACCCTGTCGGTTGGTGGTGGAGTAACTGACAGGAGCGGATGACTTGGCTGAGGGGTGTGACATCTCGGCAGCCTGTGTAGGACCCCACAGTACTTTGGACCTCTTCTTGCTGCACAGTTCAGGTAGGCTGTTGTTTACGTGAAATTGTTTATAAGATGGACAAAGGTCACAAAACTGTTCAGTTCCAGAGTTGGCCATGAGGGTCTCAAGTGTTTCTCCTGCACACAGCATACCTGTATTGGGTGGGCACTGTGTTTCACGCCCTTCCTCCTTTGACATTATGCCAAACGAGCGTCTTCACGTTCTTATTCAAGTGCACTAAAGTTCTAGGACATAAGGGAGACTGATGGAGTTCACATGAGGTGTGATTTATCTGGCACGTGGTAAAATAGCTCTTTAAAATGTACCTTCCTCTTTTCTGTTTCATTTCCCATATTCTAGCTTCAAAAGGCAGACATTTATATTTGTGGGAGACGACAGAAAAAATATTAAGCCTCTTAGTCTAGTTTTCATATATTTTAAAGCCACTTAATTGGGTCTGGGTTTTATCTTTAGACTAAGATGAAAATCAGCACTAATCTTTTTCAAATAACCTTACTTAGCCTTAGTTTGTGCCCCATATCAATGTAATTATTATAACATAAAATGCTGCAGTGTTACTGCTTTTCTTATTCCAGTGTTGACCTACATTATAAACTATCAGATTTAGTTTTGGCTTCCAAGTGTCTGGCACATAAAATAAGTATGTACATGCTGTAAATGATGCTTTGGAACTTGCGCCTGACTGCATTACTGAATCCAGCATTTCTTCAGATTTATACATATACCTCATATCATATGACAGACATATTTCTGAAACATAGGTGCAAACTGGGTTTCGTAATTGAAATGATTTAACACACACTTTGAAAGCTGATCCCTTATAAGTAACGTATGTATAAAATGAATAAGAAGTCACGACTTAAATTATGCTTTGATGGTTCTTTGTACATCAGGTTCTTAAATTGAGATACACCAATGTTGCATAACCTTGGATAAATTTCTTAGGAGCAAAAACTGCCTTTTCATTACCAAGGAATGTGTGTATGTATATATATATATCTCACATGAAACGTTTTGGGTGTCCCTAAAAGGATGTCTGTGTGGTAGGAGTGGGGGTGGCCTGTTGAATATATTGGATATTAAATTATGCCTTTGGTGGAGAAAGATTTTCTGGAGAAAAGGGTCATGGTCTGAGACTTAAGAAATTAAAAAATGAAAGTTGAAAAGGATATTATTCTATTTTTTGTGCCTTATGTCAATTTAATAAACTTGTAAAGCTTCAATATTATTGTTCTTCTAACATTTATATCTATTGCAGTCTCAGGAATTATTAGCTTGAACATTATGAAATTGACAATTTGGACCTATACAAATGGCAATTTTGTGTGACTCTTTGTAATTGTTTAATGAACGTTAACTCATTTGAATGACAGTATAGACTTAACCCCCAACAATAGTGGCAAAACTCAAATATTCTCATAAAGTAGGAGAGATGACTCATTAAAAACATGATCATCAAAGGTTACTTCCTGTGACTAAATCCAGTTTATATGTGTTACGTCCTTCTTTCAATTCTTAACTTTGGTCTTTTAAAAAGAGCCTTCTGTTTCTGCCCAGTGCTTCCTACAGTGTTTATTAGATCCGGTGACTGTGGGAATTCATCCTCAATGGCTAAGAGCTGATATTTAGCAGGGTTCATCCTGGATAATTTGTCAATGAGCAAATGTATTAGGTTGGTGCAAAAGTAATTGCGGTTTAAAAGGCTAAAAATAATTGTAAAAACTGCGATTACTTTTGCACCAACCTAATATATTATGGTTTTGGGGTTTCTCTGTATGTACTCTCTTAGTGCTCTTCTTTTTCTAATTTCCTATGGTGAAATCTGCGGTTATTGATTTGAGACTTTTCTTCATTTTTTTTTTAATAGAAGTGCTTAGTGCTAAATTTTCTCCTAAGTACTGCTATAGCAGCAGCAAAATTTTTTTCATGTTTTGTATAGTTATTTTTATTCATTTAAAATGCTTCCTAATTTACCTTTTGATTTCTTCTTTGATTCATGGATTATTTAGAAGTGCATTATTTATTTTCCAGATATTTGGGGATTTTCCGGGTTTTTTTTTGTTATTTTGTTTTTATTATTCTAATTTAGTTTCATTGTAGCCAAAGAGCATACTTCTTATGACTTGAACTTTTTAAAAGTGTTTGAGACTTGCCTTATGATTATGGTTTATCTTGGTAAATGTTCCATGGGCAATTAAAAAGAATATGTATTTTGCTGTTGTTTGTGAGAGGGTTCTCAAGTGTCAATTAGGTCAAGTTTGTTACTAGTGTTGTTGACATTTTCTCTCTTTATGTGTCATTACTGATTTTCTGTCTATTTGTTCAATCAATTATTGAGAGAGGGGTACTGATATATCCAATTATAGCTGTGAATCCTATTTCTCCTTGCAGTTTTATCAGTTTTTACTTTATGTATTTTGAAGCTCTCTTATTAGATGCATTTAGGATTATATCACCTAGATGAACTTATCCTTTCATTATCATGAAATGACTCTTTTTATTCTGGTAATATTCTTTGCTCCAAAATTCACTTTTTTCTGATATTAATATAGTCACTCCAGCTTTCTTTTAAAGGGTTTTCTTTTTTTTTAGGAAGTTTCTCTCCAAGGTGTTTATACAAAAATAAACTGTATAGCTATTTTATTAATATAGTTTATGAATTAAAGTATAAGTAGAATTTACTGATAGTTTTCAGATTTCCTTCTACAATTCCGTTTTCACAGTGACAGGGTTTCTATAGTCATCCTTCCTCCACTGTTAGGTAATTGTCATTTTACAGTAAGTAGCCTTCTTTCTACATAATGCATGATATTTATATATTTAACACCTGACATAAAATGAGCACTAGCCAATCAGAATGGATGCCAGCTGTAAACAACAGGTGTGGCCTCACTGCTGCATGCTGGCTGAATATCTGTCCTGAATACATAACAATGGATGACTCCTGAGTTAGATGCAGAAACCATTTTTCCAGTCATGCTTTTGATGCTCTGCCTTCTGTAGATACTTTTTATTCTCTTTAAGAATCTATCTATTTAGAATCCTGAGAGCTATTCAGTAAACAAGTTAACACGTATATCAACCTCTTAAGACATGACTTCTTCATGTTAAGGGAAAATTCCATAAGGTTACTTATTTTTAAGCTTTTATTTTAGATTTTGGTTGAAATTTCAGGTAGCACATATTTGTTCATTAATTTTCCAGTTTTTATTGAGGCTTCTTCATATGTCAACCATTGGGAATTCGAAGATGAACAATACTACCTGGTCCTTGCCCTTAAAAAGCGACTGTAGTCAGGGAGAGAGGGCTACTGAGGTTCTAGCACACCTAGGACGAGGTGCAGGGGTGTGTGACGAGTGGAGTTTAAGAGGGCACCCTGTGGCCTCACAGGATCTCTCAGGATGTAAGAGCCCAACATAAATTAATTCACCGATTTCCAGAAAGGTAGCAACTGTTTTATAATATAAATCCTGTTTCATTCTTCCAGAGAGTTTTACCATTTACCTTATAATCAGTGTGTCTTTCATGACTAGTTTTTTTTAATACATGTCTGGAGTTTGACCACTCTGCTTGTCATGTTCCCTGAAGCATGTATTACCTAGTGGAGTGCCTCACACTCTTGGAGCGCAATTAAATATTTGTTGAATGAATGAAGGAATGAATATTTGCTTCTGTGCCAGAAATTGGAGCTTTTGTTCAGCCCTGTCATGAGCTGGATATTACTCAAAGGAAGTGACTATTGCCAGAATACACTCCATGGCAGCCCTTGGGGAAGGCATCTTCACAGATTGGGAACGAGCTGTCACAGTATGCCTAGGGAACCGAAATCAAAGCAACAAAATAATTTTGTGTGTAGAGCCCTCTGTATACCGAGAATAGAGTTCAGAGAGAAGCAGCTTACAGCTCCTCAGGCCCGGGTGGGATTTACATGCCTCTGTTCCTTCCTACATAGTGTAACCTCAGTAGCTTGGTCATGGGAATGAATGAGCTTCAGTCACCATCTAGACCAGGGCAGCTCCAAGGGGCTGGGGTTAGGCGATCAGGCTGGTTTGGTTGCACTACTGGCAATGATGTTTAGAGGATCCGAACTACCAAGTCAATAATAGTTGATCGATAAATAGGCCTGTACATCTTCCCTCACTTTTTCTTCTTATCAAAACAGTTTGGAAACACAGTTTAGAAGTGAAAATTTCTAGAGCTGGATGATAGGTTACATGAGCGTTCATTTTATTATTATTATTTATACTTCACATATAAATTATATATTCTTCTATATATTAGATCATTTCTCATGTGAGACAACAGAAAGGATATAAAAGAATCTTGCAGTCATATTGTGAGGTTAAAGAAGCAAGATGGAAAGAATACATACTGTCTGATTCCATTTATATAAAGGTCAGAAACAGGAGAAACGAAACTATTTTATTTAAGCATGCATATTAAGGAAGTAAAATGATGAAAAAGGAGCCGGAAGTGATTACCATAAAGTGATAGGCTTGACCACCTCTAGGCAATGGCGCATGGGGAGTATCTTGGCTGCCAGCAGCGTTCAGTTTCTCCATCACAGACGTGGTTACACGTGGGTTCATTTTATGATTTTCTCAGATGTAAATTTATGATTTGTAAACTTTTATCTATGCGAGCCATATTTTACAACACAAAAGTTTAAAACACATGAGAAAAATAAAATTAGTGAGATAGAGAGAGAGAGAGAGAGAGAGAGAGAGAGAGAGAGAGAGAGAGAGAGAGAGAAGGGATTTTCATTCTTATTCACTTGTTTAAAGCTGTCATTTTTTTTTTTCATTCAACAAATTTTTATTGAGTTTCTGATGAATACAAGGAACTGTTTAGATGCTGCAGATTCAGTGGTGAATGAAACAAAGTCCCTGCCCTCATGATTCAAGGAGCAAAATAGGAAATTCCATTTATATATATATATATTTTATTAATATAAATATTATTTTCAGCTATAAATATATTATATTTATGAAAATATATACATATATTTTTTCATAGACATACTTAAAAGTTTTTAATATATGTTTCAGGTATACAGCATTATAATTCAACATCTGTATACACTAAAAAGTGATCGTTACAAATCTAGTTACCATTCATCACCATACAGTTGACTTCCTTCACCCATTTCACCTACCCTCCAACCTCCTTCCCCTCTGGTAACCGCTGCTCTCTTCTTTGTATCTGTGAAATTTTTTTGTTTCAGTTTGTTTGTTTTGCTTCTTTTAGAAGCACATATGAGTGAAATCATATGGTATTTTTGTCTTTCTCCCTTGGACTTATTTCACTTAGCATAATACCTACAAGGTCCATCCATGTTGTTGCAAATGGCAAGATTTCATTCTTTTTTATGGCTGAGAAGTACTCTATTGTGTGTGTGTGTGTGTGTGTGTGTCTGTGTGTGTGTGTGTGTGTTCACATTCTTATCTATCCATCTTTCGGTGGACACTTAGGTTGCTTCCATATCTTGGGTATTTTGAATAATGCTGCAATGAACATAGTGGTGCATTTATCTTTTTGAAATAGTGTGCTTGTGTTCTTCCAATAGATACCCAGAAGTGGAATTGCTGGGTCATATAGTAGTTCTATTCTTAATTTGCTGAGGAGTGTCCATACTATTTTTGGCTGCACCAATTTACAATCCCACAATATGAGGGTTCCTTTTTAATCCACATCCTTTCTAACACTTGTTAGTTCTTGTTTTTTTTTTTTTTGTTTTTTTTTAATAACAGCCATTTTAACAGGTGTGAAGTGATAACTCATCGTGGTTTGATTTGCATTTCCCTAATACTTAATGACGTTGGATATCTTTTCGGTGCTTGTTGGCCATCTGTATGTCTTCGTTGGATAAATGTCTATTCAGGTCCTCTGCTAATTTTTTAAATCAGGGTGTTTGTTTTATTGCTGTTGAGGGGCTGTCATTGTTTATATAATTAGGAAAGTTGCCCCTTGCTTTAGTTTTTAGATGATGGTTGATTTTGGTCTTACATAGTTAGGTCTTCATGTATTATTATTTGACCTGTTCAGAAAATAAATAAGGTAGGTAATACCAAGCATTACTATTGATGCTTAGAATAGAACTTGGATAACATTTTTGACACAGTAGTAGTAATATTAAACAAGTGTCACTCTTAATATATAATGTTTGAAATGTTGCATGTTATCAATATATTATTGTTTAATATTTGATACTACATATTTATTATCAAACTAAAATGACATTGAGTATTGCATATTTCATATGTTTAATGTTTTCAAGCTTTAATCACTTCAAAAGAGAGTGAAGCAGAGAAACTATAGACAATATTCATTTGTTACATGGTTTTTAACTTTAAAAATCCTGTAGTTGAAGTTGATTAATTCTTATTCATACCAAATATTTATTATGAAAAGTAGAGCTTGTTGAGTAAGACACATGTACCTGATAAAAATTTAAAGCTTCCCAGTAAGAATTTGTATTTGTGTGAACCAAAACAATATATCTATATTTAACTATTATCTATAAATTTTAACTGTCATTGATGTGTCCAAGACTCAGATTTTGCTTCTTTTCTTTTGTACTTTTGTGATTGACCCACTTAGACAAGATTTTGACTTTTAAGGAATAGGAGAAGGGAAAAAGAGGGAGGGAAAATTCACTCACATGTTTATTAGCTTGATCCATGGAATTATCAATGGGAAATACAAACAGATTATTCTTAGCAGTGATCTTGCTTACAAAAGACTTGAATGAGCTTTGTGGAGAAGTAGGCACCCACATACATTCCATGACCCGATCATTTGGTAGATTCCTACTAAGTATGTATTTGGTAAGATTATTTATTGATATTATATTAAAATGAATATTACAATGTGTCTGAAGGATTCTTTTTACAAAGAAAGAAAACTTAATATTTAACCAATTGCCTTTTCCTGCTCTAACACTTAGCATACTTTTTGACACTGAACATATTTCTCCCAAGTTCCTGGTTTTGGAAGGAGGGCACTCTCACCATCCAGGATGTACAGGTGCCTGTTGTTTAAATTGCTTTGATTTTTATCCACCCAGGATTGGTATGGTGTTACATCAGTGTGGGTGCAAGTTCTAGGGAGAATGGTGAAGATTTGGATGGGCAGATAGAATTGAGCAATTCTGTACATTAGTGCTAATTACTGCCTGTAGGAAGAAGTCTCTCTCTATATCTTCCAACTTTTATCCTTTTCTCTGCCAGTTTTGCCAAATGTTTCTGGAGTCTAAAGGAATGATGTTCGTAGCCAACATCAGTCATAATATACTCTTCCCTAATCCCCTTTATCCTTGGTGTGAACAGATCTTTTTTTTTTTTTATCTCAACTGGGGCAGGTACACATGCAGGGAACTTTAGAATGGACTCCCAAAGGAACAGGGGTCATGATCTGTGGTTTCCCTTTGCAAGTATGTTTTGGAATGGTGATGGTACAGCTCTATAGAGAGCAGCTCTGCCCTATGCAGTCATTCAGGGATCAAGGCTCCTTCCATCTCAAGCAGTACCGTGCAAGAAAAATCTAATATTGGCCACATACGTGATGTTAAATGTTTTATCAGCCACATAAAACTAGTTAAAATCAATAGGTAAAATCAATTTTAATATTTTATTTAACCCAGTGTTCCATAATATTATCATTTTAACTTGTAATCAATGTAAAAGTTATTTATAGGCTTTTAAAAATTCTTTTCTTCACAGTAAGTCTTCAAAATTCAGGTGTGTTTTTCACTTATCATATAGCTCAGTCTGGACTAGCCACATTTCAAATGCATTATTACCATATTGAACAGCATAGAGCTAGAGGCACTGCCATTTTTCCAAGACCTCAGATCCCTTCACTGAGTCTTCTAAAGCCAGCCAGCAGACAAGGAGGAGTACATAGAGCATCCCAAAGTAGATTTTAGGGATTAGGGCTGGCAGTGAAGTATATTACTTCTACCCACATTTCATTGGCCAATACCCAGTCATATGAGCCTACCTAAATGCCTGTTGTACCTGGGAAATGTAGTTTAGCCCTGTGCCCAGAAGGAAAAGGAAATGGAGTTGGGAGTATATGGCAGAGTCTGTACCACAGCAGATGATAAAGTCTTATTATCCACATTTTACAAATCAGGAAACCGATACCCAGGCAGATTAAGTGATGGGCCAGTGAATGGGAAAATGTAAGTAGGATGTGGGTCTGCACTCCGTAGGATGATATTTCTTCCACCAGACTGTTCTGTCTCTTCCCCTTTATTTGCCCCCTGGCCACCCCTTTAATTTTGTCCATGTAGATACAGTTCTTATAGAAAAACGAATGTCTTCAATATTTCATCTCATCAGCTCTTCTAGGATGCTCTATAACTTAATGATAGTATCCTATTACGCTGTTATGGAAAATGACAGACAACCCAGTATAATGAAGCAAATAAGCGTTATTACTGAATAGTTCAACTAATAGTGCTATTCTGAGCACTGCATTATCATTTGGAGTGGGCTTTTTCCTTCTGCATACTAAAGCTCCTCATTCAAAGCAAAGGATTATTAAGGTCCTCATCAAGCTATTTCAATCAATGTATAAATTACATTTCATCTCATAATGAGCAGTCTGTGCAATTGAAGTTTTCAGCTTTTTAAAAGCGCTTAGAAGAATAGTAACAGAAGTGCTCTTACTGGTGAAATTATTGAATTGAAGTGCTTGGATAAGCTGCTTTATTTCTTAGATGGAAAGGGATATTTCAGATGGAGAAATAAGATAATATTCCTCAAAGCAGTAAAGAGTGATGGCTCTCCATGGACTACTGAATACAACACAAGTGTCCATCAAGGACAAGTTTTATGGAAGGCAATATAATTAGACCCCTGCCCTTTAGCTTTAGATTACCCACAACAAACTGGTTTGGGGTTTTTGTTGTTGACTTACGTTTTTGAATATGAAATAGATTCACAGAGTTCAAAAATTCAGAAATGTTAAAGGATATACAGTGCAAGATCCCCCTTCTGTTCTCCAATGCAGAGGGTTGACCCTTCTGCCCACCTTCTCCTTTCCCTACTCCAGGTAGGTACTTATTTGTTTCTTGAAGACCTTTCCGGAGTTTGTACGTGCATTTGTACACAAATATGAATTTATTTATTTTTTCCTCCTATGTTATTCTGTACTGTTCCACACCTTGCTTTTTATACTGAATGGGGATCTTTCTATGTCAGAGTATAGAGAGCTTTTTTATCATCATCATTCATTTTTATAACTGTGTAGTATTCTGCCGAATGAGGGTACCATAATTTACTTAACTGGTCCCCTATTGATGGACATTTAGTCTGTTTCCAATATTTGGTTATTACAAATTGTATTGCAATAAATAGGCTTGAACATCGGTCATTTCACAAAAAGTGTAAATATATTGGAGGCACAAATTCTCAGAGGTAGGATTGCAAGTCATTGTGTATATGCATTTGGAATTTGATAGAAATGGCCAAATTGGTCTCCCAGTGGTTGTACTAATTTACCTTCCAACCAGAATGTGAAAGACTGCTTCTTTCTTACACCTTTGCCAATTTACGTTATCAAATGTTTGAATTTTTAACTTACAGCTGAAAAATGATATTCTGTGAGCAGCTTTTCAATATGTTTAAGGATCATTTGTATTACTTTTTATATGAACTGTGTTCAGTTTCTCTGCTTATTTTTCAGTTATGTTGTTGGTCTTTTCTTTATTGATTTGTGGGAGCTCTGTGTTGATTAGGGGGTAAACTCTGGGATATGAACTGCAATATATTTTTTTCTTGTTTGTCACTTATCTTTTGATTTTCCTTAATGTACATTTTTTCTTCACTACACAGAAGTTTTCCTTCCATTTCTTTTTCCATTGTAATCAAGTTTGTCTTTCTTTTAATGGCTCTGAAGTTTGAATTCAGAAAGCCTTCCCCACTCCAAGGTTATAAATAATTTACCAATTTTTCATAATAATTTTTACATATTCACTTTTTACATTTAAATCTTTGATCCAGATGGGATTTATTCAGGTAACAGTGGATTCAACTTATTTTTCCCTACATATTTATCTCATTATTACTTTTTCCCAGTGATTTGAGATGCCTCCTTTATCACATGCTCAAATACCCATGTGTATTTGAGCCTACCTCTGGAGTTACTCTTTCCAATTGTCTGTCTGCATTTTGTGCCAATACTGTACAGTTTTAATGAAGATAATTTGTATTTTAATATTTGCTAAACTAGTCTGCCCTGATTGCTCTTTTCCCCTCCGCCTGGCTATTCTTGTTTGTCCATTTATATGTTAAAATCCGACTATTTCTTATCCTTATCTTTCAACCTGGTCCCCAACAAAACTTGTTGTTATTTGTATTAGGCATTGCATTACATTTATAAAATAACTTTTTAAAATTTTGTAAATAAATACTTTATTTTATTTTGTAATGATGTGGACTGTTCCTATCCAATAACATGTTTTATTACCTCATGTGTTCATTTTTAGAAAGAATTTCTCAGTAGTGTTTTAAAGTTTTCTTTATTTAGGTCTTCTACATTTCTCTTAAGTTTATTCCAAGGTATTTTGTCTATGCTACATTGTTAATGGAATTTTCAATTATAGTTCCCAAGAGCTTATTATTTGTACATATAAAGGTCAGACAAGTTTGCGAACTCATCCTAGAAAAAGTGCTACATACCTCATTGCTGAATATCACTATGGTCCCCTTTGAAGTACTCCCCTTGGGAAGCTATGCACCAACGCAGGACTTAGTCCACCCTTCAAAGCAATTTTGGATCTCTTTTTCTGGAATGGCCATCAGAGGTGTCCTCATATTACCCTTGATGTCCTGAATGTCATCAAAATATCTTCCTTTCAATATTTCCTTTATCTTTGGGTAAAGAAAGAAGTCGTTGGGGCCCAGATCAGGTGAGTAGGGAGGGTGTTCCAATACAGTGATTTGTTTACTGGCTAAAAACTCCCTCACAGACAGTGCTGTGTGAGCTGGTACATTGTCGTGATGCAGGAGCCATGAATTGTTGGCGAAAAGTTCAGGTTGTCTACCTTTTTCACGCAGCCTTTTCAGCACTTCCAAGTAGTAAACTTTGTTAACTGTTTGTCCAGTTGGTACAAATTCATAATGAATAATCCCTCTGATATCAAAAAAGAGGTTAGCAACATCTTTGCAACAAGTTTGCAAATTTAATTGTCAGACCTCGTATGATAACTATTGATTTCTAGGTAATAATTTTTTACACCACTAGCTGATTGATTTTTCTTCTTTGTTGGAGTTTCCCAAGCATACAGTCACATCATCTTTGAATTGTGGTGGGCTTACCTTCTTCCCAGTAGTCACTCCTCTGGTTTAGCTGTCTTTCACTAAGTTATTTTGTGGCAACAAACAACTCCTAAATCTTCATGGCACACAGCAAGAAGGTATATTTATAGTTCCCATTACGTGCCTATCACAGGCTGGGCCTCAGCTCTGCTCCAAGTCTTTATCATCTGGGACCAGGCTGAAGGAGAGGCTTCATCTGGGATATGCTGGTCTCCTGAAATCCAGAGGGAAAGAGTGAGTACAGAGCCGCTCCATGGCTCTTAAAATTTTAGCTACTTCATTTTGGCTCACATTTCATTGACCCAAGCAAGTCATGTGACCAAGCCTGATATCAATGGGGTGAGGAAGTATAATCCTTTCAAATGTAGGAACATCTACTATTAGAGATCAATAAAGCAATCTACTACGACCTCTAATTTATTTTTCCAGAAAAGCAATAAAATAACATAATCATATTGAGTGGCATAATCAGAACTCTTAGAATCCGTTAGCTCCAAATTCTTAATTTGTATAGACCTACACTTGTCATTGCTATATCAGTTAAGTCTTGCTGTATGACAAGCCACTTCACAATTCAGTGTCATGGCAGTAAGCATTTATCTCACATGTCTGCTGGTTGGCTGGTGGTGGCTGATATAGGCCAGGCTTTGCATGGAAGATTCTGTTTTCTGTATCTCTTGTCTTCCTCAAACTGATGGGTTGGACAAAGAAGGGCTGAGATTATGTTGAAGAAAGTGAGAAACTTGCTTCAGGCACAAAATTTAAGAGGGTGACCAAAAAAAGTTAGTAACGAAGACAAATAATATTTTAATGCAATGTTTTAAAAACACAAAATTAAAACACACAAATCCATGATAAACAAAATATCAAAATTTTAATAAAGACAAAATCAATAACAATGCTTTGTCACACCATATTGGAGCCTGAGGCTAAAGGAAAATCAATAATACTAATCCTGTCTTTATGAATAATTATTGAAAAGTATATTTATTGAATGTTACGTATAAGACATTATGTTGCATGCATAATTTATATGTATATCTTATTTATGAGGTATACATAAATATGAATCATTCCATTTGATCAGTCATAGGTATTTGTATCAAATATACTTCTATTCACAATAACAGTCCAGTAATATGCACAGTAGTTGGAGAATTCATTTTTGAGATCTCCTTTAGAGACTTCTGTGTACTTCTTTGACTGTCCTCAGTCGTGCCTAATTTTCATCCTTTCAATGGTAAAATGATTTTTGAAAACAGGCAAGAATTGTTTAAGACCAAGTATTGGGTAAATAAGCAGGGTTATTCAGTTGGTTATTACTCTTTGGTCAAAAAAAGAAATAAATGTGAAGACATGATATTCGTTCTATTATGCAACTTGTGAACTTGCCCTGCAAGCATTTCTTAAAGTGGAATTCTAGAAATTTCTATTTTAATGGAATTGTTGGAAAAAGTAGATAGCTCCATAGAGTGACAACTTTGAGAGAAAATACTACTTTGGGATGCATAAAGTCATGAACGTAGGTGTCCCTCCATATCTATGGCTGGAAGGAAAGTTCAAAAGTCCTGGTGAATGGAGGGGACTGTAACTGTCAGAAACAGAATAGAACTACCCTAAGAACAGCTTTGTGAATTAGCTTTGTAGAGTGTAAAACGAAAGTCATAGTTTTATATGTTCTGCCATGGTGTAGAACTTGAAAATAAGAAGAAACTACAAAAACTGTGGTAAATGTGTTATAGAGAGACCAGCCCCTACCACATCCATACAATCTGCATCCCTTCCTTGTCCCCCCCAAATTTCAGTCATTACATGGTTGTAAGATCTGACCTTGACTTTGTGTACATATGTAAGTATCTAGGCACGTGTAAACTTGTTGGTCAATAGGTAGAGATGGTCCATTCATATAGCAATAAATCTGTGAATATATGAATAACCCAGATGCTGATTCAGAAATGCATAAAGAGACATTCAAATCCAAACCCGTGTGTCAATATAGCAATAATAAATAACAGTTTTATGGTATCTGTAACTGTCTTTCACCTGTATATCTTGTTTTAATTCTTTTACCTTAAAGAGATTCCCCATCTCTTTTTCTCTGTGTGCGTATATAATTGTACGCAACCATATGCACAGACACTTCTTAGGAAGACCTTATGAAACACTTAAAGATGTCTAGGCACTTCCCCTGATTTATAGAGTAGAAAGAAACACTGGTGACTAGCTTAGGTAAGTTAAATATATTAGAGTGTATTTGTTTGTTTCTTTTTTGGCAAAGTTTTGAAGTAAAATTCTTGACCATCTTCTTTTCAGTGTGGTCAGCATTATGTCCATCCATGCAACAATTGCTTATTATTTGTCACTGAGATATCAGTCTATTAGGAAGTCATAGCATAGCAAACGTCAGTTTGGGTATTTGTAGAATTACTTATCGAAAAGTAATCAGACTTGTTCCAAAATTTGTAATCTTGTGAATACTAAAATAAGTAAGGCACAGCCCTTCCTCTCTAAAGCCTTACCATCCAGTGCCTCAACGTGGAAAAACTAATCTTGCTTTTTAGGAGTAAGGCTTTATAATGAGCAAACCAGAAACACTGACCTCAAATTAAGTTCTACATTTAAAGGAAGAAAGGGTAAAAGGAAACATCACGACGCAGTGCTGGGTGGCTGTGCTTAGTAAGTGGTGTCTTTGGCTGCCTCAGCACATTAGAGTGGTGTTTTTCCCCATTTCTACCCTTCTTTTCCTTCTTACTCATGCAGCATGCTACTTCACTCAGCTGTGAAATGTTTACCATTGCAAGGCAACCTATAATTAAGCGCTGGAATAAGTGGGGCAGGAAAATGAGGACCAAGAATTCAGTTAGGTTGGGGAAAGGCATTGTAGAGAAGGAAGGGCATGAAGTGGGCCTTGAAACAGATTTGGTTGGGTGCAGAGGGACAGTTCAGGCAACAGCAATGCTGTGAGCAAACGGCAAGGGCCAGAGTGAGTCAAGCTTATTTCAGGGATGGTCTGGAAACTGTCTCCTCAGAGTCTGGGGAGGAGAGGATGCTGCCAAGGCAGACTGAGAGTCAGCCAGTGTGACCTGAAGGCCTGAGACCCGGGTCCTGCCACCAGCTAGTCACGTGTCCTTGGCAAGTCACTGAACCTTCTAAGTATCAGTTATTCAGATGCGACATGATGGCTTCAGACTGAAAAATCTCTAAGGTAGATTCCTATTTTAAAAGATTGTGTGATTCTTTTGTGGTGGTCCTTGATAAAGTAGAAGAAAGACTTGAATTTATCCTAACACTGTGGAGCCTTTAAGTTGTCCTGGGCAAGGGAATCACATAACGAAAGAGGGAATTCATCACATAATGAAAGGGGCATTTATTGGTATTCAATTCAGGAAAGGTGGTTTAGACATATCGAAGGAAGAAAACCAGCTTGGAGGCTACGCTAGTAGTTCAGACAGGAGCAGGGCAATTGAAATAGGAATCAAAAGAGAGGGACAGACAAGAGCAATTGTTTATTCAGCCTTTATTGATCATAAGAAACTGTGCTAGGTTCTGGGGATCCAGTGATAAGTATGACAGAAAAGGTCTCTATTCTTGTGGAACTTAAAATTCTAACAGAAGGAAATATTAGCAAAATTTGTTGATTGACCAATAGGGTATTTGTGCCTTTAAAACAATGACACTCCAAGGCCAAACATCCAGCTACGAAGAATTGGTTGAAAAAAGTTGTATTTTCATAAAATGGAATACTATGTGGCCATAAAGAATTCTGAAACATATTTATTGACATGAAAGAATATTCATGATATGCCACTGAATGAAAAACAACACAAATCCAGAATACAAAATAGAAAGTCATGCACCACTTTGTATGACGAGCGGGATTATTGGTGATTTATTTCATTACTTTTCATTCAGTGATTATTTATTGAGTGCCTGCCATGTATTGGGCATTAGTTTGGGCTCTAGGGATAAGTGATAAAGAAGAAAGACATGGTCCCTGATTAGTTTTTTTGTCTCATCGTTTCTAACTTGTGCAGTGAACTCATGTTACTTCCATTGAAAAATGTATGTTTTACAAGTTTTAAAAATCACTCCCATTGGCCATTTGTGTGGTGTATAAGAATGTTTTCTGACTCCTTGGCTGTACAAGTGAAGTGGAGGATGCACCTTTATGAAATGACACTGCCCTGGCCTCCGTCTCATCCTGGTGCTTACAGGAGAGGAGGTGATTCTGGGACACCAGCCTCCTGCCTGGGGTGGAGGGGGCACTGCCTCACCTTTGGCAGCTGGACTGTCAGAACTCCCAGACTTGGTATGGCTCCAAGGCAAATAGAGTTCCACTGATGAGACATGCGACTCGGCTGGCTTTTTATAGTCCTTCTGAGGGTTGGTTATGCCAACCTTGGTGTCCATTTACATTTGCCGTATGTTACTTGACACTCCTTTTATTGAAGTAGCCTCTCCCGGAAATCTCTGTCATTCCATAAACCCTGGCAACTGCCCTGCAGTGCAGCTGACCTCCCACAGTTTGAAAAACAACTTGTATTCTGGCTACATTTAAAGGAAGTTTGGGGTGAGTGCATGGGCGAGGGCTTGGCTGTTAATATCTTTGTGGGCAGAGCACCCACAGGGGGATCTGACACTGGTTATCCCCTAGGTTCCAGGGCCCTGACACAGAAGGCTTTGTGTTCGTTTTCCTTTCCTCTGCCGAGCTCTTCTTTTGTGACGACTGCTAACCACGTCTTTCTGCTAGAATGCGTTCATCAGTGCCTCCTATTTTTAAAAGGCGGGACCTTTGTGTATATATAGGCTGAAGAACAGATAAGCAAGCACACCCCATCAAATTATTATTTTTTGAAAAAGTATTTCATGTTCCTTATAATAAATTGTAATATATAAGTAAACATACAGATAGCTAGATGAAGAAAAAATTACCTACACTCCTATTCCCCAGAAATGTTTTGGTGGATTTTATTTGTGTACTTCACTTTCTATCCATGTCGTTGTTTTCAGCATTGGTTCTACCAATTCTATAGTCTATGTGTAGATCTTAAGCTATGTCTGTACCAATATTTTCCACCTACTCCAGGCAGGCCTTTTCTTTCTATAGTGAACGAACACTATTCTAATTAGGTGCTTAGCTGCTTTTTCCAACATCAGATGGCCTCTTGGCCCTGATCATACAATGATAGAATGTTCGTCCATTTCAAGGCAGCATCGACTTGTTTTTTCATGTCACCTCTGGTTGATGGAAATCTCTGGAGTCAGGCTAGCCAATCAGATCCTCACCCCTTGTTGCTCTGTGATGAAACCCTAAGGGCATTTTAATATAGAGGGCTCCTCTGGTCACTGATGGTCTTGACCTTTGCACCAGCCTAAAGGAGAAAGGAGGAAGACAGGTCCCTCTGGACCATATCATCCTGCATCTACCTTCTATCCTCTTCTGGGAGCGTGAGAACCTTCCTGACATTCACGTGAGCAATCCCTGAGCACAAATCCTCCATGTAGTGTAAGTGGACAAGCAACATGGAGAAAGTTTAATTATAGAGTCTACTTTTTGCTAGTTCCAGAGATATTTTTTCCTTAGGAATGTCCTTGTTGTCAGGGATCTTGCTCTTATTTGAATTCAGCCCTTTCCAAGCCAGGCCTTTCAGTACCTGGCTTTCTCAGTTGCACCTTGCTTCTTTCTGCCTTCCACTCTAAGTTGGAATTATTGTCATGAAATGTCATGTGATTCTAAAAAAGCAAGATCTTCCCTGTTTGGGTGTTTCAGGTCTTTAGTTCACTCTCCTTACAGAAATCGTCTGCTGTCTACTGCTGCCCTGTAGTATTAACTATTGATAATTCCACTGAGACTCTAATTTCCCACACTAGGGTTTTTCTTCAGCCACTGAATTCTGGCCACACGTTTTTCTCCTCCTTCCATAGAGCTAAACCGAGTGTTTGAGTGCAGCAACTTTCATTTTCAGTGTCTTAGTCATCATTTTTCGTCTTTGTCTTCATCTTCTCCTTCTCCTTCTTTTTTTTAACCTTCAATTTCCCCCTTTTTTTGGAAGCAGGTAAGGTCTGAATCATAGAGAAATACTATAAGTTGTCTTATCCTTGTAAATCGCTCTTGTGGTCTTTTCTTACTCTTTATTTTCTATACTTCTAGCTCATCCATCCCTTTTATTTTACTCATTTAATCTTATTACTTATTGTTAATTTACTTGTACACATGTGACTTTTCACTAGAAATTCACAAGATGGTTTCTGTCTGAGGTTAAATAGGGTAGAGGGGCGTAAGACTTAGGATACTGTGGCAAGGAGCTTATTAATCACAGATGAAATGTTGAAAGGAATGTTCTGAAGTTCAGTTCATATTTGTGCTTGCTCAGAGCTAATTTATTGGTTCTGTTTTTCCTTTTGTGATCTTTCTGAAACCCTTCTCACTCTTTGATATGAATCAGAAAAAAGAAGTTTCTTCCTCGCTAAGTTTATAGTCAATCTAAGGAAGCAACGAAGATAAAGTGATTTTATAGGTAAAATTAATCTATAGGTTTGGAAAGGCATTGAGATTGAATTTGTTTCTTAGCTGGTGGCTGATTTCAAAAGTAAAGTACCACGTCCTTTAAGGGGCCTGAATCAGTGTTGTAGAACTATTTGCGTAGATCCTTCATCCTCCATTTTGGTGTGTCATGAGGACATTAATAATGGATGGTTGCTGCACTTTGTAGTCAGACACATTATTTTGATCCATTTTTATTTCCCAATGGGCTTCTGGAAAAGGGCAATGAGAGTAGATTTAAAACCACATTATTGGAATTCAATAACTTTAGTCATGCTTTGTGTGTCTAGTGCTTGCTGAAGAGTAGGTCTAATATAGAGAGTCAGTCAAGCATGGAGCAGGCAAAATACCAAAATGGATTTTCTTAACTAAGATATAAGCTGAATTCTAGGTTTTAATTTAGGCTCGATGCTCAGCATTAATGTGTTAGATGTGTACAGTTTGCTCTTTTCGATTCTGAGGATGAAGAGATGAGCACAGAAACAAACAGATTTATGAAACTCTGATAAGAAAAAGATGGAAATGGGAGTGAGAAGACCTGTCCTTTTAGAGTAGGCTTTAATTCATTTTTGTTTTTTTAAAGAAAAACCATCTGAGTGTGTCCTGCACTTACACAAATGTTAAGTCAAGAGTGTTTTGAGAGAAGCAGTGAAATTACTTTTAGGGGAAGAGAAAGGGACAGTATTAGGGTTGTAGAATGGAGAAATGCCTGTTGATTATGGTTTGTGCCTGTGGAGAGGCCAAGTGTAGGTACTGGGGGATTAGCTATGTTTGTTGTTGTTTAACTTTTATTTTTATTCTTTTTCACAAAAGAAATTAACCTCTAGTAGAAAAAATTTAAAACATACAAACAGTTCATTAAAAATCACTTGTAATGCTGCCACCTAGAGAAAAATACTATGAAGAATTTTGACATCATTTTTAGTTTTCTCCATGAGTATACATAGCTATTATTTTAATAGGACTCTAGCTTACTTTTTCTCAGTTAACAATATATCTTCAATGTCCAGTGCCATTAAATCTATTTTGCGACATTATTTTTAGCATCTTTCTTTTTTATATGGATTACTACATTGTGTTAAACCAATCTCCTTTCTTTTGATCTATTGGTTGTTAGAACTTTTCACTGTTGTAAACAACTCTGTGATAGCATTTCAACAGATAAATCCATTATTGCCTTAGTGGAGATTCTTAGGAATGATATTATGGGGTCAGTGGAAGGCAATGGGAGCTTTCTAGAAGGTTAATTGACAACCTGTATTTCCATCTGCCTTACATGAAAGGGTGGCATTGGCTTCAGAATCGGGATTTGTGGTTATCTCAATTACAGTGTCTTAACGATAGCTCCTAAAATTAGGTCTTCACAGGACTCTGATCCTATGAGGTTTCATTTCCTGTTCCGGCCTCTCAGATGTGAGATCTAAAAGCTTGTGTCTATAATATTAGCTTCTAACAAGCATGCTGTAGGTGTTTAAATACAAATTAACAGCCAACCAAGTTGCTGTGGATATTTATGTGGGGGAGGAAGACATAGAAACATACCCTTAGAAGCTGTGTCATGGTCTTAGTGATCTAAATATATAAAGAGTACTTCTAAGAAGGAAGTTGACCTTTCCAAGGGGGCAGTGAAATCCCAAATAGGACTTTCATCTCCGTGACATCTTTTTCCCAGTATAATGAGCATTTATGAAAAGGTCAAGAGAAAGCATTTGTAAATGAACCTGTAAGACTATTTATAATTTGAAATGTTCCAAAATTTCAAGAGTTACTAGAAAATTCTCATCCCAGGTAAATAAATCTAAATTGCTAAAAAGTTTTGATAGAATTTTAGAAAATGAAATCTTAAATGACTGAAATGAAGAGAGAGTAGTGTAGTGGGCAGACAAAAAAAAATGAGCCTCAAAGAAACGTGTATGGGTGGGTGTGGGGGGAGTGGGAAAATAAGAGGGTGGAAGAGTAATGGGCTGAGCCTACTATGGTGACTAAGGACAACTCAGACATTAGCCCTGGTGTGGGACAGTGGGCACCTTGGCCCTCATTCTGAATGAACCATAGATCTCTCCTCCTCAGCCTATGCTATGGACCAGCATTGTTATTTCAGGGTCACTTGCAGGAGCCAGATACTTTTCCGTATCCCCGGGGTGGGTCTCTGGTCTCCTGATTCCAGTCTAGTGCTCATTCTGCTTAAAGTAGAAAATAGCAGTCATGTGACAAGGATTTTCAGAGATACATAAAAGCTACTGGGTAACTAAAGCTCTGGTTATACATTCTGGGAAGGGGACACAATATAAAAGAGAAAAAAAAGAAACATGAAAGAAACTCTTAGCGCTTCAAGATTGGGGTCATCCATCCAGTGCTGTCTTTATAGATGAGGATACTGCGGTTCAATGATCTACTGGGGCACAGACACCCAATACGTACCAGGGCCAAGAACTCAGACTGTGACACTCAGCCTGGTGCAAAGTAATCTAGGTGTGTCTTGTGATTCATTCATTTGTTTCTCGTGATAATCTTCAACCTCCTGTTTTCATGGTTCATGAATTCGGTATCATTAACCTCCGCATGTGTTAAGAATCTATTTGCATGTGTACCATATCCTATAAAGCAAAAGAGACAAATGCAGTGCTTGCCACGTATGAATTTCCTAAGGCAGGCAGACATCACAGAAATAGACAGAAACGACATACAAGACCACTGAACAAACAAAGCAAATACATAAATCATACAACTTTGCCATATGAGATGGTACATGAAGAGATCATCCCAGTCCATTGCTTTAAGAGAAACCCATCTTCATTATTGGATAGTCCTAAACTGATAAGTAATAAGGATCACCCCATGCTCTGTAGTTGCCGTATGGGAAAGAAAAAGGAAGAGTGCTTTCACCTGGCACACCTAGCACTCACGTGCATGGTCCAGTTTCTGTGGTATATTGTTGATTAGCACCTTCATTGATTTGTATGTTTTTGTGTATTCTGTGACAATCTGCAAAGACTAGGAGGGTCTGCTAAGGCAGGGAGACTCTCAGGGCCTGCCTTTTAAAACCAAAGGACTTTTCCCCCCTTGGAGGAAAACTAGTGGTCTTATGGTTCATAGTCATATTTTTGTTGAGTTTTTTTCCTTCTAGAAGGATTTCGCAGATGATACATGAACCTACAGACACCCAAATGTTTAAACTGTGTCATATGAACTGTAATGAACGTGAGATTGGGTATAAGTTCTATTATCTCAAACACCAATTAAAGACAAACCAAAGGTAACCCTGTTCTCTTCGGTGGTAACAAAAACCACCTGGACCAGGTAGCTTATGAATTCCTGTTCTAGTCATTTGCATCAGGGACAGTATTAGTAGTAGTTTTAGGGCAGTGTTAGTATTATTATTCTGAAAGTATCATATTTATGATGTGAGATAAAACCAATGAGTAATTATGGGGTCTTCGAATTCTATTACCCGCTGTGTTCTTGAGAACCAGGATTCTGGTATAGAAGAAAGGAGATACAGATGTTTTATGGAAGATGTTAGGTTAAAATGCTATGGTTATGAATTTGAATTGGAAATATCAGTTATGAATTCGTAAGGTGTTTTATTTTTTAAATATGCATCCTTACTAGCTCTGTTAATTATAAAACCCTAGAAACAATGATTAACCCAGTAGTAATGAGCATCCCTACTCCCCAGTTTGGAAAAATGTTTGCCATTAAAGGAAACCAAGGCTTCTTACAAAAATGGCTGATGTCAAGCCTGACAATATATATGATGAGCAAGGAAACTAACAGAGACTACTAGAATAGTCAACTTGAAGTCAAATTGAAGGGAGAGCCCACTGGCCAAAGATGAGCTTCATTTGGTTAAGAATTGTGGTAGATCAAAACCCATTAATTATGTTTAAATCTATGAACACAAAACTATATTAAGTAAACCAACTGGTTGGTTACCTTGTGAATATACCGTGTTTCCCCGAAAATAAGACCTAGTCAGACAATCAGCTCTAATGCATCTTTTGGAGCAAAAATTAAAATAAGATCCAATCTTAGTTTGCTAGGTATAATATAATATAATATGATATGATATAATGTAATATAATATAATATAATACCGGGTCTTATATTAATTTTTGCTCCAAAAGATGCATTAGAGCTGATGGTCCAGCTAGGTCTTATTTCCGGGAAACACGGTAACAGAAAACCAATCCCTTTTCTTGAAAACTAGGTAGAGAAAAGGAAAGAATCAAGCATTTTTCTTCATGAATTATGTCACTGTAACCAAATAGTCAATAAAGTTATTCCAGCTAATAAAGTTATTCCAGCTAATAAATGAAAATAAAATGATTGAATGAGAATATCATCCTGACATTAACAGTTTTAGGCACAGAGCATCAACTACCAAAACAGTTGACAGCAACTATCAAAAAAGAGCAAAAACCAGTTAAATGTCTCTTGACAAAAGAACACAATGCTATTTAGAGTTCTGTCAAAGAAATTGAACCTCAGGCCTCAGGACCCAGCTGCCAGTTTGTGGGAAGTAAAGAGGACAGACTGACTGCGTTATGTGGCTGCAATCAAGAAATCCAGATTGTGGGAAACTCTGCAGGCCTGATGCCCCAGGATCTTTAACAGATGAAGTGTATGAAGGAGAAAGGAACATAGATGAAATCTGTAGATTTAAAAAGACTTGAAAGACATATCAAGTGAAAAACTGGGCAAAAGTAGGTTACAGGAACCAGGCATGCTTATTTAGGTGATAAAACCATAAAGAGCCACAAGAAAGTGATTGCTGTGTAATCAGAACAGTGGTCACCTTGCGGGGGGGATGGAGGGGAGACTGTGCTGGGGACGGGGGACATGGGGGCATTCCGAGATGGCTGGCCAAGTTCAAATTTCTGAACTTTGGTGGATGTTTGTTACAAGCCTTATAATAATTTACTAAGATAGATCATATATATATATATATATATATATATATATATATATATATATATATATATATATTATGATCTTTTGGATCTGTTTCATTCTATAGCAAAAGGGTAAGAAAAGAACAGAAAAAAAATTAAAAAGCAAGCACGTTAGAGAAACTCACACACCTGATGTTGCCCCAGAGGTTATCACAACACTGACAGCAGTGGGTAAATAAAGCTGCGGAAAATTGTGTTCTGGGGCACAAAGAAGGTAAGTTCTATAAAGACATCGGTGTAATGTGGTGGCGGGCTGCCTTTCAAGCTGCTGGGAGGTTTCGTTTTAGAGTTTTGCGCAGCAGACTTGTAAGTCAGCCCAGACGGATGACCCCTCTCTGGCTCAGTGTTTTCCGACGTGTGGTGTCTTGAACACTGGCATCATGAGCACTGCATGCTTAAGAAAATGCAAATTCCTCGGTCCCATCTCTCCTCAAAATGAGCAGCCCCGGAATCTGCATGATTAACAAGCACCCTGGTGTAAGAACCGCCGCTGCTTCTCTGCTGATTTCTACCTGGAAGTACAGATCTGAGGAATTGCTATACAAACTGTTGAGAGTCAAGACCGTAGCTGGGATTTTCATGAGTGAATGAATTTAGATTTGGGACCTTTATCTAGTTGAGTCACATAGAACCCTGAATGTGAATGTGACCTAAGCAATAGCTCATAACGTTTCCTCCACAGTGTAATAGCAATTGTCAAATTTCCTCTCTTGTTTGAGAGGGGGTTTTATTTCTCTCTCAAATATGTCGAAGCCTGGGATTAGGAATTTCAAGTGACATCTCAACCAGTGAAGCCTCTGAAGCTTGTAAAATAACACTTCCTAACCGAAGAATTTTCAAATCATGCAAAGCAGAACAGTCCAGATTTGGATATGGCCAGGCAAGACCAGACAGACCTTCTAATGGGTCCTTTCTCAGTTGAAGACAAAGGAGGCGGTGTGAGAGCAGAAGTGTGAAGGCTGCCAAGTCTGTGTTCAGCATCTTCATCCTCCTCTTTCTGCCATCTCTCTCACTCTCCCAAATTCAGGTGCTTTTTCAGCACCTCTCCTAATCAAAACAGGAATGATCCGTCTTCAGTTCCTTTTGCTGACAGAGTGCTGAGAGTGCGGACACACTAGGAGAGGAAACAAAACTAGTACTTGCTTCTTAGGATTTCACTTTGATCTGTGAAACACAATATTTTATCCCATTGAATCCAGTTCTGCAAACATCATTTGAATACTGCCCACATGCATGGCGGTGTCCTAGCAATGTGGCATTATAGATACAAAGATAAGTAAGATACATTGCCCGCTTCCAGAAAAGTACAGTCTAGTCAGGAAGATGGAGGGGTAATAGCTAATGATAACAGCAAAAGCATTTCCACATAAGTAATCTCATTTCAGTTCTTACACTTTGAAAATGTTAGCGATTAAAAGGGTAACCACTGTTTACAACCATAGAGTTCTTCAAACTTTGAGGAGACGTAATGTGACGATCCTAAAAAGTCTCAACAGCCCTCCCACCACACTCCATCACTGCCATGCTCAATACGAGACAGAGGAAACTAGGACCATTAGAGGAAGGAAGAAACGAGAGGGCAATCTACTTTTTGGGGAAATAGAAATACCTTGTCATAGACACATCTATCGGTGTATCTTTGGGAGAAAGAACAGTTTTGAAAGCCAACTGGAGGTGACGTTAATCATCTGCAATAGGAAATTTTTTATATGAAGTTCAAATGGTTCATTTGTGAGGGTTTTTTTTTTCTTTCTTTTTTAATGAGTAACTATGGTGGTCCCTTGATCTGTATTTTAAATAATAAAGTACATGTATTTGGTAGGAATCTCTTCTTACCTTTTTGTGATAAACACACACATATATGGTGGGTAAGGACGCTTTTCTTTATCAATTTCTACAATTGCTAGTAAACTGAATGAGCCGTCATGATGACCTAGCATTTTGCAGTAAGACTAAAATAGGTACACACGACACATCTTATATTTACTTTTCTCTTGCTTACTGACTCTATAACATGAAAACTTTTCATTCTAAATGTGGTGGGTATGCTCTGCATAAGACAAGGGTTCAAGATTTATGAAACTCTGATAAGAAAAAGATGGAAATGGGAGTGAGAAGACCTATCCTTTTAGAGTAGGCTTTAACTCACTTTTATTTTTTTTAAAGAAAAACCATCTGAGTGTGTCCTGCACTTACACAAATGTAAGTCAAGAGTGTTTTGAGAGAAACAGTGAAATTACTTTTAGGGGAAGAGAAAGAAATTACTTTTGGGGTTGTAGAATGGAGAAATGCCTGTTGATTACGGCTTGTGCCTGTGGAGAGGCAGATTGTAGGTACTGGGGGATTAGCTATGTTTTCTCATTTGGGGATTGCATTCAGGGAAGCAAGAAGCAGACAGAAGTGAGAGGGGCTGCATTTGTGTGATTTCCTGAAACTGGGGTGCGAAGTGTTGCTTCCATACCTGGGTGTGGAAGGAAGGGTAGGCTTCTTTCCAAAGGCACATGGAGCCCTGGAGACTGGTAGTTTGGGGCACTGTGGCAGAATGTTGATCCATGGACATTTCTAATGTCACTAGCAAACCTTCAAGATGTTTTGCAAAAAAAGGGTTGAAGCTAGGCATGGTGGCCTTATGATGAGACAGCAAATAGAACCTCCCAGGGACAATTTGCAGGAGCTGAGGGGGTCACATTTAGTGTTGTTACAGGAAGCAATCACAGGAAGGGTATCCTCATTTCTGTCCTATGCTAGTGACAACTGGACATACCGGTTATATACGTAGCAGTAATCTTAAAAACCTTGTATCTTGTCAAGAAGAAATGATACAACTAAAAAATATACAACAGTCTTCCAAAAAAGAAAGAAAAAGAGAAGGCACCTCTCTCATATTAACATACAACTAAAATGAAAGAAGAATACCGAGCCATCCAGCCAGAGTTTATTTGTAAACAGTCTCAGGTCACATTAGTGTTTGTGTCAGCCCCTTTGGTAACCATAGGCTATTCGTGTTTCACGACAGACAGCAACAGCTGCCATTTTGAGACCACAAGGTATCTAGAAAGTTGAGTGAAGTGGTGAGTTGGCAACATAATGCAGTCAGTGCATTTTATGCTGTGAGTAGTTCTGAGTGCCACATGGGCTACTGTGTGTATGTGAATTAAACACAAAAATGGAGAGTATCACCTTCCTACATGAACACAGTCATATCTATGGGGAAAAAAAATCTTCCAAAATTTTAAGATAGATTGTTTGTTAACAACTGTCATTTGCTTTAGGTCCTTTGAGATGGGCTCTAGATTAGCCTCATTTTCTTTTATATTTGTCAGAAAATCATGTGGAAGCTATAGAATTAGGGCTGGTGATTGTAAGGCCATGATCTAAGGAGCTGTGCTACTTGTAATTTCCAAGACCCTGATGGGAATGTGTGGCCCACAACAGATGTTTATATGCATTTTATGAAGCGACTATAAATTGGTTTGCTTATATTATTTTTTAAATTATTGTACAGAAAAATTGACCTTTTTTTTGGGTGTACAGTTCTATAAATTTTGACCCATATGTAGATTTGTATAACTACCTCCACAATCAGGATACAGAATAGTTCTATCACCCCAATATGGGGGCTAAAAAAAATTAACACTTTTCCTCCCACCTTCAAAATTCTTCTAGCTGCACCAATAATCCACTTAACAGACAGATTAACAGGAGAAAATCAAAGTTTTAATACATGCACACAGGGAATTCACATAGGCATGAAAATTCCAAAGACAGTGAGGCAACACTGGGTATATAAGACATTTTTGGACAAAGGAGAAGGGGAGGCGGGAAGGGCCCTGGATTTCAGAAGTGAGAATGAGTGAGTTACAGGTCGTTGAGGAAGAGGGGAGCACTCATGGCAGGTAAATGCTTGCTGGGCACCTCAGAAACAGTGGGACACAGAGGGTATCTAGCTAATAGGCTTGGCGTCTTCCTGACTACTGCTGGGGTGAAGATTCTTAAGGTATTAAACCAAGGCTTCTTTCCTAAAGCAGGTTATTTCAGTCTGAATCTCTTGGAAAGGGGGTGAGGTTCAAAGGTTCTTTCTGAGTCTTGTTTCTTAACATACAGCTTAAAATCAATCTCCCCAAAAAGCAGCTTCAGGGCAGCAAAATTTCAGTTCCCTTCACCTACAAGTTCCCTGGTACTATCCATCCATAGTCACGCTCTCCCCACCCTCACTCCTTGGCAATCTCTTCTTCATCACTACAGTTTTGTCTTTTGAGAATGTCATACATGGAAATGCACAGTGTGTAACCTTTTGAGATTGCGTAGTGTATGGCTGTACCGTAGTTTTCTTATCCATTTACCCACTGAAGGACTTTTCTGTTTTGGTGTTTATGAGCAGAGCTTCTTTTCGTTTTTGTGTATGCCTAAGCTTTCATTTCTCTAGGATAAATACCTAGGAGTGGAATTGCTGGGTCATATGGTAAGTGTATGTCTAACTTCATAAGGAATTGCTAAACGGTTTTCCAGAGTGACTGTACCATTTTGCACTCCCACCAGCAGTGTAGGAGAAGTCCAGTTGCTCTGGAACCTCAGCACTTGGTGCCATCAGTAACTTTCCATTTTAGACATTCTAATAGGTATATATGCAATGGTATCTCGTTGTGGTTTTAATTTGCGTTTCCCTGATAGTGAATGAGGCTGAACGTTTTTCATGTGATTATCTGCCATCATTATATTCACTTAGACTCCTCTGTTCAAGTCTTTGGCCTGATTTATAACTGGGCGGGTTGTTTTCTTGCTGTTGAGTTTTGAGAGTTCTTCATTCTGGACATAAATCCTTTGTTAGGTACGTGATTTGCAAATATGATTTCCTAGTCTTTAGCTTGTTTTTCCTTTTCTAAAAATCTTTCACTGAGAAAAAGTTTTATATTTTGAGGAAATCAATTTTTTTTCTTTTTCTTTTACGAATTGTGTGTAATATCCCATGCCTAAGAAATTGGTGCCAGACTCCAGGTCCATAGTTATGGAGACCATGTGGATGCTGGCGACTCCCTGGAATGCTCTTTTTCTCTGCCTCATCCTCCCAGTTGTCTCCTTGAAGACCCAAACTTTACTTCCTTAGAAAAGCGTTTTTGCCCTTTTCCTCTTTGCCCCCATGGGCAGTTATTTCCTCTCCATCTGTGTACCCTCTGTGAACATTTATCTTCCTGACTATAATTTTTGTTTCCATGCCCCTGCCCACCAGTCAGGGAACTCCAGGGGGGCAGCCCTGGATTTATACACCTTTGTTTACTACAGCAGAAGTATTAGTGCATAGCGGGTACTCAACACATTTGCTAAGGAGAGTAACTAATTTCTAAAGACATTATCCTTCTGTCCTTAATAATTATGGATTGGGCTGGGGACAAGTTGAATATCTATAAAGATGTTACTGCTCGAAGGACATTTAAAAACTGTCCTCAGTTAACAATTAAAAGTTTGCTAGTTTTTGAGACATCTCTTGATTTAGTCATCTAAATGAGCTTGCTGGAGAACATTTTTTCTCAGAAGATAAATAAATAAGGGAACGAATGAAATCCATGGAGGATCATGGGAGATTTTAAGTAGCTACATCAATTAATACCAGTGGATGATATTGAAAAATAAAACTACACATTTTTGTCAACTAAAATTATTTTGTTGTTGTTCACTGTCAGTCTGTTAAAGCAAGATCCACATCATCAAAATTCTTGAGTGTCCACCTTACTGATAGCCACTAATTATTTAAGAGGTCCTAGGGAACCAGCCCTCTCATTGGGGAGAATATTCACATACTGGAATGAACAAATCTTCTGGGAATGAATCTACCTTCTGATGATGACAATAAAACCTTCGTAAATTACATGAAATAGCATCCCATTGCCAAGTAATATTGTTCTTCAGAAGTTAGATGTATTAGCTTTCATTTGTCCGGAATAGGACAAGATAATGGGGCTAAGGCTCCAGGCAAGCTTCTGAAGGTTAACAGAGTTTGTCTTGGTATCCTTGGCTGCCTCTCTCTCTCCATCTGTCTTTCCTCTACCTCTGCATTCTCAGAGTCCCTCAGCTCTCTGTTCCTGGACATGGCTTATAAGGGACGGGAGCCGCTGTAAGGGTAATAGTCTGAAACTGGGGTCCTAAGAGTGAGAGAAGTCCAGACTGGTGGGTGTATCCATGGTTGCATTGTCTCAGGTGAGGCCTATGTGAAAAGTGGGAATCAAGAGAGGAATCTTAAGGTCAGAGAAGAAAGGTCTAGCCGAGGGGCTGGAACTGATAGGAATATGGGCCACTATTAGGTGTGAGGGGGAAAGATAGCATTAATTTCAGACCAATGCTATGAAAGGTAAGTTTCCAGGAATAACTTGCTTAATAGAAAACAGACTGGTGGGCCTAACCATCTCTCCCACTGATGCTGGAAAGGGTTGCATGACTGTTACTCATTCAATCTTCAACACCCTCATCCCTGTCTTGACTTACCTCCACTATCAATACTCAGTTTTCTGCCTACCGACACCCTCACCTCTATCAAAATAGGAAAGAATATGAAATCAAACATTGACATTTGTTAGGCGATTATACCTCACTATGAATTTTAGTCACTATATCAGCTTAGCCAGTCATTGCCGTATTTTGTGTTTTAAAATCTCTAATTGTGGAATGAAAGATTTTATGTCCTGTTAATACTCTTAGTAAGCAAGCAGATAGGGAAAACTATTTTTGCTTATAGATCCTTAGGAGACCATATATATATCTATATATCTATATATCTATATAGATATATAGATATATAGATATATATAGATATATAGATAGATATATAGATATATAGATATATAGATATATAGATATATAGATATATATCCAGTCCTGAAGCGATTGTTTATTTCTGCAGTCTTAAAAATTTGTGAAGCTCTTCTGAAATGACTGCTTTTTTACCAAGTAGTACTGCAGTGCTCAAAATTTGTTATACTTCAGTTCAGCCATGTGAGCTGAGTCCAGGCTCCAGTTCTGTCTGCTCAAGTCACATGTCCAGTGGAGGCTGAATGTGCATCAGTGGGCTTGAGTCCAGCCGCCTCCTCCATGCTTCCCCTTCACCTTGTTAGTCTCCTGCCTATAGGGCGTCCAACAAGCCAGACCTCTCAGAGCCTTTTAATTACAGGCAATCTTGACCCATGAGCTGGCTCTGACTCAATTCCTACATCCATCATGAAGAAGCTAAATGTGTAAGAGGAGCAGATGGCTTGTGCTTTGGCATGACATATTCATGGTACCAAGGCGATCTATAGCCTTCTGTAGGCACCTACTAGGAAAGGAGGGAGTTAGCATGAGGGCAAAAGAGTCATGATCAGAAAGAGGCAAAGAAGCACTGAGGCCTGCCCTCCTCCCATCAGCCCCCTACTGGCCCTCCTCTTCCCACCCCCTCCCCGCAATCTCTCAGGTCAGAGCTGAGGTAAGGAACAACCTCTCTTGGGAGGGCAACAGGGAAAGTCAGATCCTTGGGCAGAGTCAGGTTTGGGTAAGACTAGGAGGTAGATAATGTAATTATTCACAGAATTCTTCTGTGACAACATTAAGGGGTGTTTTTACAATGGAATGGAGATATTAGCTGGGAAAGGACAGAGAATTTGGCAGTGGTCAGCAGTGGGAGGAAGGGAGTTTCCCAAGGCAACACAGTACTACGCAGAAGTGAGCTTACTAAGAGGGCACAGGATGCAGGGCATTTGCTTTGGGGCAGTGGTTGAGGTCTCAGGAGTAAGAGGTGTGGGGGACACATGGTGTGGCTGCTCCCAGCATGCATTAGCTGATACCCCAGGCAGTATGGGACACCTGATGGTAGCAGTCAGAGGCTTGTTTTTTGTGCTGAAGGCCAGCGAAGACTAGCTGATCTGGCTGTGATTGGTTCCCATGTACTGGTTTATAGAGTAATATAATCTTTGCCCCAAATCTTTTTTGGACTGCATGTGCTCAATGGGCCACGTTTCTAAGAGCTTTTCCTGATTAGGACTCCAAAGTCTGTTTAGTTTAAACTTTTCATCTGTTTCACGTTACTATCACCAATCTGTATCACTATCACCAGTTGGTTCTTGGGGTTCAAGAACTAATATTAGAGCATTTATTGGAGTTGTGCAATCATTATTATTTAAAATTCAGAACAACTTTCCATCATTCTTCCATAGATATTTTTTTCTGGCCTATTTTCACATATCGTTAAATACAAGTTATGTTTTAGTTTTTCTTTAAAAGCAAGTAATTTTCCAACATAGAATGACTGTTTTGATACTCATGATAGGACTCAGAACTCAAATGCTCTCTTAAAAATGTTGGCCTTACCAAAAAGCATAAATAGAAGCCCCATTTAAAAAAAAATCACTAAAAATGCATAACTGAGCACTTTTGGCTGACATCTATATCCACTTTGGTGCTTAATGGCCTTGAACTGCTCAAGTAAACACTACCCATTTCATGTTGCTGGCTTCTGACAGCTCAGTGGCAATTTGGGAACTTGTAAGGACAAGCGACATCAGATACCAAATCTGCCTACTTAATAGCATGTGTGTGGGAGATTGAAACTTTCATTTAGTAATGTTTCTATTTGACTTGTCCAGATCTTAAAAACAAAACAAAACGAAGAAAATTGTATTTTGTCTTTCTTCATGCTTCGGTTTTCTCTGGCTTTCCTTCTTAAGAGTGATTCTGCTTACAACGTGTGGACTGAAATTTAGATATCCATTAGGAATTTCAGGATTAAATTGTGTCCCTGTAGGAATATGACAATTGTTCCTTCCATCGAAGACCCCATGGTTCACTGAGAGTGGCTGGGAGTTCCTGTGAAACACACATGCCTGCCAATCTTTCTTTATGCTAGGTGTCTGGACGATGCTTCTGTCCTGAAATATTGCATGCTTGGTGGAGCTCACCACTAGCAAAGAGAATAGTTGTGGTTTAGAAAATGATCAACTTGCTGTATGCACCAAAAGCCCAGTGCCCAGGAATACGGCCTTCAACTGTATTTCTGAACCAAAACTAGCAGGTGCTTCCCTCACCTGTTGGCCCCGATGAGTGGTGCCAGGTAAAGTTGACTTTTCTTTACTGCTGCCTCCCTAGCATGAGGCATAGTAGTCATATTTTTTCTTTTTTCTTTTTTCTTTTTTTTTTAACTGCAGGACATTTGCGAAGATATTTCTGATCATGTTGAGCAAATCCATGCCCTCCTTGAGACTGAATTCTCCCTGAAGCTGCTGTCCTACTCCGTCAATGTGATTGTGGACATCCACGCGGTGCAGCTCCTCTGGCACCAGCTCCGAGTCTCGGTGCTGGTTCTGCGGGAGCGCATTCTGCAGGGTCTGCAGGACGCCAATGGCAACTACACCAGGCAGACAGACATTCTGCAAGCTTTCTCCGAAGAGACAAAGGAGGTGGGTATTTGTTTTGAAGCCAAATAATGCATTGTCCAGTGTGACCATTGGAGAATCTTTTCAGTTCATAGAGGTGGGATAGGAATTCTTTGCAGGTACATAAGCAGGTCGTGAGCCAGGCTTTGAATCCGGATATAGTGACCAGAGGCTGGGGCACTTGTAATGTGAATGAAGCGTTAGACTAGCGTTAACTCATACCTGATAGTTTGCACAGATAACACCCATAGTTGGCACTCACCTGGCTCCCTGTTCCCCGATTCATTTATAAATATTTATTGAGCACTTACTTTGTGCCAGGCACTAGGTGCTAAGAATATAATAGTGATCAAAAAATGGTCTTTGCCCTCAAGCAGTTTAGAGTCCCATGGGGGGGTGGAGGCAAGTGGACAGACATTAAGGCCAGAGTATGACAAGTCTATGATGTCACTGGAGGACAGAGAAGGGACACCTGGTTTACACAGGAAGCCTTTCCAGAAGAAGTGAGTGTAACCTGCACCTAAAGGAAAAGCAGGATGAGACTGGTGAATGGAGGGAGAAAATATCCTAGTCAGAGGAAATGGCATGTTCAAAGGTCCAGAGGTAAGACAGAAAATGACAGGTTCAAAGAGCTACAGATAGGACTGGAGGAAAAAGTTCAAGGAACCAGGAAGTAGGATTTGAACTAATAGGTAAGCAGAGGTCAGATCATGAAGATGCAAAGCCATATTAGAAAGCTGTATTAAGAAAACTGGACTTTATTCTGAGGACAGCAGAAGAGTTCAGGGAATTGACATGGTTCGATTTATGCTTCAGAAAAATCAATGTGGACGTAGTGAGCCAAATAGAGTTTAGAATTTTACATAACCAATATATTTATATTTTGGTACCCATACTAAGTGCAGTTTAAAGAATTTGTTGTTTCTGCTCTTGATACATGGCTTAAGAATGACCACTGTTTACCAGAGGGTAAGGGGGGTGGGGGTGGGGGGGTGGGAGATGAGCGTAAGGGGGATCAAATATATGGTGATGGAAGGAGAACTGACTCTGGGTGGTGAACACACAATGGGATTTATAGATGATGTAATACAGAATTGTACACCTGAAATCTATGTAATTTTACTAACAATTGTCACCCCAATAAATTAAAAAAAAAAAAAAAAAGAATGACCACTGTAAATTGAAATCCAAATGAACTCTCCTATTCCCAAATAAAACGGACATACATTTATAGAACGAAGTATTGTGCTAGCTGAGCAGGTGCTGTGTGTATGTGTGTGTCCAGGCATGTGTGTGTACATAGATAAAGTAGGTAGATATATACATACATGTATACCACATATAGATACATAGAGTGTGTGTGTATGAGAATAGTCCCTTAGCTCTTGACACCCAGTTTAGTGCCCCACTGTGGGTTTTGTGAAAAAATATATATACAAGTTTATAAGTCACTTATATAAGATTAAAAGCGCTTATAATGAGCATTGCATAAGTCATTAATTTATTGATATATTAATGTTTCAGTGGGTCCAACATCATTAACAACACAAATCTGTGCCTATTCTCATAAATGATTTAATACTTGTTGATTATTGTTTTCATATCAATGAAGCTCTTGCTGTGGCAAATTTCCTGGAGGCCCTCGAAGGTTATGGGAATTGAAATATACTAGGCTCGCTTCTAACATTAAGTCATGGTCTTTGTTTGCATTCAGCTTTCCCTGTGATTGTGGCAGTGAGGGAGGTAATACAGACTGTGGTAGAGTCCTTGTTTAATCATAAGATGAATATGAATGTCAGTCCCTGGATGCCATCCCTCCCAGGTAGGATTCCTCGAGGGTCCTTGGTTGGAACTCTTGCAATTATGAGAGACTACAAGGAACCCCAAACTGGCCAACTCTGCCCCGAATCCAGTACCCATGAGGTGTATGATAGTGAGGTGGAGATCAGAGACAGAGAAGGTTTGTCTAAACTCTGAAGAGATCTTTCTTTAGAGGTCTACCTGGCATCCCCAGTCTGTACATTCCTTTTTTGTTCTTCCCATGTGTTCTGCTGGCTCTGCCCAAAGTCCAGTATTGACCAGTCATCCGATCAGTCCACTTTCTGCTGCTAGAGGGGGCATTAGAAATCACTGAGTCAAACCAGTTGATTTTTACATGTTTATTCATTCATTCAATAAACATTTACTCATCACCAACTCTTTGTTGTGGAGCTGGGGATATAGAAGTGCTCTAGGGTTTATTGTTATCACTGTTATTGTTTGGTGGAATACGTTCATCATGCACTTATTTGAATTAGTATCATTCATGAAGTGGAAGCCCAAGAAATAATGAAAAGCCGCTGAAGCTAAATTATTGGTCCTGGCCACTGTTTTCATAGATATGTTGGAGTTTTTATTAAGTAGTATCCATTAGAGTTCTCGCAGTAGTATCCATTAGGTGAGCTCAACAATTATCTACTGATTTGACTGGAAGCAATTTCATGCATTTTCATGTTTGAAGTCAGTTATTAGTCTTGTCATAAAGATGCAACAACATGTTGAATGAGGGGTAAAAGGAGAGTGGAATCTTAGCCATCTGCTTTGTGGATATTTTTCTATGAATTGAAGTTCTGTTTCCATTACCGTCCTTCTTGAAGCTACGGATTCCTGATCTATTTTTGTGTGTGTTCCTACTGGGACTCCATGAGAACATTTCCAAGACTGCTTAGTTTTATTTGTTTCTGGATTTTTAGAAAACAGGAAGGAAATTAAGATAAAGTTCTTTGGCTTTATCAGAATAAATTCAGCTGTGAAAGACTGATGAGGGAAATAGCATAAAACACGCTGATAAACTCGAATAGTAGAAGTCCTTCCAATAAAGGTGAGTTCATTTTTCTCTTTTCAGAGGTTAGTTGAGTTTCCGAGCCACCTTAAAGAATAACTTTGAAAGTTGAGAAAGTGGCAAGTTTTCTCTCTCTTCCTGTTCTTGCAAAAACAAAATGTATGGGTTTTATTCTTTTATTTAAATATAAGACCATATCTTATAAGCAAATTGGCAAACACCTTACTAAAACAAAACCAACTGAGCAAATAAAAACACTTTAGGGCAGAGTTCGACATTACGTAAAAAACGTGTAATGCTGAAACTTTCTGTATTTCAGATACTGTGGTAAAAAACGTGTAATGCTGAAATTTTCTGTATTTCAGATATAATAGTATATTTATTGTTTTATTTATTTAAGAGGATAAGGGGTATTAAAATAATTCAAGTTTATAGATGGAAAAAACTGAATTTAATAGAGGCTAAGTGAATGCTTTATAGGTAAATAAGGACATACATCTAGGATAATTAGATAAAACAAAACCAGCTCTTAACCGATCTCTGTTGTAATAATTATTTCTTCCCTTTCTCTCTTCCTCCTTCCCTCCTTCCTCTCCTGCTTTTCTTTCTACCTTTCCTAAATATTTATTGCTTTCCAACTATGTAGCAGGCACTAGGCATTCAAAGAAGAATAACACGTTAGGAATCACCTTCAAAATTTTGTTAGCTCCTCAAACAGTTTGAGGAGATGGGCAGGCAAGTGCTATTATCCCTATTTTACAGAGGATTTTATTGTATCCACCTTATAGATACCAGGACTGAGGTTGAGAGAGGTAAAGTCACACAGGTAGTGATAAATATTAATCATATTAGCACAGTAGCAAACATTGATGAGGAACTAACCTACCCACCTGAGACTTTATTACTTACATGCATTAGAAAACTATCTGGGACATCAGTCCAGAAGAAAGCAATGGGAGTAAATATATTAATATTACTAAGCAATATTTTAAGAAATAAAAGTCATTATTCATTCACTCTGAGAAGAACTTTCTTTTTTTAAAGTTGCCTCTGCATGTTGACATCTGTAAAAATACTTTTGAAGAATGCTTTTCAATAACCAACTGGGTTTAAAAAAAATATTTGGATAGATGCTTGTCACTTGGTCTTTCAGATATGAAATGGATATGCCATGTGCTGTTTTTCGTTTTGTTTTTCAGGATGGGATTTTTTTTTCACATCAAAAAATGCAGTATGAACTAAAAATAGTTACCCTGGAGTAATAATCAGCGTGCACAGAAATACTTGGCCTGGTTGGGAACAGGATGGGAGAAAGTTCCCTTTGGAGCATTAAGTGTTTTTGAGGATGATATTTTCTTTTCCAAACAAAGGACTGGCTAGGGAAGGGATCTTCAGGGGAAGACTTAGGAGGAGGCAGCCATACCTTATCTGAGATGTAGTCACATGCTGTTGATTCAGCTAACATCATTTATCGAGTGCCTGTTAGTTTTGAGCAAGATGGTATCCCTGGTCTCAAATTTCTTTTTCTCTACCCATTATAGAAACACTTTTCCTTAATGCCTCTTTAATACCACTCAGGTAGCTGTAGTTCTGTGCCTTTATGATAAATATGATAGAAAATGCAAATTTCAACTTGTTAGTAATGTAAGTACCAACTTACGGGACAGCTTTGGAACTTAACCATCACTTATAATGCTGTTTTTGTAAAGGAGTAAGTTCTGAGGACTGAATGACCAAATTGAAAAAAAAAAAAAAGTTTTTTTTTAAAAAAGTACAACCTGCTTTTAAATTGGAATTTCCACCTTTACTCTCTTAAAAATTATGTAAAGTGTGACTGTTATTTGGCTAGCTAATTCCTTGATATTTTTGTCTTCTTACTTTATTATTTAAAAAGCCTCATCTAAGTATGAAACATAAAAGCCACACAATTCCATTTAGATCACTTTGGCAGTTAATATTGTTTTCTCACTTTGTACAGTATAATTTAGCATAGGGATGCCTCTCATTTTGATAAGAATTTCTCCCTAAATATCCTTGAATAATAAAAATAATATCATAAGTGAACATTCGTTGAACACCTATCCATGTACCAGAGTCTTATGTATATTATCTCCTTTACGCCTCAGAACAGGCCTATGGCATGGCTTATCATTTCCTTTTGACAGATTGAAGAAATAGGGCTTAGTGACCTCAAACTACTGAGTCATGGTCACGTGGCTAATTGGTGCTAGAACTAGAATTTGACTCTGAAGCTTGGGGCTTTTAATCACTGCAGTCAACTAAAACTACATAATCAAAAGACGAACTTACCAGAAGGCATAGAGCTACATTCTAACATGTCATCATTCGTTTGTTTATTCAACAGATGTGTCTTTGAGTGCTTAGGTCACTGTGCTAAGCGTTGCAGGTATCCTGGTGAATCACCCATTTGCTATGTGATTTACAGTCTTGGGATGCATGCAAACTAGTGGGAGAAACAAGTTAGCCAAATAATTACAATAATATTTACTTAAAGATTGAGATAAATGCTTAAAGGAAAAACAATATAGTTTTACAAGAAATACAGCTTATAAGAAAATGTTGTAACTTAGTTGGGGATTTGGAACTTTTAAGAAGTGAAACTTGATCTGAGGTTTGAGGGGCAAGAGTCCATGGTTAAGGGATATTATACGGGGGAGACTTTCCTGATAGAGGAAATAAAGGCCCTGAGGCAGGAGGAACACAGTGTGTTTAAAAACTGAAAGGAGGACACTCACAGCCAGGGAGGGGAATGGAGAGCAGCTTGAGAGAAGCCTCTTCATGTTTTTCCTTGGGAGGGTTTGGGTTTTTAACCTAGCAGCAGGAGACTAATAAAGGACTTTAAGCAGAGAATTAATAGTAACAGATTTGCAAAGGTTACTCTATGGCAATTGGAGAAAAAACTGGAGGAGGGATGATGTCAGTTTAAAATAATATGTAGTGAATGAGAGACAACTATGGTGCAGAGGTCAGGTGTTGACTGTGGGTCAGATGGCCTCTGTTTAAGCCTAGGTTGGCCCTTATATGAGAGGCCATTTGCTAGTTAATCACCTTCTTTTGGCTCAAGTGCTGCTTATGTAACACAGGGACAATAGTACAGACCCCACTCCAGAAGAAAGTTTTGGAGAGGATTAAATGAAAAAGTAATAATCGACCATCCCTATTTATAGATGAGGAAACTGGGGCTTAGAGCTGTGAAATGAGGCTTTTCATCTTTGTTATTAATCTGGATGTTTGGAGTAAGGATGAAGGGAGTAGGAGACAAAGACAAGGTAAAGGTCTAAAGGAAGAGAACCTTCTAAAAACAAAACAAACAAATGAACGAAATATCTAATGTAAGGTCCGGAGAGGCTGAATCTTAGAATAACCTGGTTGAAAGGACACAGGGTCCAGCAGCAGCATGAAATCCAGTTTCAGTTTGGTCGCCCCTTCCCTCCTCCAGGAGAACAGAAGTCTGGGAATGGAATGTTTCAGTTTCCTTCCTTTATCTCTTAGAGGGCTAGGTTACACCAGGCTGTCCTAAAGCCTGACAAGCATAATAGGATTCCAGGGACACTTCTGTCCCAAACAAATCACCAATCAAAAATCTCCCCATATGTTGTGTGATATCAGAAACTGCCTTAGGAATGAGACAAATATCCTTAATCACATAATTAAAGGTCAGAAAATTAAAAATACTTGTAATACTGTTTTTTAGTATAGCGGAGGTTCAAATGAGCCTACCTTGAATTATGAATAACAGGGGAGGTGGGCGCTTGGTGTCTAACACACACTAGTGGGAACCGGGGGGAGTGGGGGTGAGGGGGTAGGGAGACAAATGCATGCATAGGGAGTGAATGGGAGCTAAGATGATAAAATTTTGATGCTCATGAATTTTCTCCAGGATTTCCTGTGTGTACCTTTAAAAAGAATGGGGACAAAAGGAAGCTGATTTTGAACTGTTTTTATGTATACAAATTCAGGAGTTCACCTTCCCGTGATATGTGGATATGTATTTAACATGATAGACTCAGTACAGTTCATTACTCCAGTTTAAAAATATTTATTGAGCACCTACTATGAATCAGCCACTGTGATAGGTGAAGGAGTGATAGCAGTAAGCAAAAGAGACATTCATGGAGAGTTTACTTTTAAATTACTTTGTTCCCAGAAATTTTATTATTAAAGGCATCACTTAAGAAATGCTTATTAAATGAACAATATACTATTTTAAGATAAAGCATTAAGGCAAGAAGATATTTTTGGCTTGACCTTGACATTCCTAGAAAGGCTTTATTCTCTAGATTAAAGAAAAATCCTTACATATTTAAGAACAGGATACTATATAAAGCCCTATGGTAATTGATTAATAATATGCCATTCTGTATGTCAAACCAGAAGCAACTGAGACTGATGCATTTTTTACCTTTATAGTGGCTTCTACTGAGATTTCATGTGAATGGCAGTTGAGTGTCATTGATGTTCCATTTACTGAAACCATTGCCATTGTCTGTTTCAGGGCCGGCTTGATTCTCTGACAGAAGTGGATGACTCAGGACAGTTAACTATCAAATGCTCTCAAAATTACTTGTCTCTGGATTGTGGTATTACTGCTTTCGAACTGTCTGACTATAGTCCAAGTGAGGATTTGCTCGGTGGACTGGGTGACATGACCTCTAGCCAGGTCAAAACCAAGCCCTTTGACTCTTGGAGCTACAGTGAGATTGAAAAGGAGTTCCCTGAGCTTATCCGAAGTGTTGGGTTGCTTACGGTGGCTGCTGAGCCCATCCCTTCCAACTGCAGTGAAGCAGTTAGTGAAGAGGCATCTCAAATGTCTCTTTCAGCAGATGACAAAGGTGGATGTGAGGAAAACAATGCTTGCATAGTCGAGGAGCAACCAGGCTTAACGCAGGGGACGTCATCTTCAGTGGAAGCTCTGCCAGCTGCTGTTCAGTCTTCTTCTGAGACTGTGAAGCAAGAGTCCAATTCCTCTTCCCAACTTGGAGCCAAGAACCAACAGCCTCTTGCGTATGAAAATGCAACCCCCAAGCGGTCCATCCGAGATTGCTTTAATTATAACGAGGACTCTCCCACACAGCCCACATTGCCAAAAAGAGGGCTTTTCCTTAAAGAGGAAACTTTCAAGAATAATCTGAAAGGTGCTGATGGGAAGAAGCAGATGGTCGACCTCAAGCCTGAGATGAGCAGAAGCACTCCCTCACTGGTGGAGCCTCCTGACAGATCCAAGCTTTGCCTGGTGTTACAGTCTTCCTACCCCAGCAGCCCTTCCGCTGCCAGCCAGTCCTATGAGTGTTTGCACAAGATGGGGGTTGGGAATCTTGAAAACACAGTCAAAAGTCACATTAAAGAAATCTCCTCCAGCCTGGGAAGGCTTAACGACTGCCATAAAGAGAAACCTCGACTTAAAAAGCCACATAAGACCCTAGAAGAGGTGCCTCCGTGCCGAACACCTGAACAGGGGACTGGTTTAGGCAAACGGACTGAAAACACGAGCAGCTCAGCAGTGCCCAATGGAATTCTTCCTTGCACTTCCAAGGCCGTAGAGGGGCCAGACACAGATTCTGCTTCCACATCCTCACTTGAGCTGTGTAATCAGAGAAGTTGCAAGGCCAGATTACCCGTGCAGTCAGACACATCCAGTTCGATACCTTGTAGTCGAAGCAGCGAATCCACTGCTGGCTCAGACAATATGATGTCCCCGGGACCCCTTCTTTTAAAACACAAAAGCCAAAAAAGTTACTCCTCCTCTCCAAGTCATGTCACCAGGAACGGTCAGGTTGTGGAGGCCTGGTATGGCTCCGATGAGTACCTGGCACTGCCCTCTCACCTGAGGCAGACAGAAATACTAGCTTTGAAGCTGGAAAACTTAACAAAGCTTCTGCCTCAGAAACCCAGAGGAGAAATGATTCAGAATATTGATGACTGGGAACTGTCTGAAATGAATTCAGATTCTGAGATCTACCCAACGTACCACGTCAAGAAGAAGCATACGAGGCTCGGCAGGGTGTCGCCAAGCTCATCCAGTGACATAGCCTCTTCGCTGGGGGAGAGCATTGAATCTGGGCCCCTGAGTGACATACTTTCTGACGAGGAGCTGTGTATGCCTCTCTCTGGTGTGAAAAAATACATTGACCAGAAGTCAGAGAGAGCTCCATCCTCTGAGAAAAATGAGAGCCATTCCACCACGAAATCTGCTTTAATTCAGAAACTGATGCAAGATATTCAACATCAAGACAACTATGAAGCCATCTGGGACAAAATAGAGGTAAGCTGATTTTCTTATCTTACATGATTCTTGGAAGTAGTGCTGGGAAAAGTTCCATCCCCCTCTTCCCCATTATAAAATGTGCTGGTATTTTTGGTAAACATGACTGATTCTCCAAAGAAAGAAAAGAAAAAGCACAACGATCCCTGTATTGTGACAGAGTGTGTATCGTTAGGAACTGCCCGTGTTAGTGCATTCACTTGATGTGCCCCTATGGGATATAGAATTCTCTGTTGATATTGCTCAAACCTAACATGGCTCCTGATAAGTGGCGGACCTCCTTGGCTGAAATACAAAGTAAAGTAGAACAGTAGCTGTGCACACACCAGTACCTCAGGAATATGTGAATGGAACATTCCAGTTACCCTCAGTGCTTTTTGTTCTAACCCCAGAATAGCCTCCACACCTCTGATGTTAACTTCCTGTGGAAATAGACCAGAGCGATGTTTCTAATTAGGGGAATCTTTGTTTTTCTTCAGTCGTCCTCCTCTTTGAGACCTCTGGCTAATAACCGTGCGGCCTATACTCTGTACCATCCATGGGCTCTGAGATGGGGAGTTGATATTTTGGGTAAATCTGTACTTTTAGAACGAATTATTAGATGGGGTGAAAACTTTGAGAACAGACATCAAAATTCTCAGGACTGAACTCCATTAGAGAAGATGTGATGTAAGACACTGGATAAAAGTATATAGTACTCCCCCCTTATCCACAGGGGGTACCTTCCAACATCCCCAAAGGATACGTGACACTGCGGATAGCACCAAAGCCATATACTATGCTTTTTCCTATACATACATACCTATGGTAAAGTTTAACTTATAAATTAAACACAGTAAGAGACTAACAACAATAACTAATAAAATAGAACAACTATAAGAGTATACTGTACCAAAAATTATGTGAACGTGGTCTCTCTCTCTCAAAATAATGTGATTGTAATCATCCCTTACTTGTGGTAAATGGCTGGTGTCACTTGTTTTGAGGGATCCCTTGCTGAAGATTTCGTCTAGGCTGGATGCTCTCTGGGGCCACACGCTGCCGTCACCTGGAATGTGTCTTCTGGTCATCTCTTCCACCCACAAATTAAATGCCTTTTCCATCTTAATTAAGCACTTTGCACGCATTGTGGCCCTAACTTTTTCAGTTTGAGGTGGGACAGCAAAACCAGCACAAATTTCTTTTTTCTTTCTGCACAATTTCATGGATAGAAGATTCATTCGTACTGTAGATCTTAGCAACCCAAGCGCCTGACTTTTTTTTCTCTTTTATGAATTATGTTGAAAACGTTTACCTTTTCACTTAGAGGAAGCACTTTACGCCTTCTCTTTGGCGTATCCAAATTGCCAGCATCACTTCTCTTGTGCTTTGGGGCCATTGTTAAGTAACATGAGGGTGACTTGAACACAAGCCCTGTCACACCGAAACTGAGACGGTCGCTCTGGTAACCCAGGTGGCTACTAAGTGACTGCCCGGCCTCTTGTTGCTCTCAGAACAAGCAGAGTATGCCCCCAGGATTTTCAGTCCCCTCTGCCTGTGTCCTCTCCAAAAGGTGCCTTCATTTTTAATTCCTTCACCTCTCCTGAGTCTTTGCTCATAACAACTTCTCAGGGAAGACTACCTTGACCACCTTTTAAAAGGTGTAATCTAATTCTCCTTTTTTTCCTACAGCTCTCAGCATAGTCTGTCATTTTATATAATTCTCATTTTTGGTATGTTTATTGTTTTTTATTTGTCTCCCCTGCTAGAATGGTAGCTCCATGAGGGCAGGGATATTTATCTGTTTAGTTTGCTAATGAATCTCATGTACCTAGAATAGTACCTGGTACATAATAGATGCTCAATCAAGACAAATGAATGAATGAATGAATGAATGAATGAATGAATGCATCTCGATTTTAGGGCAGAGGAAACTGAGTTCAGAGAGATGAAATTTCCTAAGCTGCACAGCTAATAAGTCATAGAGCCAGACTTCAAGCCCCATCTCCTTTGCCCTTCCCACTAGATAAAGTCTTGAGAAGACACAAATTCCCTGAGAGAATGAGGATGGATGGAGAAGTCAAGAAGGGTGACAAATGCGTTTCAATTGTAGCTCAGTTATGAGGCAGGAATTAGGAAGAGGCCCAGCCGTGGAGAGCAGGAAGGGGCAGAGAGCGTTCTCAGGTGTAAGTAAATGAAGGGAGAAGAGATGTTTAGCACGATGGATATTAACTCCATTCTTTGCAAAAGGGAGATCAAGAAAAATAAGGACAAAGGAAAAATCCAGCCTTTAGGTTTGTTTCAAAGAGTCAATGAGGACCTTAGAGAAAAAGGGACTTAATGAAAAAGTGGAGGTAGAAGTTATACTATAGATGATTAAGGAGTGAGAGAGAATCATTCCTTAACAGCTCAAGGAATTGAGTTGTGAAAGCAGTATATGAGACAAAGGATGATAGATGAAAGCGAAGTCAAATAACAGTTTCTTTTTAAAAATTAAAGCTTATTTGAAGGTAGGGTTTCCAGGCGGGAATTCCCACCAGTTCTCAGGATTTCTTTTCGCTTTTCTCTTCCCGAAGCCTGAGAAAAGTTGGTCAGGAAATCAGGAAAATCAGCTCCTTGAACCTCGTAATACCCACAATAGAAAATAAATGTACTACTCACAATGTATCTCTTAGACATTTTTCCTATTTATCGCTAGGGTTTCCGGGCAGGATTTCCCACCCATTCTTGGGAATTTTCTTCTCTTTTCCATTCCCGAATCCCCAGAAAAGTTGGTCAGGAAATCGGGAAAATCAGCTCCTTGAACCCAGGGGTTGGTAGTATTGGCTGTCACTTTGTGGACACGATTCATCGTGGAGAACAGAAAACAGTTTATATCTCAGGATTCGGGAACGGGAAAGTGAAAAAAATTCCTGAGAACGGGCGGGAATTCCCGCCTGGAAACCCTATCTGAAGGCAGTAACAAGAGAGCTTGAGGTGGCTGGAAAGAGTATATAAACGTGGCACACACCAAGACAAGAAAGGGGGCGTGGGGAGCTCCGTGAGATGGATTCTAGCTCGATACTAAGAGTTATAAAATACTGAAGAATCCGTCCTGCGTCTGATTCCAACTCTACCAGATGAGCGGGGTGTGTTTCCTACTCTCATCACACCCTAGGTTTCCCCCTCTCTTCTCTCTGGGTCACCCAGACCACAAGGCAGAAGGCACACAGAAGCCCACTACCAGTGACAGGCTCTGGGGCTGTGGCAGAGTCACTGGGATCACACGTTAGTGACGAGTGTGTTAGGTGCCTTTTCGGCTCCTTCCACTCTGCACTCCTCATATGTGTGTCTCCTTTAGCAGGCTGGTTTTGTGAATGTGAAAGGTTTCTTTTTAGTGCATATTTCCTATTTGTTAGGAAAACTAATTTCTTTGAGTAGATAATGCATTCACATGGTTTAAAAAACATATGTTTAAAAATATCCAGTAAAAACTCTGTCCTATCCTTATTCTTCATCTTGTGTTCCCACCTCTCTCTAGGGGATCATTGTTGTTTTTCGTTCTTAGATTCTTTAAGAAGGGCTTTACACATATGCAAGCAAATGCAAACGTATTGATTAAGCAGTATTTTAAAACCCAGGAAAACAGTTGCAACCGATCCTTCTCCACAAATAAAAATGCCATCGTTAACTCTGTGAGTTCTTAAATGATGGTCCCTTTCTTAGTCTCCCTGTGGATGCTGAGGAGGCTTTGCTCAAAAGTGGCTGATTTCCTCAGACCCTTTTGTGTGGATTAAGTAATCAGCATCTCAGTTGTGAGTGCATACCTCCTAGGAGAGCTTCTCCAAACCTAAAATTGAAAGTGAAAAACTGAATCAAGCCATTGAACTAGACTAATTTGTTATGATACATTCAAAAAAATAAATAGAATTGCCATATGACCCAGCAATTCCACTTCTGGGTTTTTACTCCCGCAAAACCCCAATACACTGATTCAAAAATACACATGCACCCCCATGTTCATTGCAACATTATTTACAATAGCGAAAATATGGAAGCAGCTCAGGGCCCATCGATAGATGAATGGATAAAGAAGTGGTTACAGTGATTTTACCTGGCCATAAAAAAGAATGAATGCTTGCCATTTGTGACAACATGAATAGACCTAGAGGGTATTATGTTAAGTGAATTAAGTCAGATGGAGAAAGACAGATACCATATGATGTCACTTATATATGGAATCTAAAAAACAAACAAACAAAACAGAAACAAACTCATAGATACAGAGAACAAACTTACGGTAGCCACATGAAATGGGGCTAGGAGGATGGGTGAAAGAGGGAAAGGGACTCAGATGTACAAATTGCCAGTTATAAAAACAGTCACGGGGATGTAAAATACAGCACAGGGAATATAGTCAATAATATGGTAATAACTATGTATCGTGCCAGGTGGATACTAGACTAGTTGGGGAATTTCATAAATTGTTTAAATGTCTAATGACTATGTTGTACATCTGAAACTAATATAATATTGTTTGTCAACTGTAATTAAAAAATTAAAAACTATTAATAGAATAAAAGTAATAAAGGGAAAGGAGAGCAGGACATATCTGGAGCAGATGGAATCAAAACAGAATGATGAAAAATTAACAGCATGATATCTGGATGTATGTGATACAAGTAGTAGGCGTTGGCAAAGTATAGCTCATGGACCAAATCTGGCCCAAATGCCTAATTTTTAAAATAATGTTTTACTGGGACATAGCTGTGCTCATCACCTATGACTGCTTTTTGCTGCAATGACAGAGTTGAGTGGTTGTAACAGAGACCAATGGCTTGCAAATCCCCAAATATTCACTACCTGGTCCATTATAGAAAATATGTGCTGGCCCCTGAGGTGGATAGTCACTGATGCCACATGAACAGCTGGATGATTCCTAATGGCAGCTGGCAGGATACAGTGCCGTGTGGTGCCACCTCAGTGCAGCGTTTCAGAAGATCTGTCCTTTGAGATATAGTGCCAGCTTCATTTCTCATATCCTGGGCTTCCTGCTCACCCTAAGTTCTCAAAACTCATCCTGGAAGACATGGCACTGTTCGGTTGAACTCATTGGTACCAAGTTGATGGATGCATGACATAGCTGATCCCTTTTTTCCCCAGAGATATAAATGTCTTTCAGTGCAAGATTCAGGCATCTCAGCTACAGTTCAGTGACCCAGCTGTTGTTAGCATTTTATCTCAGGGATATCTCTAACCCGATTGTAAAAACTTCTTTGGAGCCAGCTAAGGATGTCCTTGCACGTAAGTTATTTCAGATTCAGTGCAGCAAATACTTACTGTGTTTCCCCGAAAATAAGACCTAGCCAGACCATCAGCTCTAATGCGTCTTTTGGAGCAAAAATTAATATAAGACCCGGTCTTATTTTACTATAATATAAGACCCGGTCTTATATAAGTGATATAAGACCGGGTCTTATATTAATATTTGCTCTAAAAGATGCATTAGAGCTGATGGTCTGGCTAGGTCTTATTTTTGGGGCAACACGATAGCTAATTGCTTGCTCTGTAATGAGGCTATATGAAATTATATTCAAGTCTGTGCTAAGAGTACAAAGGCGGCTGCTGCCCAGACGTGGAGCTGGGAAAAAGTCAGTAACACCAGAACATGAATGCAGAAGAGATGTTGTCCTAGGATGAACTTGGCACTGATTTCTGCATTTCTTTTTCCAAGAGGTAAAATGGTCCAGACAGGACCCATCCTGTCTTTTACCCTCATTTGGGCCGTATGTTGACATATCAATATACCACACTGATGGTGGCAGTCATTAAAGTAATATTGTGTTGTCCTGAGCTGTCTTTTCTTTTCCTTTTTTCATTGTTATTGTAAAAAACATGTAACATAAAATTTGCCGTCTTAACCATTTTTCAGCATAAAGTTTAGTAGTGTTAACTATATTCACATCATTGCGAAATAGATCTCCAGAACTTTTCATCTCGCAAATCTGAAACCATACCCATTAAACAACAACTGCCCTTTCCCTCTCTTCCCCAGTCCCTGGGAACCATTCTACTTTCTGTTTCTATGAATTTGACTACTGTAGATGCCTCGTCTAAGTAGAATCATATAGTGTTTGTCTTTTTGTGACTGGCTTATTTCACTTAGCATAATGTCCTCAAGGTTTATCCATGTTTAACCATATGACAAGATTTCCTTCCTCTTTGAGGGCTGAAAAATATTCCATTGTTTGAATGTACCACATTTTACTTATGCACTCATCTGTGGGTGTATATTTGGCTTGCTTCCCCCTCTTGGCCATTGTGAATACTGCTGCAGTGAATATGGGTGTGCAAATTTCTCTTCGAGACCTCATTTTCAATTCTTCTGGGTGTATATCCAGAGGTGGAATTGCTGGATCATATGATAGTTCTATTATCGATTTTTTGAGAAAACTCTGTACTGTTTTCCATAGTGGTTGTTCCATTTTACAATCCCAACAACAGTATGCAAGTGTTCTAATTTCTCCACATCCTTGCCAACATTTGTTATTTTCTGTGTATGTGTGTTTGATGGTAGCCATCCTAATGGGTGTGAGGTGGTATCTCATTGTGGTTTTGATTTGCATTTTGCTGATGAATAGTGATGTTGAGCATGAGCATATTTTCATATGCTTATTGGTCTTTTGCTTATCGTCTTTGGAGAAATGTCTATTCAAATTCTTTGCCCCATTTATAATTGGGTTATTTGAGTTTTTGTTGTTGAGTTGTATGAGTTCTTTATATATTCTGGATATTAAGCCCTTATCACATATATGATTTACAAATATTTTCTCTCATTCTGTACGTTGCCTTTTTTCACTCTGTTTATTGGGTCCTTTGAATCACAGAAATGTTTAAGTAGAATGATGTAGTCCCATTTGTCTAGTTTGGATTTTGTTGCCCATGCTTTTGGTGTCATATCCAAGAAATCGTTGCCATGTCTGAAGTCATGAAGCTTTTCCTCTGTCTGCGTTTTCTTCTAGAAGTTTTATGTCTTAGGTTTACGTCTTTGAATTCACTTTCCTTTTGTCTCAGTGTGATTAGCTATTATGTTTTAAAGATCTCACCCCAGGCTTTCTTGTAGGATGGGACACAGTTTCGAGGCTAAAGCCAAGTCATCTTCTGGAATTTATCTTTAAAAAACAAACAAACAAACAAACAAACAAAGACATGGGAGTCACTCCTTTTTTAAAAAGTCCTGGCTATTCTTGACTTGATTTGTAATTTGAATAAGTCCCATTGAAAGACAGCTGTATCTTTCTTTATTCACCTCAGAGTAACTTATAATCAAGGTGTGCTATAAATTTAATTCTCAACTGCCTTTGATGTTTCTTTTATACCAGCCATGTACCAGTCTTCCTAATATTGGTGAAGTAGTAGTCCACTCCTTGGCAGTGACAATGATCTCTTAAGAACATCCTATCAGATAGGAAGCATTTTAAGGTCATCGGATTCCACGGTTCTTCACTGGCATTTCATTCCATATGTATCTTTCCCTTATGCTCACCTTTTCCTTCAAGTGCTAGTCTTCCTCTTGTCTCTGAATTCGCTCCCTTTCTTGTATTTTCTCTCCCATTCCCTTTTTTGCTTTTCTTATGGACTATATAATTTTCACTCTCTGGCACCTATTTTCCTTTTAAACTCCACCCCCCTCCCCCCCCGCCACGGCCAAGAGTATCTTATATTTTCTCCCGCTAATATCATTCTAGAGAATCTCAGGTTCCAAATATGAGAACACTATGAGATGGGTCTCCATCACCATTCAAGCTTGAACCCGTGATCTCTTCAGTGCATTTCTTAGTGTATTCAGAGAGTTGAGGAATTGTTTAGATGGAAGAATAAAGACAACAGAATTTAGTTTAAATATATAGGAACAAGCCAGATTCTTAAACATTTGGGCAGGCTCAGCTTTATAATTAAAAATGAAAGATTCAAGAGTCCTGAAGGATTGGACATTGAACTTGAGTTGGTAGTTGAGATGATTATTCCACAAGAGATATAATAGCAGAATGCTGCAGGAATTCTGAGTACTCTTCTTTATTTATACTATGCACAACCTAAATTTTTGTTTTCGATTCTGGATTTAGAACTTAAGAGACAAATGACAACGTAATTCTAGGCTCTGTGCTTATGAAGTAAGATGATATTTGCTAGGTACCAAGCAGAAAGTCATACAATGGGAAAGCAGAGAGAGATAGTAACAAGTGTAGCTAGACCAAGCATCACAGAAGGACTGTTTGAGCTGGTCCTTTAAGTAGAATTTAGATGACAGCAGAGATGAGGAGGTAGGTTGAGGACAGAGGCTTTGGCATAAGCCAAGGTTAAGGGCAAGACTGTTCAAGGTATATTTAGGAAATAGTAAGGAGAGATGCTGGGTATTTTTGGAGTACAGGCTAAACCTTTATAAACAACGAAACCTCAAAATGCAGTAAGATCAAAGATTTTTCTCTCACACATAACAGGAGATAGGCAGGGAGTCCAGGGAAAATAGAGGCCATCTAGGAATCCAGGTACCTTCTCTCTGTTGCTCTTATACTCTGGCTCCCCAATACTGTGTCTTTGTGCCAGCTCACCAAAAGGGGGAAGTGGAGAGCGCCCAGCTTTCTTCTTGAAGATATGACTTGAAAGTGACCCACGTCACTTCTGTTCCTATTCACTTGGCCCAGACTTTGTCACAGGAGCAAAGGAGTTTGGGAAATGAGCCTCTAGGCTATACACACTGGGAGGGAGATGTCTCTTAAACCACCTGCTAATTAGGATACAGTTTGTTGAAGGGAAGGGAAATATAAAGCTAGAAAGAAAGAATAGGGCCAAACTATGATGGGTTTTGAATTTCAAGTGTTTGCTTAGCACAGACAACAAACAAATACTTGTCTAATGAATGCACAAATAAATAGGTGAATATATCATTCAGTTTGAACTTTGTCCCCTAGATTAGGAGTTACAAGTTGAAATGACTCTAAGAGGGTCAGACAGATAACATGAATGAGTCACACAGCCAGGTGTAAGTGGCGCGTGATAGGGCTTGAACAACTGGAGGGTAAGTGCCACGTCTAAAGGACTACTCAGCTCCAGGAGGTGGTGCATGCAGCATGCGCCCTGTGGAGCAACATCTGGCTTCTTTTTGTTTGTTTTTAAGTAGGAAATCTGGGTTTCAGGTGCCCTTTCCCAATTTTTTTACCATTCGGTTTGAACAATTTTAAAACAGGCCAAATAAAATACATCCATAACGTAGATTGGGCCTTCAAGTCACTAAGTTGTCATCTTTGGGAAGATGAGAAACTCCTTAAAACTTTGGTCCCCGAGAGTTGGTAGTTCAGAGAAGGTGAATCTGGCTGTGGTATGCGGATTACACCTCTGTGGAAGTTGTTCTGGGTTGTGGCTGCAGATTGTAACGTGTGTGTGTGCGGGGGGGGGGGGGGGGGGGGGGGGGGGGGCTTTGAAAACAATGCCAGGCTCACGCTCCACCCCAGGCCAGTTAAGTCAGGCTCTCCAGAGGTGAGTATTTTTTAAAGCTTTCCAAGCAATGCTGATGTGTGGTCAAGGTTGGGAGCTAAGGCTCTAAGGCTACTTTTGCAATAGCTTGCACATGTGAAAAAAGGATCTGAACTGTGGTTTTGGAAGCCCACGGAGGAAAGAAAGAGACAGAGGTGGGGGACGTTGTAAAGGACAAATCGATAAAATGTTGTGGCTTTTTAAAAATAAGAGAGTGGATAAAAAAATAAATAAATAATAGAGTGGAGGAAGGGGGTCATGAGTTGAGATTTCAAGCTGAGATGTGGAGGCCTGGAGATGTACGGAATTTAATAATTGGTTCCAAGGGACAAATGAAATTAAGATTCACAGTAGATGAAGGAGTGGGGGAATAAATGGTATCTTACATGCAAACGCTGTGGCCAAATCCAAGTTGAGAATTGTGAAACAACGTAACATTAAAAAATAAATAAATAAAAATAAAGCTATACAATTATTTTAAAGGCTGATAATCTTTTGTGTGTATTTTATTCGTTGCAAGCCAGGAATACTCTATGAATTAACACTGCTAATAGATTTGTTGAGACATTACGTGAAGGTTATTGCTCAATGTTGGGAGACAAGAGCCACAGGGATCCAAAGCAAATTCCTTCCTGGTTGACACGCTAGGAATGTCTCAGTCCTGCGTCAATTTGGTTTCCGCGGAGTCTCCGCTGGGTCTTGAGGCTGTATCGGTGATGATTTACCGCCACCGTGAGGCTGCATCCTGTCACTGCATCTGGTTTGGGGCCTCTGAAATATACAGGGAAGGTGCAGTTTTTTGTTCGCAGTTTTAAACATTTAGATGAAAGTAGTTCTTTATTTTCTTGGTATTGAAAGGCTAAACGATTAAATAATGTTTTGCTGTATCAAGATGATGATAGCACCTAACCACTTTTTGACAGCGATTATTTCTATAACAATGAAACTCCAAAGAGGATACACTCAGTAGTTTATGTTTAAATTCAACTAAACAAGACATTAGTGAAATCTTTCTCCTTCAGCCTAAAGTAATGACTTTACGTAAGTAGTAAGGTGTTTTGGAACGATAGCAATTTAAGAAACCAAAACACGACCTTGACATGTGTTGCCCACCGATGTGTCACGCAAGATGCTAAGAAGTTTATTCACTTAACACATCGTCACATTTAATTCAGAAGAAAAAAAAATTCCTCTTTGATGCAGACACTCCTATTATATCCCTATTTTACCAATGAGGACAGAGATGCATAGAGAAGTTGGTAATTTATTCAAGAATATAGGACTTGAAGGCAGGAACTTTGGGCCCAATTCACAATTCCACACTTTTTAGTCATGAAAACTTGAGTAAGTCACTAAAAGTTTACTGTTTAAACCTCTTAGTCTTTAAATGGAATGTTAATTATATTCATCCTGCCAATGCACAGATTATTGTACGAAATTACAAAGAGCGAAGGCTCGTCGTAAACTCTAAAGGCTACATACATACTCGCCTTATCGTTATTATGATTTTTCCTATGATGCCAGGTGTTTGCATCAACAGTAGTAGAAAGAGTTAGAATAAGAATCTTAAATCTGCCCCTAAGTAACATTGTGATCTTGGAAACTTAACCTCCCAAGCCTCAGCTTTGAAATATAAACATTAATAAAGAAACTGAACGGGATGATCTCTAAGATACTTCGGAATTCTGAAATTTTATGAGAGACTGACTATGAGGCATAACTAAGAGAAACAGCCATTTCTCTATAAAATATTCACTGGAATGTATCACTTCAACGTGGTTGGCTTCTGTTCCGGGGGAGTTTCTCTTAGGGGATCATAATGGTAAGTGAATGTGATGCTGTGGCCTTAATGAGCCCGGAGGTAGGAAACTCTCCATGCTGCCTTCCTAGCACTGTAATAGGAGAAGGACCAGACATCCGAGAGGAATTGGGGGCCTTGCTAGACTTTGTAAAGATGCCAAGAGACCAGGGACAATGGGGAGAGTAAACAAATGAGTAACCAAGTAAGAATTAGATATGGATTCACCTAAATTTATAGCAAATAAAGTCAGCTAAACAAAGCAGATCGGAAACATTCCCATTGGCAGGCTTTACATTATGTCTTAAAATTGTCTGCCAGCTGATGCTCCGTTCAGACAAGAGGGGGAAGTCATTTCAAGAGAGGGGGTTCTTTCTGTGTCAGGGTCACTCATGATGTAAGACGATGTTCCAGGCTGTGGAGCTACCATATACAGAATACCGTGTTTCCCCGAAAATAAAACTGGGTCTTACATTAATTTTTGTTCCAAAAGATGCATTAGAGCTTATGTTCAGGGGATGTCATCCTGAAAAATCATGCTAGGGCTTATTTTCAGATTAGGTCTTATTTTCGGGGAAACACAGTATCAGCCTGGAGTTTGCATGATGAACAAGCAACGTTACCCAGGAAAGGTACTGCCTGTAATTGTAGGCCCAGGTACTTTCCACATTTCAGGTTCATGAGATTCCGTGCATCACTTTTTAGGAAGCTAATGGCTTTACCATCTGCCTTCCTTGTTTATCTAGGAATAAAGGAGGTTGTTATTTTCCTTTTTTAATGCTTTTAAGGTAATCAAACTGGAGAGGTGTCACCTATAGGTGGTGCTCTGATATTTCTGGATTTGTCTATAGATTATTCAGTACTATTTGCTTGAGAAAGGTGTGTGTGTATGTGTGTGTGTGTGTGTGTGTGTGTGTGTGTGTGTGAGAGAGAGAGAGAGAGAGAGAGAGAGAGAGAGACAGACAGACAGACAGACAGACAGACAGACAGAGAGAAAAGTGTACGTCACAAGTGGCAATCTAGTACTTTTCTTTTTTCTTTCTATCTGAGCTAATAGAAAGAAAACCTATTGGAAACCCTTCCTTTCCCCCCCAGAATATATTTCAATGACCCTGCTTCTGGTTACAGAGTGCTGTAGGATTATTATTTACAAGTTCTCAAACTGTTAGTCTTAGCACTCCCTTATTCTCTCTCTCTCTCTCTCTCTCTCTCTCTCTCTCTCTCTCTCTCTCTCTCTCTCTCTCTCTCCCTTTTCTATCTTTCTTTCTACCTTATAAAAATAAAGCTGATAAGTTAAATTAACAAAAATATTTTGTTTTGTTTTCTTTCTTTTCCTATAGCATAGGGAAGGCTATTTGTATTCTTCCAAAATAAAGTTGCATTAAAGCCTTTTTCCTTATCCTATCGTCACTGCATTTGATTTAATATTGTTTGCTACATGCCGTTGTATTCAAGAGACTACAGTTGACATTGAACAATTCATGTTTGAATTGCATGAGTACACTTACATGCAGATTGTTTTCAATAAACGTACAGTCAGCCCTCCATATCCCCAGGTTTTGCATCTGTGGATTCAACAAACTGTGGATTGAAAACAGTACTTTCGATCTGTGGTAGGAAATCCATGGATGTGGAGGGCCGACTTCAGTTACATGTGGAGTTTTGACAACGCGCAGGTCAGCACCTCTAACCCTCACCTTGTTCAAGTGTCCACTGCCCTGACCAGAGTCTTCTTAATGGGATACAAGGCTCCTGAGAAATCGTATCGTGCCCACTCCTCTCCCACGACATATTTTTATATAAGGTACATCAGGCTGGAAGGAACTCCAAAACTAGTCTTGCTCAAGGTACCAAAAATATGACTATTCTCAAAAGCAGTAGATGGAACTCTATGGAAAAGGATAAGATACATCTGGTAGGAAGAGATTTTTGGAGCCATATGTATTAATGGGTGAAGGGACTTTTATGGAGCTGGCTGGTGGTGGGGCGTGATGGCTAACGATGCACTCTCTCATGCCATATTGCCTAAGCCCAAGATCCCGCTTACCACTTACCACCTGTGTTATCTTCAGCAAGTGACTTGACCTCTCTGTTTCCTCCCCTGCAAAATAGGGTTAAAAGTGTATCTTCCACATAGAGTTGTGATGATTAAATGTGTTAAAATATGTAAAGAGCTTAGAATAGTACCTGGCAGGTAGAAAGCATTCAAGAAATAGTTAGCTCCTATTGTTGTTGTTGTTATTACTTACATGGGAGGGGAGGGGTTAGGCCGTAGCATCTCCTTGTATCTAAATGACTCTGGCCTTTTCGGATCAAATGCTACCACCCTGTTTTCTCCTCCCACCTTCAGCCACCTTGGTGTTTATGAAGCTTCAGCCTCCTACATGACCCCACCCACAATGTTTAAGGTCACCCCTCCCCTTTCCTGGGTCACCCTACATCCCTGCAGCTCTCATCTCTGTGAGACTCTGGGCATCCTGCCTTGACAGATGAGTCTTATGTTGTATTAGAGATAATTCTCCTCTAATTGGCCCAATAATTTTAGCTAATGCACATCTCTGACATCTTAGGAAGTTTATGTAAGGGAATTTATGCTATAAATGTGTGTTCAAACAAATGCAAGCAAACTTCTAGTTTATAATATTGTCATATAACCTTATAAATAATATGAACTTATTTATTTATAATTTGTATTTACACATATTATATTTATAATTATGTCCTTGTAAATAATAATCCCACAGCACTCTTTAACCAGATGGAGAGTCATTACAATGTATTCTGGGAAAAAGGGAAGGGTCTCCAATAGATTTAGAATTGTCCCTCAAATCCCTGACTGTGAAAGATGGAAAAATTTTAAAAATGTGTTGGAAAGGTAGTGATTGGTTGGTATGATTTGCTGGGTGAGGACCATACAGCTGATTTGCATAAAGCTAAAAGAATGCCAGTCTTTTCACTATTTTTGAAAACATACTTATTTTATAACAATGTGTTGTGTTAATATTTAATAGGTTATTATTGTTATATATAAACGAATTCATGAATATTGTTTAACTTCCTAAAATGCGTATTGATAGTTATCACCCACAGAAACAAAAGCTCTTCGGAGCCCTCAGTAATTCTTAACAGTGTCTGGGAGTCTAGGACTAACTGTGACAACTGCTGATCTACATTATCACACATACCACGCTTTGATTATATCCCTGTGCTCTGAAGTCTGTAAGAGAAGTTAGGTCATGAATGTGTGAGTTCCAGGCACTAATACAATATCTGATCCGTAGTAGCTCCCAATAAATAATTTTTGAATAAAGGACCTATTACACGTGTGCATGTGTGCGCACACATACGGAGTTTGAACAAAAAAGGCAATTTAATCTTGATTTCGGCTAGCCAAATGCTACCTGATAATATACACAACGTATATTAATAGTTAATAATAATAATTAGCTAAATTAATAGTACTCTGAAAGTTTATATTACTCTTAAAAACTCTAATTCTGTCTCTTTTTTTGAACTGTAAAAATTTTGTCCAAAGGATGTCTGTGAATACTTTGAAGTGAACAATTAGAGTTCTATATCTGAGGACAAAACACCTGAGATCTTCTGTTATCAGTGAAGTACTGAATCTTTTTGAGCCTCAGTTTCCTCATCTATAAAATGGGAGAATTGAACTAGGGCCTTTTGAAGACTGGGTCTGTGCTTCTAATGTGTGTGGAAACTCTTCTTTTTCTCTTTTCCAAGCAAATGTATTTCAATAATACTATTTTCTGTCTTCTTGGCTCTAATGATAGAGCAGCGGCTGGGTTGTTACCCTCTACTGACTCGCTGCCCTGAAGTTCTTTGGGAGAAAGTGGTTATTTTCTTGCTTATTCAACATGATAAATTCTCATGGAATTCCATTTTTTTTCCTAAAAAGAATACTGACTTTGTTATTACTAAAGAACTGTATATTTCCTAGGAAAATGTAGAATGTTTAGATAAACAGCAACTCAATAATCACAGGTAATCTTTTGAATAACCTTAGTATATCATACAAGCAGTCCCGTCTAATCACGTGCATTTTTATTCCAGATATTTGATTTACAAGGAGGTCTTACTAAACAGGGAAGTCCTTAGATATAATCTTAACACAGGATTATAACAACATTTTCAGCTTTGCACTTCAGCGTTAAAGAGTCAGCCCTTTTCATTAGAACTTTAGGGACCTGTTGGGAATTGTTGTTTATTAAAAGTGATTGTTAGCTCCAACAAGGGCAGAGGAGACTCTGAGCTGTAGAAAAAGGAGAGAAAAAATAAGAAGGGAGAGAGAAGAGGAGAGGAAGGAAGGGAAACGAAAGGAGAGAGAAGTGGAGAACAAGAGAGGGAAGGGGCTAGGAGAAGAGGAAAGAGAAGGAAAAGGCAAAAGAGAAAAAGTAATCAAGAAAGAGAAAAAAAGAAGGACTGAAAAGGGAGCACAGAGGGTAGGGATAGATACCTAAAACAGAGGTGCCTGTGATGGGCATGGCTGAAGTTGTGTGGCGAAGGGTGGGGTTCTCACAGAGGTTTGGGAAATGAGAATGAGTAACCGTGGAGGCTACTATCCTTTGTTTTTCTCTCTGTGAACCTTGTGGGAGGAAGTCTGGTTAGAAAGGCGGTGTGGCTTAGTAGTTCACAGAGTGGCCTCTGGAACAGAATTACCTAATATCTATTTAATGGCTTTATGACCTTTAATAACTAACATGACTCCTCTATGCTTCAGCCTCTTTATCGGTACAGTAGGGACATTTGCGATGATTAAATGACTACAGACGTTATTAGAAGAATAACTGGAAGGTAGTCAGCACCCGAATGTTCAGTATTGTTGTTTTTAATACTAGATATGAAAAAAATCTACAATTAAGCCATTAAACTAGCATAATCCTAAATTCTAAGGTCTGAGCATCTCAGGTCCTTGTTTGGGATTTCGAGGCAGATAAAGGTCTGATCACATGTAGTGCTCTTAAAGGATTGGGGTGCTGGAGTCAAGGTCTCCCCAAGAGTAAGTAAGCAAAGCTTTGCGGCAGTCAGAATACCTGGGCGGACTCCCAGCTTCACTCCTGACAGCTGGATTTGAGTTTGTGTATGTTTCAGTTTCCTTTCTATGAAAAGAGAGCGTGGGAAACTTATAGCATAAGATTGTTTAAGGATTAAATAAGTTCCTGGCACCTAAGTGCTCAATTAATATTAACCTATTATTAGTTCCAGTTTATCCCCAGTTCTTTTAATCATTCCCATTTTTATTAGACTTTGGTAATATGCTTTTCAATTTTCTTTTGCTCTTAAAATTGTCAATCATTTCTTTTTATAAACCAACAGGGAACAACTGAACTGAAAGCCTCTGGATTTGTTGGAGGAAACCCTTTACCTTTATGAGACTCAGGGATCTTTCTGGGTTCTTCTTTTCCCAGTTGAAACCACTGTCAATAGTATTTGAAGAAACTGGGTACCCAGCTCAATTTATCCATTCTGCATGATACTGAGTTCAGAATAGAACCTCCCACCTGGTCAGTTTTAGATAATACCGTTCTATGCCCTTTTTGCTTTCTCATTCCACTGACAGCATTTTACCTTTGTTCTGGGACGATTTTATCAGGAATAGTTTTATATTCTAAAGACGTCGCACTCAACCTTTAGAGATGAAGCTAAATATCTCATAAAACATTTCAGTATTTGAGTTTTCTTGTGGAATCAGAGTTAAAACCGCCTTACACCATATCATTTTCTCTTCAATCTTTCTTCTAAAAGCTCATGCCATACCCTCCCTCCTGTCAATTCCTTGTCATGTGCTGGATACTGTAGGTAGGAATGCGGGTAAATGGTGAGGAAGCAGAGTCCAAAGCACCACTTTTAACTCCCTAGCATTTTGTCTTGAGCCCCTGGGTCTTGGTGGCACCTTAAGTACATAGATACGTGGTTAGGAAAGGTGGATTGCATTTGGGTGCTATTGTGTAAACATCTAAACGAGTCTTTTGATATAGGAACTAGTCGTAAGAATTAAGCACACATGGAAGATTGAATATATGTGTTGGTAGCTATACATACAAAATCCCCATGCATAATTGTACTTCTAAATGGAGTTCTGATTTTACCAGGTGAGCCTAAACACAGCTCCCTGTGGTTACTCATGGGTGGCCATTGCTAATGTTAAGGCTGGTTTCAAAGCGTGAGTCCCATTTTGAAAAGTTGGGCCAGATAATTCTTAAACTTGTGGCTGTAGATAGAGTAATGCAATCCACTTCAGACGTGCCAGTGGAATAGGAGGTAGGGAAATCTTTGCCAGCCCGCACATTCAGACGCTGCCCCTTCCATGTGGCCTCATCTGATGATCTGAGATAGGAGCTATGCCTCCCTCCTCTGAATGCCCAGAGTAGCTGGTACCACCTCCCATGTGGTGACTCCCATGTGAGGGGACTCTTCTCATCCATCTCCCCGGCGGCACCTAGCACGGTGCCGTATACTTAGTGACTAATGCAAACAGTTTCAGTGAATGAGATAGAAGATCACATTGGAACTTGTTAATTAAGAATGGCTTTTAAAAATCATGTAGCAAGCCCTAGTGTTACACCAGGCTTTCAAATATATTTTCTCTTGAAATTCTTATGTGACCCCAAGACAGATATTACTGTCCCTATGTAGCAGGTGAAGAAGCTGAGCTCCAGAGACCTTTGGTCGCTCATTACTTAGTTTATACTGTTAGTGAGAGGTAGACGGTGCCTGGACTCAAACCCACTTTTGTCTGATTGTAGCAACTGTTGTTCTCTGAACATGATCCACGCTGGTTCATGATGAGCATGTTCTTTTATTCTCTTTCAACAGACCCTCTCCTGTTCCTCATAATTAATCTTTATTCAAATTTTTTTTATCTTCTACTTTCCGCCAGGGACTTAAATTGTTAGCTCAGCTGGCCGTCCATGTGGTGTCTGTGAGTCTTTCCAGATTCAGGCGCTGAGTCCACCAGCTTCCAGCCACACAGCATTGGGCAGGTCTCCTCAGCTCTCAGAGCCCCAGTCTTCTAATCTGTAAAATGGGGGTGACAATAGTACCCATCTCACAGGTCTTTATGAGACCCAAGTGATCTTGTATATAAAATACCTTCATAAGGTCCTGGCACATAGTGGATGCTCTATGAAGATTGCTGATTGTTTCAGCTAGCATTGTTCAGATGAGACCGTTCACTAACTCCTTTAATCTTGGAATACTCAGAAAGAAAGAAATACCTTTCAATGGTTTAAAAGATTCAACAGCAGAGGCGGACCAATTTTTCCATAAAGATACTGATAGTGGTTCACTTTTTTAATGTTCTTCAGTAGGTCCCTGTCTGAAAGCCCCTCGCTTGATCTAGACTAAGCTAGACATCACAGTTGACTCCTCTGTCTACTGAGAAATGCATATCATTCTGGGGCTGCACACACACACACACACACACACACACACACACACACTTCACACACACACACGTTCACACACACACACACACACACCACACACACACACACACACGTTCACACACACACTCACATCCAGACAATAAACACCAAAAGGAAGTTAGCAGTTCAGGTCACAGGCTGAATGACCTCCTGAGAACCAAAGGCCGTCTCTGTGATTGAACTGAGTCAAACTCCTCTGTTATTGAGACTCTGGTAGAATGGCTCATTCAAGCATGTAACTGCCTTAAATTTTTCGTTTAAATTTTCTGTAAATTAGAAATGAAGTTTACAGTGATTTTTGCTTGCTAAAAGGAAATGCTCTCCTCTTACCCTTACCCCAAGAGGATGTTTCCTGCTGAGCATCTAGCCTCATCGCAGGTCCCCTTTCAGAAAAATTAACAGAAAGTGGTGAATGTGAAGGGGGAAGGCCTTAGAGCTTAGAGAATTTTACCGCAGTACCAAGACTGTGGCACTGGGAAGAAATGTTTCTTCTTCTTCATCTGGGTCCGATAATGTGTCTCTAGAAGCACTGTTTCTAGACATCAGTGTGGTGCTGTGAGAGAAACAGACTTTGGAGTGAGATACAGGTTCACGTCCCAACTCTGCCATGAGGCAAGTCACTCACCTTGGACCCTCAGTTTCCTCATCTGTAAAATGACCATAATTAGCACTACTTCACAGGCTCGTGATGACAATACAGCATCTACTTCCTGTTGTATACATATCCTTTCCCCTTTTAGAGAAATAGTTTCAATTTCACTTTGGTCTAAAAATTATATAACTCTATAAGAAACTTCTCCTAGGTTTCAGGTCCATAAGGCAGAGACCATAATCTTTTTTCCTACTGTATCATTGTTTCCGGGCCCCATATCTAGCACAAAGAAGGCTCTCCTTTTTATTGCTGCGTTGCCAGAGAGCATCGGCAATCACCCCCAACAGTTCATACTTAACCAAACTAGTTTTTTTGTTGGAGAGAAATAGGTAGGAATGTAAGAGACATAATGGACATTTTTAACCTGTCATGAAAGTGTGGCTCTTTGCAAGACTCAAATGTAAATATAATATAATATAATATAATATAATATAATATAATATAATATAATATAATATAATCTTCAGATGCATGTTAACCAGATAAGAGCTCTCGCAAATTATTTTTCACAACCCTGTAAGTGTACATTTACATTCACGTTCACTGTGCTTTCTTGGTCTTTAAAAAGATTGATGCTTTAGAAAGTTTAAAAGTCAGATTTTTTTTTTCGAAGCACCTCATTACAGAACTTTCAAAGTGCAAATGATCTGAAAGTGAGAAATGTACTGCGAACTGGTGGTCACAAGGCTAAATGCTGTTCCGTTTTCTCCTAAGTTGGATGACCAGGGTTTCTCCTGAGGGTTGACTCCTGGCTTGGCTCCAATCGAGTTTACAGGCTCTCAGAGCACATATCAAATATGAGTATAATGAGGGACCCACCCAGAAGGAAACCATTAAGGGAGTGGCCTGGGACGCCTGGGTCACTCTCACTGTGCCCCTTGGAGAACTGGGCAGGAAGGCAGAGAATGATAATGGAAGAAGGGACAGAAAGAGACAATACGGACACTAGTGGTAGAAAATGACAGGGGAGAGACAACGTATAAGATACATTAGGAGGAGTTTGAACAATGAAGGCGAAAATGTGGCCTTTCAAAGGTTTGTAACAGCCTGTAGTTGCATAAAATGTGCTTTTTATGTAGTGTGATGGCAGCATTGGGTTGTGTCGTGAAGAAAATCTAATTTTATAGTCAACTTTGGCAGTCCGGTAACTCAGACTATTAGAGAGGCAAACATAGACAGGTCAAATACTAAGAATAGAAACAAAACTGGGTACAGATAGAATTCTGATACAAGCAGAATACATTTCACAGGAAGATCCAGGAAAGTGTTCCTACTCTTTAGTGACTGTAAAACTTTTAAAAATGATTAAAATTACTTGAATTCACTAGGCCAGCGCTTAGACACGCTTTATGTCCTGCTGAAATTTTTTGCTGCAGTGACATTTATCTTTTTATTCCCAATAATGTGCAGAATTTATTTGTTAAAAGAATGAATGAGTAACCAATAGTTGTTGTACTAGGATTTGATCTGTATTACAAAATAAGTAAAGTTTTGTATTTTCCCCCATTTTTCTATGTCGTTGCTTGCGTCAGCCTCATTTTCCTTCATTCACACCACAAAGACTCTAGCAGAGCTTCTGAAAATGAGCATTACGTGTTTGCCATATGCGTCCAAATGTGGATTCTCCTGCTCGTCTCATGGCTCAGTGTACTGAGTGACACTTACTCGGTCTTCCTAAAAGGCGTATCTCATGAAATAGGGATGGTAAGACTGTCCCTGTCACTACACAGAACCCTGGGGACAGTACACACATAAAGGGGCTGGGACAGGTGGAGAAATAGCAAGTGACAAAGGTATCAAGAATCGGATAGACTCCAGTTTTATTTGCTTTCGTGATTTCTGTTTTTGTTCTTGCGCTACACAGATAAGCAGGAGGGAAGATGGAAAGCTAAGATCTCCCTAAGAGGGAGGAGTGTTTAGCTTTTTATTACTACCAGTTACAAACACAGGTATTTCTCAGGTTTTAATGTGACTGATAAAACATTTTACCACTGGCAAGAAAAGAGTTGGGAAAATGTGCAACAAATGAAAATTGGCAAGGATGAGATATAATTTGGAGGGAACCCAGAACAAAGCCTTGAAACGACCACTTTCCTCCATACCAGACAGCTTTGGGTTTGCTGTATGGCTAGGCTCTGCAGAGAGATCATCCAGAAAGTTTCAACTGTGTTCCATGGGTTTTGCCTAATTTGCATCCCATGGATTTCAGCTAACTCTGTAATCATAGTTCTGTTAGGAAATCGGACACACATTGTTTAATACTCTTAGACAAGAGTAGCCTTTTATGATGACGTACCCATGCAACCACATGCATACACATTGTTTTGTTTGCTTGTTTTGTTTTTTTGCTTTTTGTTTTTGAGGAAGAGAAGATGATGAATAGTTACATTTCAAATAAATTATTTTACTGCATTTGTCTTCTTGGATTTAACCAGTTGTTTCCAAAATAATTTACTTCCTGACTTAATTTTTCCCTAAACCAATTTATATATACAGATAGAACAAATCAAGTCCAAATTCAATAGTAAATACTATTTAATGCTATAAAATACTGTTTTCATCTCACAATTATCAACTATCTAGACTCTGATATTCTGATGAGGTTCTTCAGATAATATTTCTGTAAGGACATTTGGTCGTCTTAATTTTTCATAGAATTTAATTATGAGAGTATCAAGAATTAGGACTTCATTTCCAACAGACTAAATATATGAGAAAGGACAAAAGGAATTACTTAGCATGGATTCCTAGCATTTAGAACAGTTGCAATCTGAGAAAATTAGAGATTTTTCAAAAGAATGGGTGTGATTGTCCTCTGACACTTGGATGTTTTCAACAGGAGAAACTTTGGGTAGCATTTAGGAACATGGGAAACTATAGGACACACCACCATGTGGGGTGATAGACTTGATAGGTTGGCAACAATGGCTGGACAGTTTGATCCAACTCTGTGGGCCTCTGCCATCTTGGCTGTATCCCCCCTTTGACGGACAGGAATGTACTTTTGAGTGTTAATTTGTCTGCCTTTCTCCTTACCACCTTCCTCAATTCCCCTTTTTCTAATAAATATTTTGAGGCCAATCAATTGCTTGAATTAAAGGGTTATGAATCTTAAACTATTATCTATGTGAAACCTTAATAACAAAATTGCAGCTTCTGAGAAGCATGATAAAGAAAATGAATTTTCATCTATTCTCACATCAGTCTCAGGCTATCCTCAGTTAAGCATTAAAAACATTAATCAAAAAACAAATCCGAAGGACAGGTTACGTTTAACAAGGAAATAACGTCCCAAGATCTCCGTAAGTATAAATGTCCAAACCTGTCTTTACTCCTTTCGAACTCCAGGTGGTGCTGTTTACCCAGATATGGAAAACAGGCACCCAACCCTATTTTCTTTCCTTAGGTTCATAGCTGGGCTTTCTTTTTTTTTTTTTCCCCCAAAATATTTTCCGTTTCTACAGATGTGGTCTTTAAATGGTCAATAAATTTTTATAACCACTATTTGAAAAATTGGCAAGATTATTTTGATTTGTGCTTCCTAGCCAAGAATATATATATATCAATATATATATATATGCATGCATGCCTGGGACACACCCGGAGTCAGGTGTTTACATTGTTCATTGGTCCCACGTTCTCTACTCTTCCTTGCTTCTTAGAACCCAGATTCAGCAGCAAACATTTGGGCTGTCAGTAGAAGTCATCCAAGTCCCTTAAAACACTGGTGTGACTGAAAAATAGATTTCTAGTTCAGTTAAGGCAACTGAATGCCATAGGCTTCTGAATAAAGACTACCGCTATCTTTAGAGAAATGCTTTTATCCCCCAAAGCCACGGAGTGTTCCTAGCACACCTGACCTGATGTTTTGCTGAGGGGAGCTCATCAGGCACCAGAAATGTTTAGATGATGTGAAGTCACCATTACAATGACACCTTGGAGTCCAATCCAAATTTCTCATAAAAGTGTTCCTAGGAAAAAGAAAACTGAGAGAGAATCATGGACAATTTCTTTCCATCTTGATTTTAACACTAAGAATAGTGGAAAATCTGTTCCCAGTGTGGAACTAGGAGGGGAAGGCAGTGGCATCAATTTTCCCATCAGTGAAGTTTGCAATTTTTAAGGTTGGCTTAAAAAGATAACCAACTAACATGCCTTTCTTGTCCTTTTTTTCCCTCTTCTTCTCCTTCTTCTTCTTCTTCTCCTCCTCCTCCTCCTCCTCCTCCTCCTCCTCCTCCTTTTTTTTTTTTTTTTGTCACAAGGGGTTTGTAAACAAGCTGGATGAATTCATTCAATGGTTAAACGAAGCCATGGAAACGACAGAGAACTGGACACCCCCTAAGGCAGAGATGGATGGTCTCAGACTCTACCTGGAGACACACTTGGTAAGCAAGATTGTGTTACTTTTGCTGTTAGTAAGGGAAGGATTTTAATCCATTGCTTGTTTGTTTATGGAGAATATATCAATTTTATTTATCAGAAGTCATTATATGCTAATGAGACCAAGGTTTAATGGGGTAAACTGCAGAAACTGAAAATTTATAGGCATTTCAAATTATACTATGAAATCCAAATCCTCCATATTTCAAACTATTTTTTTTCAAAACTTTTTCCAGAAAGGTAAGTGAATATTTTAAAAATAACCTTAGAAAATGTTATTAGACCCTTGCTCTCTACAGTGATGATTGAAGGTTTTTCCCTTCTTACAAATATAAATGAAAGAGATAATTTTGATGACCATTCTAAGCTTTCTAGAATTCTTGTAAAATTAATGAACCTCTCATTATCAAGAGGGTCTACTTTATCTGTTCTACACTGGGTTATTTTAATAAAATATTTAAAACGATGATCTCCATCATTTTTGCTGCTGTGTGGGTTTTGCAGCATATAATTAATACAACTGTCATTACACTCATCCCTGTGCACAGGGAAAACCGTGGAGGGAAAGTGGAAAACACTTGGATGAATATGCTTCTGAATATGTTAGAAGCAAGAATTATAGACTGGGGGACATTTGATGAACCTCATGAGGTTTTTCCTGAATGCTTCAAATGGCCGATATCAATTATGAAGGGGTGGAAACCAAGTAGTGGAGTGTGATAAAGCATGAAGAAAAAGCACGTTGTCATAGGAAACGAAAATTCAAGCTTTAAGGATCTCATCTTCATTCCTTTCACCGATAGCATAAAATCGACAAAGGCAGTGAACACGGATCCTTGGGTACCCAACTGTGGGGTTGATTTTCGACCCCTCTTACACACTCAGAATTTGGATTGAATAAGCATTGTGTGAGAGTCCTGCACGTGTACAAATTCACAGTGTTCCAGAACAGTTCCCTATGATGTTAAGTGAGAGGAGAGAGAGAGAGAGGGAGAGGGAGAGGGAGAGAGGGAGAGAAAAGGAGAGAGGGGGTGTTTTCGTTTTTTGGTGTTTTGTGTTTTGCAGTGTTTTATGTCAAGCCTTGCACGAAAAACAGCCTCAAAATCCTATTGCTGCACGCAGACAGTCTTGTGGATGATAAAGAATGACAAAACTGTGTGGTAGAGGATGAGTCTATTGCTCACTGTTTTAAAGACCTGGGTTGATGGTGTGTAAAAATGCCAGTGACCTTAAACACTTCTCTTGTACATGGGTTTTTAAATACTGCCCTCAGTACTCAATTCCCTGTTGAGTAAAGCATTGATTTTTTTTTTTAAAGAGGGCATTTCATAATAGCAAGATAAAGATATTCAGTGCTTTATAATGTAAATTGTATTAATTAGAATGTCAACTTTTCACTGGCATTGTTCTGACAGAAATTCTAATCTGTGTTTAAACAGGAATATATGAACTTTATTTCACATTAAGTGTGCTGTCTTAATTTCTCTTGATTTAATATTTTATGGAAAACAGAGAGTTTTTGAGGACCCAGAGGGCATGGGGACATAAAGAGTACTTTAGCTCTTTTTATTGAAAGCCAGGCTAAGGGAGTATGAACCGAGGGTTCTCTTCTCTTTGGGAGTTGAGTGACATAGCCTCTTTGTAACCGCTGTCCTGTTCGCCAATCCGTATTACACAGTTCCTTACTTAGCATTCTTGTGTTAGCCTCTGCCTCATTCTAGCCCCACACCACCCACTAGAACTTTCTGCAATGATGGAATGTTTTATATTGCACTGTCCAGTATGGGAGCCACTAACCGCATGTATCTGCTAAGCATTTGAAGTGTGGCTCGAGCAACGGAGAAAATGAATTTTTAATTCTAATTAATTTACTTTTAAATTTCTACATGTGGCTTCTGACTACCGTATTCTAGCTGTGTAAGTGGCAGAACTCTTTACAGCCGACCATAATGGATGGCAGGTATCCATACTTCCTTCATAATGACATTCTCATCCCCAAATGCAGAAATCATTATCCCGTTTGCTATGGATCTCTGCATTAGAATCACAGCAAAGAGTCCTTCTTCGAACGTTTATCTCTTGAAGAATAGCCTTGTTTCTGCCTAGAGATCCAACACTTTCTTGAATGATCATGTTTTCTCCATCAGCCTGTCTGATTACATTGGTTGGAATAGAGATAACACAGGAACATTTTCTTTACCTCTGCTTTGCAAGGAGTGAAGGACTGTGATCTCCAGATCTGTTCCCTGGATGTTAAGTCACAGTCCCAAATTTCCCTTGAAATTATGACTCGTGCTGCCTAACAGTTAACGAACACCTAGTGTACATGGCTTGCCATTCAGTGATACTGAAGGCTGGTTACTGAGTGACCGTTACTCAGCGTCTGTTACTCTACATGCAGCCTGTTGTTTAAACATCTTTAAACTTGGAGTTACTCTGTCTCTCTGAGGACAGTCTCTACATTGTCCTTTGGATTAATATTGTCATTTATATTTTTCATTGTATTTCCTTACTGTGGTGCTGAGTTAATATTAAGTTATTCTTCTCAAAAGAAGGCAAAAAAAAAAAAAATAGCTATCGTACCATAAAGAAGGCATACAGCTAAACCTAGAGATTTATATTCCCGAGTCCTCCCTGCCTAAGTCGTTACTGCTCCTTAATGAGCGGGCAAGTGGTTTTTGCAAGATTATTCAGCATGTAGAGATAGCTACATGAGTTGCTTTAAACATCTTTATAGATTCTATAATTTAACATTAAGTCAACAGATGCACAAGCCCCCAAGTTGAGTATCTCCCCTGGTTTAACAATGTATTAGAATACTTGGCACCCTGCAATGCTTATTGTAAAGAAAACAATAACTAAAGTTGCACATTTATATTTTGATACTTAATTCAATTATTTTCCATGATGGTAACCAAGGGTTTTTACCAACACAAATCAATTAAAGCTTCACAATACCTTTATGAGAGATATGAAGGAGCTTTATTTTAACTGTAAGAAACACTGTGAAATTGCGATGATACATCAGTGATTTTCCATGATAATTAATCATCTGCTTGCAACCTGGCTGCTCCTTTCAAAAATACAATTCCTATATTCCTAGAAAATGACATTTTCAGGAAAATGTCATTCTAGAAAGGGATTTTGTGAGTATTGAACATATTGAACATTCCTTTTCTTTGAAAACCACTTTTAAAATAACATTGCATACTTATGTTCTTAGATGGATGGACTCCCTTCTTTCTCACCTCTGTCCATTTTTTAAAAACAGCTTTATTGAGGTATAATTGACATACCATAAATTGTATTTATTTCAAATATACAGTTTTACAAGTTCCCACAAATTGACAAATGTGTACAGCCATGAAACCATCACCACAATCAAGATAGTGAACACATCCATCATCCACCAAAGCTTTTTCACGATCCTTTGTAAATTTTCCCTCTTTCCTTACTGTCCTTTCTCCCATCTCTAAGCAATCACTGATCTGCTTTCTGTTACTATTAGTTTGTACTTTCTAGAATTTTACACACATGGAATGAAACAATCTGCACCCTCTCTTTTTGGGGGAGGGAGGGTCTGGTTTCTTTCACCCAACATATTTTGATGTTGCATGTTTTAATTGTTCATTCATTTTTATTGTTGAGTAATATTCCATTGCATTGGTATACGACAATATGTTTATCCATTTACTTGTTGATGGACATTTAGGTTGTTTCCCTCACCATCGTTTTTATTAGCTAAAGAAGCAAAAGTCACCAAAAACTACATTTGAATAGAAGCACCATAAGTAGTTCTTGGCAGACTATTTAGATTTGTTTTCCTTTAAGAGAATTTATAGTATCTTTAGAGTTAAAGTGCTTACGAGTAAAGCAGCAGAGCAAGATAGCAACTTCTCCCTCTAGAGATTTCATTTCATGTCCATTTGCTCCTGAAAAGATAACTTTTATCTCCCAAATAGTTTTTATGCATGCCTCACTCACCAAATGGGCACCACATCATATGCAATCAATTGTAGGAAAACAAATCAATTTTTTTTTAAATCTGTAGCCAATCAGAGTATCCAGTAAGAGACAGATACGTAAAATTGACACCAGACGGTTGTGCAAGAATTAGGAAAAAGAACCAAGCACAAGGGCTTGGCTTAAACTTGGTAAATAAATTTGCATAGGTAGTATCAGGTCCTGTTGGGCAAACATTAACCAACCACATAGAAATAGCCTTGGAAAACCATCATTCTTAATTCAATTTGATAAATGAGAAAACATGGAGGGAAAGGGTGATAATGAGTTCATACATATTAAGCACCAGTGAGTGTCGGGCAGTTATTTAGGTGTTCAGAATACATGATGAATGAGTTTGGCTTCTTTTTTCTAGGGACTTACAATCTAAGGGAGATGACCATAGATTACATGTAGTCATCTATAGACCCGTAAATGATGAATGTAATACACTTTTGAGCAATAAACTTCTTGAAGGATAAGCGATGTACTGTTCAGAGAAAAGTTTTATTGCTTCTTCCTGAGGGTAGGGAAGGCTCAAAGAGGTAATTTGATGTACACCTCATAGGCCATGTATGATTTATTGGTTGACAGGGGAGGAGAGGAAATGGGAGGAAATTTTATGAGCAAGTAAGGGAAGTGTGGTGAGCCATTTGGTGTGGCTGAGACTAAGTTGGAGTCTTGCAGGTTGGCACTGGGTGGTAAAGGAGATCGAATGTCTTTGTTAATGGATTGAACTTTTCTCTGGGGATGATGGGAACTCATGGGAGGTTTGAATTTATTTTGCAACTAGAGAGTAACGTGAATCACCTGCAAATTCCATGGGCGTAGGATCAGCTTGGCAGAGATTAACTGGATGAGGTCCATGGGTTAAATGAGAGAATAACTATAGGAATAATGGAAAATGGATTTGGGCGTAGCATTTGAAGAATATGCTGGTACAGGCAATATGAGTTTCTTTGAATGTATTTTTTTGACTAACTTATATATGGATATAACACAAAATTCTAAAGGTAAGTCAAGGAAGGGAGTAAAAAAGTAGAAAGTCAAAAGTAAACCTCCAATCTCTGTCCCCCCAGTTACCAATTCTCCTCCCTTGAGGCAACCACTATTCCTTGTTTCTTTCTATCCTTTCAGAGTTTTTCCAGGTATCTGAAAACAAATGCTTATGTCTTAACTTTGTTCCCTTAATTTATGTGAGCAATAACTCAAAAGCAGTATAGAACTACTTCGTTCTTCTGAGTGGCTGCACAGTGTGCTATTTATGAACATGCCATAACTTATTTAACCCGTCCTTTATTGGTGAAAGCAGGTTGTTTGCAGTCTTCTCCATTATAAACAGCGCTTCAGTGAATCTTCTTGGATATTCATCATCTTGCATCGTCTAAGTATATCCTTAGAATAAATGCCTCACATGTGAAATTTCTGGGTCAAATATTATACACATTGAAAATTTTCATGTCCTGCAAATTGTCCTTGATAGAGATTGTATCAGTTTACACTCAGCAATGCACGAGAATGCCTATTTCTACACTTTGGAGAAAGTTACCACATTGGGTTGATTTGTTCCTTTGATAGTTACAAATGGAATCTCACTGTAATTTAGTTAGTATTTCTTGTATTTAAGTGGAGTTGAGTACCTCTTAATGTCTTCGGGAGTCATGTGTATTTCTTTTCTGAGAACTGTCTGCTCATAATTTTAGCCTATTTTTCTGTTGGTTCGTTGGACTTTTGCTTCAAAACTTATAGAAGCTTAGTGTAAGGAAATGAGTCTCTTGTCTGTGATACGAATAGAAAACGTTTTAAAAAGAAACTATTTTGGGGTTTAGGTTTCAAAAGAGTATGGATATCTCAATAGTATGAGGAACCCAGAGTTGGGCATGCCTGAAGGCCAGGCTGATAAGCATGTAAGGGGTCTCTACGTCTGGCAAAGGCACGTTTGGATTCCAGTCCTGCAAAGACCAGTATGCTCCCGGGAGTTTGCTTATGTGACCTAAGAGCAGGGGGGCTGCTGTTAAGTGAGTGGATTAAATGGTATCTGAGCAATGAGAGAAGTGAAGAGGATGTGGGTCAAGGTTAGGTGGCGGGTAGATAAGAACAGAGTAGAGGAAATAGATTAGAGGGAGAGGGATGGATTAGAGGCATGTTGGCAGTTCTCTTTTTGATGCTCTCTCTTGTCTAGTCAGAAATCTCATTACCAACTTCTGTTTCATCTTCCCTGGTCTCTTCCAAGGCTACCAGTGCCCGCGAGAATAGGGCAGGGTCTGCTGCCCCACAGCTGACAGAAGTCTGACCAAGACTTGAACGTATAGAAGGGTGTGGAAATTAGCTGAAAGCTTCTCTGTCTGTGTGTGGAGTGAGACTGAAGCTCCAGCGTCATCCTAGGGGTGTGTGAAACTAAGGAATGTGAACATTACAAGCAGTATTTACATGAAAAAGAGTGAGCAGATGTTAGAAGAGCTCAGTGACCACCGGTGGCATGTGCTGAAGATAGATAGAGCAAACTTTGTCTTTCATGCAACTGCTGTAATTATGGGACTCTAGGTAAAGAAAAACAATAAATTATGCTTGCTGGAAAAAAATCCAAACCATAAAAAGGGGCATACAATTAAAAGTAAAAAGCTTCCTCTCCCTTGGGTAACCAACATAAACAGTTCGTTCTACATCCTTTTGGACCTTTTAATGTAAAAGTGGGTACATTTTAAGGATTTTTAATTCATATTATACATACTGTTCAATGACTTGTTTTTTGTATCTAAATGTATCTCAGACATCTTTCTGTCAGTACCTGATCTACTGCACATTTTAGCAGCTCCTTAACGTTTTATTGTGTGGACATGTCACGGTTTATTTAATCATTCCCATGAAGAAGGCCATTTAAGCTGCCTCCTAATTTATGCTTTAGAAAATAATGCTGCAGTGAGCGTTCAGATTATTTTAATACCAGTTGAGAGTTTCTTTCTCACTCCATTAGTGCCTAGTCTACAGCAGCAACTCAAGGCTCCCTTGTAATGAGAGTCTGTCATACTCTAGGGACAGCTTTTGCTATAGGTCCTATAAAGTGAATAGGGTCCATGTCTGTGTGTACAGAGTTTTGAGATCGTGTTTACAGGGGTAGCTTTTAAAGCCCACCTTCCAGAGCTTTGTTGTTCGTTTTAGGATTGGTACCTGCAATTTGAGGTGGCTACCACAAGGTGGCAGAGAAGCATAAAAATCCTGCAGATGGTACTTACAGCCTCGATACCCTTGAAAGGTTTGAAAAATTTTCCTTCCCTAAGTACTTACAAAAACAGATTGGATTAAACTAATAATGCGTCTGGTTAACAAAATATTAGTACAGGTATTTTCCTGCATTTATCATTTATATTTATATCATGTTATATCATCTTTTTATTAAATAGCTCTCAGTTATATCATAAGAAAAACAATATACTTCTCACAGAGTATTTAGCCGTACAAGACAAGTTCCCCAATACATTCAGCTGTTTTTCTTTTGCTTACCCTCCAGTCTCCACCTGTGCTCCATTTTTCATTGCTTGAAGAGATGCCAGGCTTTCCTTTCCCCCACTTCCTGGTGCCCAGCTCTTCCTGCTTTCCTTTCCTGCCTGGCATGGTAGGCGGGCTTGGCCCAAGCACGCGGAGCTTCAGCAGACCAGCAGCTGCCATGTGGCTGTGCTGCTCAGCTAATGGGAGGCTCTCAGTCAGACTTCAGAAGCCTGAGCTGGGGGAGTTTGGCCGCCACCTCCCGGAGCCCCACTAAGCAGGGCTGCTGGCCTCATAGGAGCGTTAGCGCAAGTTCCATTTGCTTGGCCCCCTGGATTCCCATTAGCTTCAGGTGAGCAACTGAGAGTTAGGTTGGGACAGCATTACTTCTCTTGGGGAAATTTGAAATGGTAAACACACAGTCTTGAGTTACTTCCTTGGGTAGCCTGGGGATGGAAAGGTCTGTTGGGTATTTATAGCATGCAGGAATTTTGAAGTTGAGGCATGGGCATAGGAGGCTCATCTTGGTCATGTGAAAGTCCTGGACCAATGCCTTTGCTCATATATCTCTAAGTCTGTGAATCTAGGAGACAGATAATGTTGTCTTCCCTTTTCAGTTAAAAGGGATCCCTGAACTGTTCAAAGAACCTGGAAATATACTTTTTGCCTTGCTCAGTTTAAGGACTCTTGGGCCATAATATCCAGCAGTTCTGATCGTTTTGAAAACTGATGGTGCTCAGACATTTTACTCATTTATTACTTTATTTAGTTTACTTTGTTAAATACTTTTTAGGACATAATGACTGTTTAAAGTTAGAATGCCAGGGAAGCACTGCATATATTAATCACTTCCTGTTTAGGGAGGGCTTTGCTGAGTGCTAGGGAGAACGTTTGCAGACTGGCCTGCACCAGGAGGGCTCATGAACAGGCCGAAGGGCAGGGTGTATGGATAAGAGCCAGGGCCTGACCTCACTCACGTGCGCCAGGGGCCTGTCACCCACCATCTCTCTCCCTGTGTAATCCCATGTGCAGATCCTACTTATCTGCAGCATTACATGGAATTTTGGAATTTTGAAAAATTGTACCCGGTATAAATGATATTAAGGTGAAAGCTTCAGGCCTGAAACAACTAGCCAGAAAAATGCCTGTCACATCTACTGAAGGTTGTGAAGATCAAATAAACATATTATATGTGGGGATGCTCTGTTCACTTTGGGGGTAGTAGCGTGCATCTTCCTTAGAGACCTGAGATCACGTGGTAGAAGGATTTCAGGTGCTCCTAGAGACGTTCCATTTCTCCCCATCCACCCTTTCCTCAGTGACTCACCTGTAACTGTCACCTACCTACGGGACAGCTTGTGTATCTCTGGAGTCTCCTCTGACACCCAGCCTGTCACATAGATAATAGGTACTAACGGTGTCTGCTAAATGAGTAAATGAGCATAAAAGCAGTGTTACAACCATACGGCCAGAAAATTATAACTAATATAAATCATCAGACAATCACTGAGAATGTCTGCAAATTAAATTATTTCCTCTACTATTTCCAAACCAAAATGGACTCTGGTCACAGAGCTTTCTGGGTATTGTCTAGTATGCTTGTGAAAGGAAAAAAACACCTGTGGAGAGAGAAAATAGGACTGTTTTCTTCTGTTTTTAGGATGTAATTCATCCCCTTTGGCAGAAAACACAAGGAAAATAAAAACGTTAACTCAGATATTAGAAAGCTTTAAAAAAATTCCACAGGTTAACGTTACTGTTTCAAAATGTGAAGACTGTATGTATGACTAGACAGGATGTTAATGACTTGACATTACAAAATTTATTAAATTTATTTTTAAAGCAGTTTGGTTCCCCTTCGCAAATGCATGGAGCATGTGGGAGTTGGACTAGATCTGCCCCAGGCTGCCAAACAAATTTTTAATGGAACTGGAGTCCTTCAGGGATTGTCCTAAATCCACATAATATTCTTAAGTCCTGGTGTTTGCACTGGGATCTGTATATTAGCAGAAGCACGTGTGAATAATATACTTATATTCATCCATCACCTTGGCGACTCCACATCGGTAGGGGCCGTTTCACATCAATTATTCCACCGCAGGGGGTAGAGAGATATTTGGGCCAGCACTGACCTGTTTTTCAATCAGGGCCTCAGAGCAGTGTCTTCTGGAAGTCAAATGGTCCCCTTAGACAGAACCTCTGTTTGGGAATCCATTTGGCCTCAGGTGGCCATGCTGGGAAGTCAATGTGATTGTGGAGGTGGCATCCAGAAAAGCAAGTGAAAATTTGGTCACTAAGAGGCACCATCCACATTAAGGATCTCTCCCCTCCATCTACTTCTTCTTTTTTTGATCTCTTATTTATTTTAAGTGTGTTTTTCCAGGACCCATCAGCTCCAAGTCAAGTCGTTGTTTCAATCTAGTTGTGGAGGGTGCAGCTCACAGTGGCCCATGTGGGGCTCAAACCGGCAACCTTGTTGTTAAGAGCACCGCGCTCTAACCAGCTGAGCTAACCGGCCACCCCCATCCAATTCTTGCATAAGATAGTCGCAGTCTATCAGGAAAGAATATCAACGTCAGTAAAGTACATTTACCTTCCACAGAAAAAGCAACGGTCTGAAAGAAGTTGTGATTTGTTTGAAGAGCTTGAACTCACTTTCAAATGCTTGAAATGTTTTTATTATCTGAGGTTTTAGAAAGAAAGAAAGTCTCCTCAGAAAGAATGATTTTTGTCTTTATATCTTAGTGCCTTCTTCTTCTTTTTTTTTTAAAAGGAGAACAGTTTTTATAATGCTTATCTTGCTTATCATCAACTTGGAACTTCTTTCTCAAGAATACATAGTACTTTCAATTTTTTTAAGCTTCTGGTATTATAACTGGAGGTGTGTTGCATATTGTCATAATTGATAAATCAATGACAAATGTAGCCACTTCATTTTGTTGGGGAGATATACCATTGTGGTGGTAGCTGACCATTTATTTAATTATGTGGTAAGTACCATATGATGAGAGAGTAAAGTTAAATTGATGATTTGGGCTATCTCAGCCAGGGTACAGTTTACATGGCAATTACACTGGGATCATCTAAGTGTAATTGGCAAGTAATTTTGTAAGCGAAGGAACATGACAGCTCATTTACATGGTGTTCACTGAGTAAAATTTGGGGACATTTATCAACCACAAGCGAAGAGTGAATGCACCAATATCTCCCAAAATGCTACGGGCAGTTTGAAAGCTACATGGAAAGTTTGGGGTATGAATTTTCATTCATTTTCTCCCTGAACGTTTGTTAGGTGTATGCTGTGCACCAGGCACTGTCCTGGTGTGGGGACAGAGCCCTACAGAGTAGTTTCCAGGCTCTCGGCCTCACAGGGAAAGGTGCTGGCTCAGGTAGTAGATGGTCATCAGCTGTGACTAGTTGGCCGTCAGCTGTAACCAGTGAGCCATTGGCCACTGATATAACTGCTGTGGCTGAGCTGGCAAGAGCGGATTGCAGTTAGCAAGGGGTTGGTGGGCTGGTTGGCAGAGAAGTGGACAGCAGATTGCACATCATGTGGAGCCTGCTTCCTGTGTCTCGCCCAGCCGCCAGCAAGACTATAGTGGTATGAACCCCCCATCCGTGGCTCCGTGGGTGTTCCTTTTTGGCCTTGCCATATCCTGCGTTCTTACACGGGAAGCGGGACCAGAGACCCCGCATGACACCTGGGCACGAAGAATCCAAAAAGGGGTGCAAAGTTCTCTCAAGGAACCTATAGGTGGGATGCAGACAGATCCCTATAGTTAGTGTAGTAGGTAGAGGTTGGAGCTCTGCACAGGTACTGTGGCCGCTGAGGAGGGAGACAGAGAGGAAACTTGCTAGGGAGGGTGACCCCTGAGATGGATTTTGAAGGATGAGCAAGGCTGAGCCAGGGGCAGGGAAGATGGACTTTCCAGGTAGAGATGCCAGCAAGAGCAGAAGCGTGGAGGAGCGAGACGACTGATGTGAAATAGAAACTTTAAGCAGTTCAGGCATATTTCAAGGCAGATGTGGGGCCCCAAAAGCAGACTTGGCTGGGATCTTAGAGGGCTCTGTAGGTCAGGCTCGAGGCTGCACCTTATTCTTCAACCTTGGGAAGCCATGGGAGGGTTTTAAGAAGAGGAGCATCTTTTTCAGAGTTTTGTAGACAGACCATTCTGTGGAATAGAATGGTTTCATTGCACTAGCATGAGGTGCCAGGCTCTGTTGTACAGATATGAAGGCATTTCATCCTCACAGCAACCCTCTGAAGTCGATATTAGCATTTCCCCATTTTTATAGATGCAGAAACTGAGTACACAGAAGTTGCCCAAAGTTATACAGTGGGTGATAGAAGAGCCAGGATTTGAATCCAGACTGTCCAGCTCCAGAGCCCATGCTTGTCACTGTCACCCTCCACCATGTCATTGTCCCTTAACATCATCGACTGCAACTCCCTGTTTATAAGACGCACACCTCCCACCCACCCACTATGCGGGGAGCTGAAGAGGGAAGGGGCTATATTTACCTTGTTCACAGCTAAATTCTGCCAGCCTAAGACAATGCCTGCACCTTCATAAGCATGCCACAATACGGAATAAATGTCGTTTTAGAGGGTGTCGTGACTGGAGAAAGTCAACCTAGTGAGGGACAATGATGAAGTGAGGGCCTAAATCTACGTCATTGTTAGTCAGTATGGAGAGGTGACAATGGAGGGATACGTTGGCAGGGCTGGGTGATTGATTGCTTGTGTGGATTTTGTTGGCATATTCTCACAATGTTTCTGATTTCCAACTCCTACGCTGGAGAGGTGACTTGTCAAAAGAATCAGAACCAGGGGGAAGCTTGTGGAGAGCTCTTAAATTCCTGAGAAGAAATGTTGTGGACTCAGGATGGGAAGTGAGAAGGAACTTCCCCGGAGAGAGTTCAAGATAGAATGGACACATCTGCCTGGAGTGGTTGAGGGACAGAGCTGCCCTGGGGCACATGAATGGTTAGATAGTCTTTGGGATTCTTCAGCCTTTGAAAATGTTCTGGTTTGGAATAAAGAAAAATTCTCCTGAGCCACCTATCCTTAACTGACCAGCTTAAGATAAAATCCAAGTGTCCAAGGACCGGAAGACATTGAGTCGAAATGCCTGGATTGTAGATAAGGAAACAGAAGCCTAGAAAAGTTAGGTAACTCGTTCAAGGGTACACGCGTAAAGCATTAAGACCCAGATCATTGGCCTCTCAGTCTGGCTCCCTCCTCCCTGAATCTCAGATGGCTGCCTCTGTTTTGGTGCCCTCTGTGGACAGCCCTGTGCTGGGTGGTGATACAAAGGGGGGAAAAAGGACCCGGTACCTGCACTTGAGTTCAGAGAGCCTCAACAATAAGTGCCACTTGTCACCTAAACATACCACAAAGTCAGTCCCATGTATTACATAGAACGCTTGGAAAATAGAGAAAATGAATGAATTAAAAAGTTTGTAATGATTTGTGTTTAGGCCCACTCATTGCCGCGCACCGCTCCAGCGCTTTACAATCATTCCCTCTAATTCTTACAACTTAGAAGTTAGATAGTGTTATTTTCATGTTACGTTTCAGAAAGCTGAAGCACTGAGAACTCACTCCATCAGACCAGACTATGTTGACTCCGAGGCTTACCCTGCACGAATGAAGTTAACATTTTGTGGTGTTTCCCTACCATCTTTTTCTACACACGGGGACTATTCCTTTATATAGCTGCAATTTCATCAGAGATATTGAATCTTCATTTTTTGGGCTTGTAATGTATCCTATGTATTTTTCATGTGATTTCATAGTCTTCATTTTAATGGCTGTATGGCTTACCAAGTTTTTAGGAGGGTCTTAAACAAAGAAATGCTTGCTAATGAAAATCTTTCAATTCTTGGCACATATGGCATTTGGAAGGTATAATTGTGTATTTTATCTGACCATCCTGTATGGACGGCACTGGGGAGAGGAGAAGAGAAACTGCCAGGTGTTATGTGGGGGGTGGGAATGGATTCAAGACTTCCTCCCCCCTCTTTCTGCCCCCCCCCCCCCCCAAGAAGCGCTGTGGGAATACAGGATGGTGCCGGGTACAACTCAGAGTGAAACCTCAGTGGGGATGGCCTGAGGCAGGTAGCAGGTGACTTTTCAATCCTCTGCTTTTCTGACTGAACATACATTCTTCCTCCTGCTCTTGTAAAAAAAGAAAAAAAAAAAAAAAGGAAAGAAAGCAAGTTTTCATTTTCTTAGGGTAGTAAAAATCTTTTGTGTGAAGAAAAAGTGTCATCAAGTGCCTTATTCATCAGCATATATACTATCTCTTTAAAATGACAGTGGGAGTAAAAGTTCATCAGTTCAATATGTCTTTCACATTTGGAGACTCCTGACTAATAACCTCTGGTATTTATCATCAGAACAGCCAAAGAACTAAATTCTGGCACATGCTGCTCTCACGCACTGAGAAAAACTTAAAAAGACAGAAGATTTTCTCCATTTTTTCCTTCTTCCATTCATTTAGAAGAAAAAGCATACCTTTTTTTAATTAAAAAAAATATGAGCATGCAGAAACATCTGGCCTGTATTACCAAAACAGTCTCCTAAACGGCCTCCTTGTCTCCAGTCTGCCCTTTTAAAATCAACTCTACCCAACAACCAGAAAGATTTCTCTAGAACACAGAACTGCACCAGTCACTCGCCCATATTGTTGCATCTTCTTTCGTGGCTTTTTGAGTTAAGCACCACGTGTAGCCCCAGCCCCCACCGCCCCTGCTTACGCCCTGTCCCAGGCACACCAAGGGGCTAGTGGGTCCCGCTTCCTGCTACCACAAAGGGTGTCTCCAGGCCTGCATACAGATTCATCCTTTCTCCACAAGCTTCCTGCGAGGCTCTGCAGAACCTGGCTTCCAGCTCAGGCTCCCACAGCACCTAATCAGCACTTAGCACACTCATATGGAATGTAGCCCACAGTCTTGTTTTTACTTGGCCAGCATGATTTTTTTAATTTAAATTAAAAAAAAAATCAAATCTCACCGGGCAGGGCATTTCATTGTTCAGTTTGCTTAGGGCCCCACCGCTCTCTATTATACACCAAACCCTAATTACACATTTGCTCTATGCTGGGTCATAGGAGGCCACTTGCTCTCTTATTATCTATTTTACCCAATAGACTATAAGCTGCGTGTGCCAAGATTTTGTATGGTTAATTTTGGTATCTATAGGCCTGGCAGAGACTGCTCAATAAATATCTATGGTGTTAATTTATGCTTTTAAAAAAAGCTAAAAGTAGGTGAGGAGAGATGCACCAACTCTCTCTTGCCTCTCTGTTTACAAACATCATAAAACTCAGGGACCTCAGTGGGCCTGACAGACACTAACTGTATGCCATGGGGATGATTGCAAGTCTGTGTTCATGATACGATGCTGCTCAGACTGAGCCACTTTGGATCTTTAGGCTTCTGAATGTGCTTATGGTCTTTCCCACTACTTTCTGTACCAGGAGAGCCATTTCTATTCCTAGTATGACCTCTCATGAGTAATCATTCTTCACATTTGTTATAGTTTTCTGCATCAAGGCATACATTTCCTTGGTTTCATTTCATATCCACGTGACCTCCACACTCTCATCAAACTGGGTTCTTCAGAAATTTGAATGGAATAGGACTAAGATGGAGTAGTATTTTGTAAGGTTTGATCATGACCCGAGTGCAGTCAGCTTGCTTACCCGAATTTGGATCCTGCCAAGGAGTCATGTACCCAGATCTACACGGGCTGGCGAGGCTAGAGGTGGCAGTCATGGAAATACCCATTGGTCAACCTCTGATGTGCCATCTTTGTGATAATCTAGTCCTTTGTCTCAGTCACCATATTTTCCATGTCCTTAGTTATTCTCTTCGAGATGTTCAGTCACATGCTGCATTAAAGACACTAAAAAATCTGCTGCCCCACAGGACGCAGGTTATGGAATTTCGCATAATCAGTGACAGGGGACCGTGGGACCTGTCCATGGCGATGTTGTTGCCATAAATTACATCTCCAGAATATGCCCTGCATTTTCAGGGAGTGCTATGGATGCTGCAGAGGGACTATATACACCATAAGGCATTGCTGAGGAAACGTGTTAGAAGTACAGGAATGGAAATGTATCCAAGTATCAAGTTCAAGGAAAAAAAAAAGAAAATAAGACCGTTTCCACTAAGCTTCCACTAAGGGAAGAGGTGGGGGCAAAAGGGGGAGAGCTTATTACAGAATCCTGTAGCAGCCAGAAATTTCATTGACGATTTTGTTAATGTGCCAGCTTGGCTGCCTTCTCAAAGGCCCATCACTAATTCCTTTAGTTGATATCATTAATGGTTAACGGGTGCACCTGAAAATCAAGCAGTATTGTACCATTTGGGTAATAGTTATTAAATGGTTCTTTTGTACAGCATCAAGCTTATCAGCTTATCTTTTCCCTGATAATGAATATCTCATCTTTTCCAATTTCCTAATCAAATGCCTCTACATCATCTTGAGGCAGAACTAGATCCAGCTGTGTCTATTCTCTACTCTTGGCTTCAATTATGTCAAATTATCCAACCTACTCACAGGTCCTTGGGTTCTCTTTTGCTCTGAAACGTAGGCTTGATGCATCTCTTGGGAAGTTCATGATCACCAGCCATTCAACACAAGTCTGTCGTAAGTAAATAGAGAATGAAAGAGAACACTGGGCTAAATGTACAGTTCTGAGGAAGTCTCCCGAATAGGTTTCTTCCTAAATTCTGGCACTAGCAGATTATCTCAAGTGTTTTTCTTTTCCCTGTCCTTTCTACCTGAAGCACACATGTACCTCAGTTCTTCATGGCGTTGCTTCAGCATTTCTACTGCAATGAGGATTTCTACTGCAATGGCAAAAAGCAAATGCAGCCATGTTTTGGATACCAAATAACAGCTATTTAATTTTTCTTAGGTATTATACTGTAAGGGCTGACCAGAAGCATCAGGCTTCTCATACATTGCCATTTTTTATTTTATTCAATCAAATATCTGTAACAGAAAGAGGGTAATACCAGAAATAGTGAACAACCATTGGGGGAACCCAATATTGTCACTTTCTGTCATATTTGGCTGAAACTTTACTATTTCTTATGCTTCTAACCAGATGAATTTTGGAGTCAATTTTTTTTTTTTTAGTCAGAATTCTTATCTTTATACTTCAAGGCCTGATCTGTCTGTCCCTATCTCCTCCAATTTCAGCTTTTGATTTGGGATGCTGTGCTTTTTCTTCTGAACTTTAAAAAGACCCCTTTTCTCCACTAAGGAAAAGAGAGCCCAGACTCACCACTGGGCATCCAAGATGACTCAGGATGCCCTTTGATGCCAGAGACCATGCTTTATACCCCCAAAATCTCTACCTGACACAGTGTACAGAATACGCATGATGCATGGTTTCTAAATGAAGGAGTGAATGAATGAATGAATGAATGAATGAATGAATATGCTATTTCACAATTTATGGTTGTTTAACCTCTTTCATCCAAATTACTTTCTAACTGGGACTGTATCTAATCTCAAACGTCTGTCAAATATTCTTATTACTACGTTCAGTGCAATGCATATAACTATTGCTCACTGAGTGTTTAGTGAAAGCAAAATATGTTGTATATTTTAGAGCCCTATCACAGAGAAGCCAAAAGCTGGCACACAGTATTTCAAACTCCATGTGCATTCCAATTAGTCAAGTGAAGGAATGGATTTTAATCCCGAAGGCTAACCATTGGTTCAACAGATTGGTTACTATGGTTATTCCCCATTGGACGTCCCGTGGTTAGAACCCCTTGTAACATTCCAGAGGTGGAAGAATCTTTGGGAAACCATCTGTGTTTCTTGAAATATTGAAATGGAAACTTTCCTCTTCAGAGAGTACTATTGATCCAGGTCAACGGCTATCCACGATTCTCTCAAACATTTATCGAACACCTTGTATGTGACATGAGTTGGAGATAAATGTGACACTGGCAATTCTTTCAAATTGCTTATAATTTGGTAGCCAAGTATAGAAATAAAGCACAAAACAGTATGATAAATTCTACCCTAAAAGCAAGTGTAAGGAGCAGAGATAATGGAGAGAGGGGAGTAATTAACTCCACGTAAGGCGTTAGGGAAGGCTTTCTAAAAGAAATGGCTCTGAGTTGGAATTCAGCCATGACAGCAGGTTTTGTTGTTTGGATGACTATCACGAGTGAAAAATGCCCCTGATATGCTTGATTTATTTATTTATAAAGCAGTGTTACATTGTAAGGGATAAACTTTTAAAAATCAAGGATTTGAAAATCATCCGACACCGCTCTACAGCACTTAGATCCACCTTGATATTCTATGGTTTGTGTGATACCTGAGAAACAGCTGAATCAAGCCCTACTATATTAATGGGTTTATATATGTGCACATAAGGCTACTATAATTGATGCTGCCATTTTTTTTTATGGTTTCATAAATAGTGCTATCGCTAACATTTTTACGAAGTGAGGAAAAGAGTTCATACGTGATGGTAGAAATTCAGTGTGTTTTACAGAACACTGCTACTCTTGATATAGCCTACGGGATGTGACTTTTCATAAAAACCTAATGAATTTCTAGATTTGTCAGCTGTTTCCAAGCAGATGCACTCTGCTAATCTAATGGAAACATTTTGAGCCCAGATCCCAAATATCAATAGCTTTTAGTATTGCAAATGAGTTTGTCTATTGAGTAAATTGGATTGTTTGGTTCCTGATAGAAAGTGTGGATGTTTTACGTGTAGCCGCCTGGCCAGGGTTTGATGCTCATGTTTTCCCTTGCAGAGTTTTAAGTTGAATGTAGACAGTCATTGTGCTCTCAAGGAAGCTGTGGAGGAGGAAGGACACCAACTCCTCGAGCTCATTGCATCTCACAAAGCAGGTAAATCCTCCTGAAATATTGCAAGTCTTTATGTCTCCAGACTATTAAGAATGAAGAAGCATTGCTGTAAATTACTGCATATATTCACCTCCTTATGTATTATTAATATTTACATTATCAGATTGACCTTCAGGATTTATAAATGTTTCATATACTGCATACAATGCTGTGATACTTATAAGATGAAATACTGCCTCCAAATGGTCTGTTCATTTTATTTGGAGCTTGCTGTTCGCCTGAGTTTCAATTGAAATCGCATTCCTGAAAACTTCACATTGACATGCTTTTTGATGTAGGTGCTCTGGAAATAACATTAAGATAATGAATGAGAATTGTGCATATAGTTATAATGCATATGCGTGAAGGTACTTATAGATGTCATTACAGATACAAGCCTGGCAGTCTAGAGATACCCAATTATTTCCCTACCAATTCACACACATGAACGTTTTGCTGGTCATTGCATTAGCAGAGTGTGGGCCTTACCCCAAAGCAGTTCTTACCCCAGTTTTAATGGATTTAGGAAGAACAGATTATAAATAAAAAATTGTTTTGTCATTTGGTTATACTTATCCTGGTAGTAAAAAACCGTAAGACAGGATGAATTACAATTTGGCTCTTGCTTTGAGCTTCCCACAGCTAAATAAGAAAAGAGCAGCATTAATTGGATGTGCTAATGCTAAAGACGCTGTCTTAATTCTGGCCCATTTACTGCGTTTCTCATTGAATTAACTTTACCTATTTCCATGCATCTTTCTGATCATTATTAAATCTCCACACAGGGGCCCTTTATTTGGAATGTGAAGCTTTAGTTAATAATTTTTATACATTGTGATTTTCGTTCCACATGCATTTTTTTTTTTCTTTTTGTCAATATACCGAATCCAAGTCAATTCCAAACCATGAATCTATGTGGATGTACCATTTTTGTGTCCTTATGTCTTAGGTCAAGTAAAAAACTCCCAGTCTCTACTCTGCATGACTAATGCCAATATGGCAGGTGATGGTAACGGTCATTTAAAATTGTGTTTATTGTTTGAAATAACCATCTAGTGTACTACATAAAAAATAATAATAGTCCCAGTGCAGTCCAGTCCATAACTTGTGCTTTCCCCTTTTTTGGAGAAGGACTAAAGGACATGCTGCGGATGATTGCAAGTCAGTGGAAAGAGCTGCAGAGGCAAATCAAAAGGCAGCACAGCTGGATTCTCAGGGCTCTGGATACCATCAAAGCCGAGATTCTGGCTACTGATGTGTCTGTGGAGGATGAGGAAGGGACTGGAAGCCCCAAGGTAAGTGGCTTGAAGTTTGCCTTGTTTCCTCTTAATTCTGTCTCCTTTTGAACGAGGCACCACTGAGGCTTTTCTCTCCACCCCTAAGGCTTGTCGTTTCTACTGGGTAAACTTTAGGTATCTATAGATAGATAGATAGATAGATGTAAACAAAATGAAAGGCTTCGCTTAAAACAATAAAAAAAATAAAAGCCTACAACTTTCAAGTTTTTCTCCGACCAGGTCTTTTTGTGAAAAATGGCAAAGTAGGAGAGGGACAGTACTTTAGGAGTAGGAGAAGAGGGACATAAAACATTTAGTAAACAAAACATAAAGCATCTTAAACATGAATAATCAGAATGGTTTTAAATTGTTTTGTTGCAACTATAAATCACTATAATCAGTGCAATCACTCAGCTCTGACATCCATTAGCCGCTTGGTTACAGCAAATTAACAAAGAAGAGAGAAAGTGATTCATTATCTCATTCCTGTTAATGACTATCAGATGCATTGCCTAATTAGGGGATGGTCATTGTAGTGGGAAGAAGGTCATACGCTTTGCTACAAATCTTTTTGCTCTGAGTGTAAGTTCTCCATAATGGTGCATGCACCGAATACAACAAGTACTTTAAAAATGAGTATTGACATGTTTTGGTTCTCCATTTTAGATTTGCAAAATAAACCCCAAAGCATATGCAGTTAAACTTTAAATGAGGCCCCTTTTAATACAGTGTTCTAAAGGCATGTTTGATCTCATGATATGGAAAACAATTTTATTAATTTGCTATTTTTATGTAATTTCTCTCTTCTTTTGTATTTGTTCTTTTGTGAAAGTAAATGCAGAAAACCAGTCTCATGATAAACTCAGCATCAGAACATTTTGTAACATGGGGGAAACAGATTTAAGAGCTCATGCGTTCTGTTCGTGGCATGGGCAAAGTAATTATATTATCATCGAATCACATTTATTCGGCATCCATGTGCATTGGCATTGTGCTAAATATGTACAGAGCAAGTTTAACAAACCCTTTGCACTCTTAAGAAACTCAACCTGCCTTGCAATGGTGAGACCGACCATTCAGCCAGTGAAAAGCTCAGGCGATTTATAGCTTCGGAACCTCAAGCAACAACTTTTAACTTATTTGTTGGAAACAGAGGATTGGAATGATGAGCTCAGTTCCACTTAAAGAAGGTTCCGTGGAGGAGGTCACATTTCAGGAAATACTTGAAGAAAGGGAGAGAAGTGGCTTGGCACATGAGCACATATTTTAGGAAGTGACGTGATGAAAGGATCAAAGCTGGAACTAATAATATGGAATGGAGACTATATGCAGCAGATTTCTCAGGGCAGAAGCGGAGCTCTTTTAAGGAGCAGGCTGCAGGGAGAAGTTGATTGGACTAATGTTTTGGCTGGGGCAGTGATGATGAGAAAAACTAAAAACTCCACTGTGTTTTATTTATTGAACAAAAATGTACTGAGTCCTTACTTTTTAAAAGCTATCCTGTATAGCTTTTGGATGCATTCTGCATGCCAGACACTGTTCTACAGCACTCCTGTGTATTCTCTCATTTAATTCTATAAGGCAGTACTTTGATAATCCCCAAGGAAGAAAATAGAGGCACAGAGAAGTTAAGTAACTTGCCTAAGATCACACAGGTGCTAAGCCGAAGAGCTAGGATCTGAATCTGAGCCCTTTGGCTGCAGAGCCCATTGTCATCACCACGTAAAGCACTGTCTCTCGCTGGCACTGCTCAGGGCGGGGTATGGTGACGAGCAATTAGCCGCAGTACCTGTCTCATGGAGCTGGTGGTGAAGTGGGGAGACGTACTGGGATCTAATAATCATGCCTTTATAGACTCTGATGTGCTGTGAAAGAAAAGAAAAGGGAGCAACCAGAAGTTGGGTTTGGAGAAGTGATTATGACGGGGACATCAAGGAAGGCTTCTTTCAGGAAGCAGCGTTCTGTGCGCAAGCCAGGGCAATTAGAGAGAGAGGGAGGGGCGTGCAAGGGAGGCGAGAGGCCTGTGATGAGCACACTGGAGGGTTTTGGAAAGTGCAGGGAAGCGACATCCTTGTTTGCAGCATAAAAACCTGTGCTTGGCTGTGGTGGGGCGGAGCCTGGAGGGACTGCAGAGAGGGTGCCTTCACCTAAATTAATAAAAGGCCTAAGTTGAAAATGAGTAGCTCTTTCCACCAGGGCCAATTTGAATCTGACACTTTCAACTCAGCTCATTTTGTAGGGAGGAGGTATTGAGATGGAATAAAGAAGACAACCCAATGAGGAGAAAGTATACATCAAAAGAGAGAAAATATCAGCATTTTTCAAAAAGAGGACTGACTCCCTACTCACACCCTGCCTCAGAAGCTCCTGGGTGGGGCCCCAGAGTTTGCATTCCACCAGCTCCCAGGACACCACTGTCACAAGCTCTAAGAAGCCCCCTTTCCTGCAGGACATTATTCTCACACTGCCACTGGAATCCTCACACAACATCAGAGATAAGAATTCAAATATTAAGAGGAAAAATAAATACATCTGATTCTTAATGATTTGGGTGCTTTGCTTCTAAACAAACAACAACAACAAAAACACTCTCTATTTGAATCATCCGCAAAGTACAAATGTCTTCCTTGAGTCACATCAGTTTAACTTGTTTTTCTTGTTAGTAGTATTTATATTCCAAAGCGTTTCATGTCACACTATGCACTCCTCCATCTAAAAGCAGCTCTGAGAAGAGGCTTTTGTAGGTGTCCACACACGTGAACCTGAGGGAGATGCTGAGAATTTAAGACGAACATGGCAGAGCCGCAGGCCCTTTCCCTCCCAAGTAGTTTGTTCCTCCCCAATCTGGGCTGAATTTTCTCTGGACAGATAAACTCATCCGTAGTCAAGGGAGAAGGTGAAATGAATTTTAAGACCCAGAAAATATATTTCTAAATTTAAGCTTAGGAAGCTATGAGCAAATCAGAATGATCATTTGTTTCATTTGTGTTATGTTTATGAACCACCTCTTAGTCCCTTAGGCAAACACAGAGAATAATAGGAGAGGCTCAGACTCTGAAGTCAGACTGCCTGAGTTCAACTCCTGACACTTTCTAGCTGTGTGTCCTTGGGAAAATTACTTAACTTCTCTGTGCCTCACTCAGTTTCCTCCTGTGTAAAAGGGAGGTGATGCTAAAATCTATCTCACAGGGTTGTGATGCAGATTAAAGAGATGACATAGCTAAGGAGCTTAGAACAGTGCCTGGCACATGGTAAGTCCTAGATAAGGGTAAATGGACCAGCTTCCATAGTCTAGTGGTGGAGACAGTAGACAAACCGTTATAGTAGACTCTGATAAATACTCTAGTGGAGATAGGTACAAAATTCTATGAGTACACAGAGAGGGAAATAACTAACCCAACCTGGGGGTAGTAACAAGGAAAGGTTTATAGGGTAATTGATGTTTTAAATGGGGGTGGGGGAGTGGATTTTCGTGAGGGTGAAATAATGGGCAGTGAGAAGAGCACGTGGAAAGATCCAGAGGTGTAAAAACATGTTGATGTGTTTGGAACCTGGGACCTTGTGGACGATGTTTAGGTCAGCTTGCCACAATCGGCACCAAGGCTCATAACGTGACAGAAAATGACCCTCCATGATCAGCGGTTTGAGCAATAACTCCTCCTGTGTCTCTAATTGACATTCCCCAAGCCAGAGTGAGGTCCTTATACAGAACCCATCTAATCTGCACTGTTTAAGCAGACTTTTCTCTTGCCATAGTGCACTAAATGGAGCAAGCTTGAATAGGTTACGCTGAAGTTCTCCAAGACTAAAAGCTGGACTCAACTTGCTATCTGTCATGTCAGCCCTCTTTCCAGGACTGACCTTGCACAGGTCATGTACGTATTGTGCCATGAAATGCATCCCCAAGCATAGCCGTTATGATCATCTATTTCATCTTGGACCTAAAAGAGGACCTAAAATTAAAACATAATAAAAAATAACTCCAGAATTCATCTTAGATTTACTTCAGAAGCTACTGGGAACTTGAGAAGCATAATAGAAAATCTAAGGAATATATCTAGGGGGTATTTTTCTTTTTTACCTTGTTTGAGAGACTGTAGAAAAGGACTTGGTCTTAGAAATCTTGTAAAGGAGGAAGATAGGAGGAAATTCAAAGACTCTGGGAAACTTCTCCCCTAGGACTCGCCAGCATACCTTATTTGTTGTATTTCATATTTTTTCAAAAAGTGTTTTCCAAGGACTGTGAGATCTTTTATACATGGAAATAGAGAACAGAATTCACCTATTCTAGGAATTGAACTTCAGCACTCATATCCAAGGATTGAATGTGTGCTGTAATTACGCATTTTATTTTAAGATAGATTGGTGAGAGTTCATCACCTTAAACTAGGTTTTCAGTATGTTCAATTTTTGAATGGTGGATAGCTGGAGGGCTTTTGAAACTCAGTGAATGTCTAACTCCTAACAAAGGCTACATTCGTTTCTTGACCTTTCAAGGCAAAACCCCCAAATCCTGAAAACGAGAAGCATTCTTAAGTTTTGCACATTGCCCACTTTATAATGTTCTCATCCTTTATTTCTTTGTTTTTCACGTGCACAGCATGCCATCATTACAGTCATTGTAGCATCAAGGCATGGATCCCCCCCCAACACACACACACACCCATCACTGACAGCATACAGCAGTGGTACTTTCGTCCTCTTTAAGGAAACAGATACATTCCCGAAAAAAGAATGTTTGAAGATTTTGTTGCAAATTCAGAAAACTTTACAGCTACTAGAAAGGCGACCTAGCCTGGTTTCCAACCAACACCTTCGTTTCCTTGATGCAAGGAGGGCGGGTTCGCTGGTTGGAACTCTTGGGCGGTGCTTATTTTATCTGCCTTCTTTGAGGTACTTAGATTGATGTCCTCATCTCTTTGGAAATGGATAGCAGACTGTGAAGGTCATCCACGGTATCTGGTCAACAATAGCACAAGAGCAAGCTTAAGGACATCTGTTAAGTAGTTTGCTCAGCCTTATGAAGGACAAAGGACGGTTTTAGATACTGGCTAAGAAGGGCCGTAGGCATGGCCTCTGACGTGGGTGTGCTACTGACCACCTGGCCTTTCTTGAGATGTCAAGAGAGGGCAAATCTAATATTAATGCACATTTTGTTTGTTTGTTTGTTTGTTTGTTTGTTTGCTTGCCAGCCAGACACCCTAGCTGTAACCCAGTTTTTGTGCTCGAGAATTAAAAGTCATTTTCTTTAACTGAAGGGAGAGAAGGAAGCTGATTTGGGGAGGACCTTTCTATGATATTTTCTCCGTATTATATAGGGCCTCTTGGGTATAGAACAGCTGGATAGTATTATCCTGGAATGGAATTTCATCCTGATTTTTCCAAACTTTGGTGAGACAAAGCATCGTTTCTGCATTCTTTACTGACTCAAAAGCTAATGTCGTTGGCATGTTCTTCAATATAAGATCTTCAGAAACAGCAGTAAGGTAATGGATGGGAATTCCACTTACGTGTTGTCAGTCCCATATACCTTGACACGTACCTGTGTGAAGAACTACTCAAGATTCTTGACTCTCCTCCTCATGCAAAAACAACAACAATAACAACATCATACAGGTACAAGTTGTCAAAGGACCTAGAATTGGTACAGGAAGATCAAATTGTGCCTCAAGTAGTAGAAAGATGACAGGCAAAGGCCTGGCCATTATTTACTCAGTACGGACAGAGCTCAGCCCAGTGCTTGGCCAGACCTGAGGGAAGGCTTGCTTCTCTGCTCAGTGGTCTTATCTCAGTGTAAGCACACAGTGTAACATGTTGTCTAATGTAGATTGGGCTATCTTAGATCTAGAATAATAGATCACCTGAGATTCAGATCATCTTAATTAGGATGTTGGCAGATGGAACTGAAATGGGGTTCTTGAGGCAAGCAAATGAGTAGTACACATGCATTGCCAATTCCCTGTTTTCCGTGCAGAATTTTTCCTGAAAGGCGTTTTCCTATCCAGCTCCTTTCCTGCTGAACTATACAAACACAGTCCTGATAGGCAGTGCCGAGGGAGAGCACTTTCTTCTACTGGGGATTCTTCAGCAGGCCTTTTTTTCTTTTCTTTCTTTTTTCTTTTTTTTTTTTTTTATCAGAAAGGCAACTTTTCTTCAAAAGTATTTTTAAAAGACAGAAACAAAAGTGAGTTATTTTCTTTGAAGATCAGTTGTGCTTACTAAATTTGTGATAGAATCAATAAAAGATAGTTTCTCTAGTCTCCTTAAGGCACTTAAATTTGCATATTATCAGTTGTATGGGTGGATCCCAGATAAGGAATTTTTTTAATAGTGTGCCGCTCTAAGGAGGTGACTGAAAAAATGATTGAGATGATAAAAATATATATTAGTTGACCTAGGACAGTTAGGTCAGCCAGCCCTATTATGGTTTATATGATATATAAGACAAGACCATAGCTTATCTTGATTTTTCACACTATTCTTCCATTGCTGGTGGCCTTGAAGGTGGAAACATTTGGCTCAGCAAGAATCTGGAGTGAAATTCTTTGGTATCTCTAATCAACACGGGAATATGTCATTGACATTAGTAGGTATATAGTTCCCCCCCTTTATTTAGTCAGGGTCCCTAATCTCTGAATCTATAATACCTAGAGTTGCAAAGATGGATGGTGTTGGATACAAAGTTACATCCTATGGAAAGTAACATTCTTTTATTAGAACTCACATTTTGTAACTCAGCCTGATCTATTTTAAAGATAACATATAGTAAACACGTTAGAGGGACTTTTTGATATAAAGTGGAAGTCAACATGTGAAATATTTTTATGTTTTTAAGCACAAAACGGAAGGCAAGATTTAGAATTGCTTCTAAAAAAACACTTTGAATTTAATAAGTAAATTCTTGGAAAGTGTGAAACAATTACCTCAGTGTGTGATTTACACTTTTCCCCTCAGAATGTGTTGTTTCTGGCAGGGCAACAGGCTGAGCCGGGGAGAGCCCTGCTAAAGGGATTACTTTGCTCTGGCTCTTGTGTTTATTGAGTCACCTAGGACTTCTTATAAAACAGCAGCTTTCAAATATACACACACCTGCACTCAACACTGTGAATACTCCGAACGCTTGTTTAACTGTTCTCACACCCGGAGTATCTCTCCCATCCAGTGAGGTCAAAAAGCATTGAGATGTCCACATGCTGCTTTTTCCTTCTCCCTGGAAAGCAGCTGGAATGTAGCCGTTTATGTGGTTTTGATGCTCACAGAGATGGAGATATGTTTCAATGCACTCTAGGGCTCTGTGCCACCAGGACTCCTAGAACATTCCTAGTCTTACCACCTACTGCGCCTAAATGAAGGTTAATGGAAACATTAACTAGGTTGGAGGTCCTGCTGGGCCAGAGCCCAGGGACCCATTTCACTGCAGCTTCCTGGCCATTTTACATTGGGTTGGGGTGGTGGCGTCTCATCTTTATATAATTGACCCTTGAACAACACAGGTTTGAACTGTACAGGTGTGCTTCTATGTGGGCTTTCCCCCCAATAAATATGTGTATTACTGTAAATACGTTCTCTTTCTTATGATTTTCTTAACATTTGATTTTCTGTATCTCACTTTATTGTAAGAATGCAGTATATAACACATATAACATACAAGATATGTATTCATTGACTTTTTATGTTGTCAGTAAGGCTTCTGGTCAACAGTTGACTATTACTAGTTAAGCTTTTGGGGAGACACAAGTTATATGTGGGTTTTTGACTGTGTGTGGGGGGAGTCCACCCACCTAACCTCTGAGTTGTTCAAAGTCAACTGCTATACTCAGTTGTCCTGCAGAGGCCAACACTTTAGCATTGCCCTCTTAGGCGCTAAGCAAGACCAGGAGTCTTGCTGAATGAGAAAGGCAAAAGGAAAAAAAGGAACCCTAAAGCAAGAGACTAAGACAAAGGAAAAGAGAGAAGTAAAGAAAAGAGAGAGAAGGATCAGAGGGAGGAAGGTAAAACAAAAAAGTATGTGTCTGGTCAAGCTAACTGTCCAGCTCTATTTCATGGACATTAATGCTTTCAGGTCTCTTTCTTATTCTTTCCTTTGTCTAGCTCTGTAAATCAAACCCAGAAAAGCTTTCTTTACTTTTGCCATTTTAGATATTGTTGTATAACCGTGTGTGTGTGTGTGTGTGTGTGTGTGTGTGTGTGTGTGTGTGTTTATACCACTCTTTGGATGGGGTTAGCATTTAGAGTAGTCTTACTGTGGTCTAGGTTTGTGTCAAACCTTTACTTGGAATGTCTCATTCATTCTTCCCCAATATAGTAGCAGTCGTAACTCCTGTTATCATTTTTACTTTACTGATGGAAAAAGTTAGGGTAGAAATACATAGTATTACATACTCAGGCTTATGCAGAGTCTTTTTAAAAATCTTATGTGACAGGTAAAAGCCAAACTCCTTACCCTGTCGTTGGATTCCACCTTCTTAGTCAAGATTCACGTCACCGTTTCATTTCATAAATGTTCTAGTTAATTCACCATCTTTCAAATGCATTTTTCTTTTTGCTTTTGTCCAGGGCTTTATCCATTCTCTCTGATTATACTAGTCTCATCTATCCTTAGAATCAATAAATATTGAATATGTAACTACACTGTTATTTCATAGCTCTGGAGAGAACACTGTACCTCTCCTTGCTCACTGCCCATCAGTGGATCCAGGGACTGTGTGATAAATACTACAATAAGGCACATAACTGATGGGGATATTGGGGGAGGGGACATTACTTCAATCTGTTGGGAGTCTGGGAAGGCTCCTCCCACCCGTAAGAGTAGATGGAATTTTGTGGAGGTCTCTAATATTCTGATAAACTGTTAATAGGAAGACATGGGAGGGAGAGCATCCCAGGCAGAGGAAATAACATGGTCAGAAGTATGGAAAAGGAAAACTATTAGAAACGTCCAGAGAATGATGAACGGTGAATAGTTGGGCTCTTTTGAGCATAGAGTGTCCATGTGTTTATGGGAAAGGATGAGGACCTAGTGGAAAATAAAACCTACAAAGCTTTGGGCTCTATATTGGAGAGTTTTGAATATCAGTTGAAGAGTTTGTGTTTTACTAGTGTGCCATGAGTGTTTTTAATGATTGGATTTAGCTATAGAAAACAGATGGCAAAAGTAGGATACAAGAGTGACAAAGAATTGGGAACCTACTATAACAACTAAAAGCAGCTAAAGTGAAGTAGTGGCTGTGATAAAGAAAAAAGTAGACGTGACATTATGGAAGAAGAAATATTAGGATTTGGCATCTAGGGAATGGAGGGCTAAGGAAATAGTCAATGATGACTCAAAGGAATGGAGCGTGAGTGAATGGTATTAGCCTTAATCGAGGCTGGACACATTTTGATACAGAGCAGTTTTCAAAGCAAGGTACCTTGATGTCCAATTCATAAGAATATCTGGGTGTATAACCTGGGCATAGATATTTCTGTAACCTCTGCAGGTGATTCCAAAGTGCAGGCAAGTTTGAGAACAGCGATTTAGGAATAGGAAGAGCCTGAAAATCATCTATGTGGTTATGTGCACTACTCAGTTGACAATGCAAGCCTGAAGCTTGAGTGGGGTCAATGCTGAGGACATAGGTTTGGCAGTCCAAATAGAAATCACAACTGTAGCCTTGGAAGTTGATGTTGATAAGAAAGCACTATTGTGTGAGAATGAGGGAGAGGTCTGCTAGAACCTCGAGGAATGTGCAGAGTCACTGCGAGCCAGGACGCCATATTAAAGTTGGGGACTGAGAATCTCTGTGCTCAGCAGTGAAGATCCCAGCCCCTGCCTCCCAGAATGCTGGCAGCTGGGGGACAGGAGGGATGTAGGTCAAAGAAACTTTTCACGGGGTAGAGGTCATCTTAGCATGTTCATGGCTAAAGAATAGGACTAGTTAAAAAGGGACAATTGAAGAAAGCTTCAAGAAGGACCAGACAGAAAATGAATTGGCACAATGATTCAGAAGAGGGAGAGGAAGTAAGTCAGGTGGAGCTGTGAGTTTCAGAAAGGGAGGACGTATCTTATGAGATAGGAGAAAGCAAGGAATGTTGGGTAATAAGCAACAGTGAAGAGGGAAGGAAGCTGAAAGATTTAGAATAATGGCAAATTTACTGTTAATTAGTCAGTGGGACAATTTGAATACAGGGAGAGTTGAGGGCGAGGAGGGCCTGGAGAATAAGAGTGGAATTCAAATCCCACCCTCTCCGTAGAGCTTTCCTACGATTTCCACCCTCTACACTGCGTTGCATTTGCAATTTGTACCTCACATTTGTTGATTAATCACACACAGCCTTGTGACACCATTTCCATTGCTGTCTTGAACATCTATTCAAAAGTTAACATTTAAGGTGGTTACACTCCCTGACTGCAACTCCTCAGGGCAGCAACTACAGCCTAAACGTCTTTGCTTCACTGGCTTTAAACATTATTTGAGTTAAAATAAGAATATTTCATTTAATTTTGTAACTAAATTGATACATGATATTGATGGTTGATTTATTATATTATTAAAGCTAAAGACAGAACTTCACTTTATCTTCTCATCTTTCATACTTCCTTTATCTTAGCCGTGTAAATAATGGCACACTCCTATCTTACCATCTATTCTTCCTTTCTACAATTCTCTACCATTTTCTCTGCCTCTTGCTTTTTATTATAAATAAAACAATTTTTTAAAAAGCTATTTCACCCATTCTCCCCAAATCACTAGCAATATAGTCAATAATATTGTGATAGCACAGTACGACAGTATGGGGTCAGACGGTTGCTGGACTTAACATGGTGATCACTTCTTTAGGTAAATAAATGTTGAATAACTATGGTGTACCCCTGAAACTACTATAACGTTGTATGTTAGCTATATTTTAATAAAAATCTTTTTAAAATGTGATTTTATTATCTTTGTACTTCCTTGAGCCGGGTCAGTTGGTTGTTTTAATAGATTGTTCGATTTTTTAAAAAGTCTTTATTTAAACAGACTTGCTGAAAGAATATACTCTGAGTTGCTTGTTTGAAAGAGACTAAAAGCATCTCATGTGACTTAGCAGTTGACCAGTACACTGGTTGATGAAATTTGTAGTCTGCTCTAAAGCTCTCTAACAAGATTAGGCGAAATTGAACCTGAGAAGGTAAAGGTCTCTAAATTGACCTAAACTAAAAAGGCAGAACCAAGTCATAACTATTTGAATCTCTAACAAAGTCTAATCTCTGACATATTATATTTGGTGCACTATAATCTGTGTACATATACACATCTAGTAAATGATGAATGTGGCTTTGCTGATATAATATAGTTTATACTCTCTAAACCTTTGTAGGAAATACAGAGTTGGGGAGCTCTGCTCTGTATAGTGACTTGGATCACGTCTCTGGAATAGAGTCTCCATAAAACACACACTCATATGTTTTCCCAAACCAGCTTAGTTAAATTTATTTCTCTGCTGTCATTCATTTCATGCCTCTTCTGGCTGTCATTAGATAGATGAGGGGAAATACTGAATTTTACTGGATAGTTCCATCTGGCTAAAACTGGTAAAATCAGCAAATTTTGATGGGAATTTTTGGTCCAGTTGTGAGACCAGAAAGAAATTAGTGAATTTTTCATCAACATATTTGAACTTCAGTACTTATCTGAACCTTCTGAAGTTTATCCATAATTTGAGGGCTACGCATTTTGAATTATGAGGAATTTTGAAAAAGTCCTTTTTGTCTCAGCTCTTTTCTCCTTTCCAGGCCCTCGTGGCCAAAGCTTTTCTTTCTTTCCTCGCTGAAACTAAACTAATAACCGCATAATATAAACTTGGGATTCTGATGCTAAGTAGACTCAGTAGTATCAGTGATGTTGGCTGTTGTAGGTGATGCCGTCCAGCTTAACGTGTTGAAATGTTTTCCATTGCTCAAGACTTAGGAGGTTCCAGAACCTGGCCTATTGTTCACTTTAGCAAGTGCTTTACACTGACCTTTTTTCATCACACATCGTTCCTCCTTTACACAAACTTTTCTGAGAATTACATATTTAAAAAATGGTAGCTTTCTGGGGCGTAACTACCCATTCTCATTAATGAAGTTTTTGTGGGATGTTTTTCTTTCTCCCAAGTAAATTCAACTCATATGACTCAGCAGAACACAAAGTGTATTTTTCAAAATTATCATTAAATAGTGCTATCAATTTTTGTTACTTTTAGGGTGAAATGAAATCATCTCATTTCCCTATAAGTGAGAACTTTGTAACTGTTACTGTTAACCAGTCATTGAAAACTTCCTTCCTTTTTTGGTTGAAGTCTCAGAATTATTAACTGTATAATATAGGACAAAAAGAAGAGTGACGTGAGCAAAGATATCACTGGATAAAGGTAAATTTGGTGTTCTGAGTGTTTTTCTTCTTTTGTAATTACTTTTGTATTTCACCCAATTGTGTAGTAGTTTCAGTTGTATTCCTGCTTCAGACCTTTGACAAATAGCATCTTCTATCATTATCTGCAGATTCTTTTAGTCTCAGTTGTACACAAAAAGCTTAATGACTATTCTCCATGGCTAACTCACAAAAGGGAAATTGGGTAAAGGATTTGAAGATAGAATCTTTTTGGAAATCCTGCATTTTAAGCAGATGTCTCACAACAGTTTCTTTCAATGAATACCTCAAAATAGAAACTCTTGTTGTGTGTACTTTTCCTAGGCAATCAATAGTTCTCTTTTTCCCCATAAATGGTAAAATTGGATATTAGGAAGCGTGGGCACACTTCTCCTTATAAAAGGGAAATTAATGGGTTGGGGATGTTGCACTAATAATATAATCAGTACCACCAGCATCAAACAGTGGTTATAAAGCTTAATTTGCAGGCATGTAGGCTGCCTAACAAATAGCCATTTTTCTACTCCTCTTTCCTAACAGAATAACCTATTTTGTCCACATACCCACCTTCTTCCATACTATGTAATTCAGGTAAGTTGGGCCCTGTTCCCAGGCCCAGGCAGCAAATCACACTTAGTCCATCAAACAACCCCTGAGAACCCCCCTTGCCATGTAATGGTACGGCCAATTGATGTACTTCTGACCAGTGAGATCTGAAGGAAGTCACTGCAGGGCTTTGGGAAAGGGTCTCCTTCTTATAGAAAGAGACAAACAAGAGGAAATGTTCCTTTTCAAATTCTGAATGCTTTCACAAGGAGGTGAAGCTGAACTGCTATGTCCATTTTGTCACTATGAGTAAAGCTGGGTTGAAGACAAAGCTTATATGGCAAGAATGACAGAGGAGAAAGATGGGTTCTTTATATCATGGAGCAGCTGAATTAACTAACCCTGGAGCTATCCTACCTTCAGCTTTTTTAATAATTTCCCTCTTTGTTTAGCCTTCTTCTGTTACTGGAGCTGAAATTTTCTGTTATAGGGGATACGAGCATCCTATGCAGCAAAATCACAATGTTAATGAATTCTTATAGACCGCTGAGTAGTATACGAGTTGAATCTTTCTCTACCTGTCACCTCTCAAAATACTTTCTTTTCCCCACTGCTAAACTGTCATTGACTTTTCAACTCATTACTACATGCTGCCTTTTGGCCTCAGCCCCTCTGTTGAAATTATTCTCATCGGCGTTCTCTCCCGTCTTCTTAGTTACTACATCAGTCTCTAAGCTTCGGCTCCCTAGACTATAAATAAAATATTTGATCCCGATTGGTTACAAAACAATTACAAAATTATTTGCCGAGAATTTTTTCAAACTGAATGTTACTCAGAGCCCCTACATGTAAAAGAAACCAAAATGAAATTTCTTTAAAAAAAGTTTTTTCCCACTGTTATTGAGATATAATTGACATATAGTACTGTCTGAGTTTAAGGAGCAAAACATAATGCTTTGAAAGGTAATTTAGAAAAACACACAAAACTTTTTATTTATCAATTACAGTTAACATTCAATTCAGGTGCATAGCACAGTGGTTAAACATTTATATAACTTTCAAAGTATCCCCTCAGTAAATCTAGTACCCACCTGACACCATACATAGTTATTACGATATTATTAATTATATCAAAGTGAAATTTCTTGGTTGATTCAGAATTGAGGGCTTGGCTCCCTGCATACTGCCACCTGGGCCTTCTGTATAGCTCTCCTGTCTCCAACCTCTGCACAGCTGGCAGGTTCCTCAAAAACTAGCCTCTCCATTTGGCATTCTTGTCAGCGATTCTCCTGCCTCTTTCCAGTTTGCACGGTAACTCTGCTCCCCAGAATGCTTCATTGGTTTTCCATTGCCGACTGATAAAGTTCCTTCCTTTTGAGCTTTGTTTCTTTGAGTCTCTTCTCTTCCTTTGCTATAGCCACACGGGGCTACTTCTAGTCTCCCAAACTGACCAGTTTGTCCTTTTTGCTACGCTCTTCTCATTCAGCTCCTCATGTCTTTGCCCACCCCCACCGGTAGTCCTTTTCATTCCCACCTGGTAGCACCTGAGCCAAAGGACTCTCAATTTTCTCAGTGTCCCTATAGCATTTTTCCATGAGTTATAGCACATATCATGTGCTTTTTTTGAATTTTGTGTTTAAAGATATTCGTCAGGTTGCATGCTCTCTGAAGGTGGGGAACTATTTCTCTCTCATTGTTTTGTACCTGGAAGTGCTCAGCATATGTCCCTCAAATACTACTCTCAAAAAATGGCGGTTAATGAAAAAAAATATTTAGAACAGAAATCAAAATCCTTCCATTATGTGGGTGTTCTTTAGATTATGTATTTCTTTTAGTCCTTTGCATGTTTGTATCAGTTCTGTAAACTGACCTATGCTCTCTGAGAGTATATAGATTAAATTGATGTAATTGATAGGATGGAATCTAGACCAGTTATATAAAACTAAGATGAATTATGTTTTTAATACAAAATGTTGTATAGTAGCTTTCCATTTTATAACTAAAAGAGAAAAACAAAGCAAGCTACTATTGTCCATATTTGGAAATTTGGCTTTTTTTGACATTTTGAACAGGGGCGTTTATGAGTTAGTTAGCTCACTGACATCTTAGATATACCAGTTGTGAATTAATAAGTGTGGCAGCTGACCTAATGCTATACATTTTAAACACTTAATTTTTCTTTAAATAGTTTTTGTTGAGTTTCCAGGGAGGACAATCAGATGTGTAATTTCAATGAAATATATCTTTTCTGTATTTATTTTTCCATTTCCTATAATTGCTATAAGATTATCATTCTTAATAGAATGTGTTTGAAAATTTCATTAAGTTTAATAAAAGTTACAAAAGTTAGTGAAGGTAAGAATGTACCACTGTACAATTATGTAGTGTCTACTATTTCATTTTAGTTGCTTAGTGCTTCATAATTTTATTAATATCTTTAACTAGTTCTGATGATAAGGAAAAGGCACGATGATTTGGTAAAGTTAATATTTCAAACAAACTGTAATAAGAATATATCATATGACACAGTAATGATAGTACAGTCATCAGCATGCTTTGAAGGGGAAAAAAAACAAATTTAGTACTTTTTTTTCCGAAACTAAATGCTATCAATTATTTTTCTAACTGGGGAGGAACTGACTTTGAGACTATCAATAATGATGGAGACACATAGATACACTCCAGAGTGAGATAACTGAGAGCTTGAAATAAGTCCATATATCCATAAGCCATAGGCAAATGTAACGTGCTGTCGCTAGGGATTGAGTCAGAGAATTCCTTCTCTGCACCTGTCTGTTCACGTGCCAAGGAGGAATGATAATGCCACCTCCCTCCCTCACAGGCTTAAATGAGATTAGATGATATACCTGGAAATATTGTCAGAGGTGGGTGGTTGACTATTTTATACACGGTTGCTAAGAAGACCAGAGACATTTAGTACATTCCTAAATTCTTATACTGGTAGTTGCTAACAGGGTAGGAGTTTGATTCCCTGTTCTCATGCGATGGTGGGGGGTGGGGCTGGGGCTGTGGTGTGGTCTCCAGTGAGGAGCTTTGGGTGGGACATGGAATGAAGGAAAATCACCGCATCTGTGGAGAAGGTGAACCAAAGACAGTCTGAAGCAAGGACTGAGTCTGCAACTGGAGGCAGAGGGAATGTATGTGAAAAGGAAAACAGGAAGAGGGACCTGAAAAGAGTCACTTTGAGGCACCAATATGCAGCACCAGCTGCTTCACCATAGGGACCGTGGGTGGTACTCGAGGTGCTGATGGTGGGAGCTGTTAGGTGCCCGAAAAATCAGTCCCAGCACAGGCCTTCCACACACTATCCTGTGATTCCTGGGGTTCCTCTTCAGTGCAAAACTACTGGCCCTGTAGACCCCACAGATTCACTGTATGACACCTTCATGCTTTTTGAACTCTAGCATTGTATACCCTAAGGGGAATAGATCCTGAGATTTAACAGATACGGGATCTGAACTCTTAAATTACGATTTTAATGTTTATTATTGTTATTGGAAATAAGTATTAGGATACCCAGTCAAGGGTCTTCCATGTTAAGATTTTGTTAACATGTATCTAGAAATCTATGGTAACAGCTTCTAGGACTGTGCATTCATTATTTACTCTTGGTGGTGCTAGTATTCATAGGATAACATTTGAAATATGCCAACCGGCTGGTGATTGAACACTAACTTAGCTGCTGATCCCTTTCCACTGCCCACATTCCCTCACTTTTTGCCCATTAATTTTGTAGGACTCAGTTTAACTCAGGAAAGGGAAATGAGTTGCTTAAAATGAGTTTAGTCAGGGAAAGGCTCTGGCTCTTGTGGCCTTACCCACAGGAGCCTTTAGTAAATGTCTTTCTGCAAAGTAGTTGATGCTTCTGCTTAACTACCAGCAATGCGTTTGCAGGATCGGTCCCTAGAGATAAGAGAACTGAGACCACAGTTGCAGACAGAGAAGACTCAAAAGAGGGTAAGATAAGGAAGCTTTTCCCAAGTAGCTTTTTCAGCACATGGGGCCTGGTCTTCAAACTCCCAGCCCACAATGCAGTATTTCCTCCCCTAATCATTTCCGTATCTTGGTCTCCTAACAAGCACTGAGCAGTAAGTGGGCTCCACTGTCTGTCTGCATCTGACTGCTCCGACTGTTTTAATCATCATCGGCTCATAGGGCCATGGAAACCCTGGGGAATTACTGCATAGCAGAGTCAGTAAATTGGTTGGTTTGTGCAAAATTTGGGGATAAGAGAGTCGAGTGGCCAAGTGAGTTAACAGGGCAACATAAGTACAAGTGGTGCTGAAAATGCAGAGGGACAGCCTCCTATCTAATTGCATTGTGATTTTGAATAAAAAGGTCTTTGTCAAGTACAAGCCAATTTTAGTTATTTTCAGTGGTCGTAAGAAGCTATTCATCTAGTGAAAATGAAAAGCAAGCTTTTGGGTTTATGGATCCAGGGCCCCACACAGTTGTGGAGAGCGTTGGAAGGTACTTGTGTTAGGTGGCCATAAATGACAACAAAGCACTGGGCTAATAGGACAGATAAAAATATGCTGTTCAAGAAAAATAGTCTCCCTTTCATAAAATACATGACATTCCTGCATCCTGCATCTGCCATGATATAATGACCCTATTAACAGAAAAGAAATGAAAAATAAGGAGTCAGCACGGTTCTTACCTAAGCCCATCATAACATTTTAAATTGCAGTCTCCTAAAAAGAAGTCACAGTTGTTGAGGGGCTCTGTTGGCTACTTGGCAAGATCTATAATTCAGGCATTTCAGGACTTAATTCTGAGGGAATTTTTCTTCAGTTTTCCTGTGTGAAAGGATCATTGCATTTTATATATTACAGAAAAATATGAGATGATTAAGGCCAGAAAATAACAGGCAGGGAAAAAAGAAGAAAACATACCTCTTTCCCTGTTTCATAAAACTGTGGTAGAGTACTAAGTAAGACAAACAACTTTATAATTAGAAAGAAAATTATGAGAAGTTATTTTTATTCTAAAAATCACGTTAATGGCTTTGTCTACAGCACAGTTATTACCAATTGCCATTAACTTGTTGGCACAAAGAAGCTTAAAATTTATTTCATATTCTAGAGTCCTAATCATTTTTTTTTGAAAAAGTGTCGCATTCAAATGGTGTAATTAAAACAAGTAGAATAATAAACATATATTTATGAAGGGTTGTGTATGTATTTATTTTAAGTTGAACAGATAATTTCTAGTGATTTTGTGAGTCATACAGTAAATAATTAAAATAAATTTCAATTCAAATATTAACATTTCAATTTCCAGTTTGGTGAACATAAGCAAATTATTATAAGTTTGTTTTCAATTCCTGCCAAGCATATTAAAATTAACTTTTCCTCCATTTAAGTAATGTGTATAACTAAACTTCCTTCCTACTGTGAAACGGTTTCATTTATTGCTATTTGTAAACTGCCTAGGATAGATGCAGAGTGGATTGGGCTCAAACTCCTTGAACAGTTTCTTTTGAAATAACACTACATACGTTAAGCTCAATTACACATCCAAACAGCCACAGCTCACTTTTGGTAATTTATTCATTGATTTAACATAGTACCCAGAAGAGCCATGCCTGCTGTCATTTTTGTAATATATTATGTTTTAAATATACTCATGCTCACCCATGCACACCATTAAGGTGTGCATAAACCTGTGTTTTTCTCTCTTGACAGCTATAAATGTTTGTTATTATTACACAAAACATATGTTCATGTTGTTTTTGTCTAAATTATTCTATCTGGGGCTATAAAGTTTTAATGTTATTAGTTGCCCTTAGAATTTTAATGTTTCACTGCTGTAACCTTCTTAGGATGTCTGTGCAATTAAATAGAAACTATTTCACTGCAGCCTGGAAGAACAATATATGTTATACAAATAAAAAAAAATCTTCTTGCTCCATTTTCTTTCACTGTAGTAAAAGTGTTTGCTAGACAGTTTTTCTTTTTGGTCTATGGAAACCTCACCTGTGGTCGTACCTGAGCACCAGCTGCAGGCAGAACAGTGTTCTTCCTGCCCTCCTGGCATCTGCTGGAGAGACATGAGTTCAGCACCATCCGAACCAAAGGGACGATATTTCACCAGCCTTTCAGAGGTCATTCCCGATGCTCTTTAGTCGACTCTGCTTGGGCCTAGCTTTGGTCTCATATGTACAGAGACCAACAGGGACTAAATGGGAAGCCCATTATATTACCAAATATGTGTCCAACCAGGTTTGTTTTTCCAGCTTGGGTCAAGGATGGTTTTATTTACAGATCAGTGGAAACGCTAGTATTTGGTTGAGCCACAGACATGGTTTTCTTTGATGTCTCATCTCCTTTCTATACCAAGTCACTGGACTCGGTCTAGATCTTATTGTTCCAGCTAGATAGGGTTGCAGACAAATCTTGAAATCTAATTTCCCTGGATAGAATCAGCGAGTTGTAAATATTCATATTTACAGATGCAGTTCTAAGGGTGTCTTGACTTCTCTGCCTACAATCCTATAGTTAACGGGGGCAGCACCCACCACCCCACTCCAAGTCTTCCCCGGTATGGAGCTGGGACTGAGAAATGTCACTAACTTTTAATAGATTCTCAGCTTCAATTTTACTTCTATATACCAGTCACTCTACTTCTGTTATCATCTTCCTAAAATATATGTGGGATTACAGCGAACCCCAGCTCCAAAGCCTTGCCACAGATAAACCTGAATTCCTTAACAAGGTGTTCAATGTTGTCCTTAATCCAGCACCAGATCACTTCTCATGCTCGTTGGCCCTTAGTTCTGTTGCACAGTCCATTCCTCAGCTCTGCTTCTCCAGCATCACATGCCGCCAGAGCCCCAGACTGTTCCCTTGGGGCAGGTGTGCTTCTCTCTCTCCCGTCCATCCAAACTCTGTTTCTTCAAAATGCAGCTTCAAATACTGCTTCATCCACTAGGCTCTTCCTAGTTCTCCCTCAGTCAAAATTAATCATATCTTGGCCATAAAAAAGAATGAAATCTTACCATTTGCAACAACATGGATGGACCCAGAGAATATTATGCTAAGTGAAATAAGTCAGACTGAGAAAGACAAATACCATGTACTCTCACTTCTATGTGGAATCTAAAGAACAGAATAAAGGGGCAAACAAAACAGAACTAGACTCAGAGATCTAGAGGAAAACTGATGGTTGCTAGATGGGAGGGGCGTGGGGAGGAGGGAGCAGGTGAAGGGATTAGAAAGTACAAATTAGTAGTCACAGTATAGTCATGGGGATATGAAAGACAGTGTGGGGAATATAATCAAAAATATTGTAAAGATTATGTAAGGTGCCAGATGGGTACTGGACTTGTCAGGGGGGGAATCACTTCATAGACTGTGTAGATGCCGGACCAATGCTCTGTACACCTGAAGCTGAAGTTGAATAATATTGAATGTCTACTATCATTATATGTATATGTATATACATACATACACAATGGGATGTAAAGTACAGCATAGGGAATATAGTCAGTGGTATTGTAACAGCTATATACAATGTCAGAGGGGTAGTAGATTGGGGGGGTTATCACTCTGTAAGGGGTGTAAATGTCTAACTATTATGTCATTTTGTACACCTGAAACTAATTTAAATTTTTTTAAAATTAATAATATCTGCTACATTTTTATAGAACGTTCTGTGTGTTTTCTTATGTTTCATTTTGTCTTACTGTTGTTGACTTACTGTTTTGTCCTCTTTGAGGACAAGAACTATGTCTCTTTCATCTTCTTTTCTTCCCAGTGCCTTGCACAGTATGTCAGAGGTACTGCTTTATTAACGAGTGAATGAACAATACTCCTTTTTTCTTTTACCTTGAAATAATTGGGAATCAATGAATATTAGGCTGATATCAACTGAAGTTTTATTCAATCTCCCTGCTTTTGTTCAAGCTTTAAGAACATGAATCTAGACCTAAAGCATATCTGACAGACTTAGAGGGAAAAAAAGATGCTATTATTTATCTCCTCAGAGCAACATGTTACATTAGTAGGAAAATTCTTGTTAAAAAATTATCTTGCTTACATCAAATGTTCAGTTCATCTTATAGCTGGTCTCTGAGGAATCAAAGATTATGTGGCCATCAGTCCTTGAATAATCTACTGAAGTAAGATCTCAATTTGAAAACCAGAGAAACAATATAAATGAACTTTGAACTTGGAGTACTGCACGCGTCACCACTACTTAACTATAACTCTCAGCCCCATTTGACTTGTGAGACAATTAGCTACTTTTTAATCAGTATTTGGTACTACTTGGGTTTTCCAGATCATGACTTGGAGTTGTCACAAATATTGGAATTATTTTCTACCAACTAGATCCGTTCTTAATTAGGATATAAAGTTTCAGAGCATTCTGAGAGCTTTATTCTTTTTCCTTAAGCAGTGCTCCAGAATTATTTACATTATGGAATGTGAATTTCTCAGTGTTCGCAGGAGCTGTGCCTACTGGGATATTATTTTAACAGAAAATTGGGTAGTGTCCCTTCTATTTCTTAACCAGTGCTACCCAGGGTAATGGTACTCTACAGGAAAGGAAGTTCTTAAAGGGTTTGTGGAAGTCTCTCCTGTTAAAATCACCCTTTTGGACTTTTCTTCTTTTTGTCTCCCACAATTCCCAGTTTAACACCATATGCAAAGAAAGCCCAGTTGGAAGGAGACTTAGCCACATTTAATTCATTTTTTAAACCTGTACTTACTTATATTTTCTTCTTTAGAGTGGTCTCAAATGGTGGAGATTAAGGTCCTTAACAGGCAGCAGTCACTGCTTAGGAACAGTAGACCTCTAACTTACACCATTTTAATTATGTTTGAATTTTTTAAACCAATTGTGTGGTAAACCTCTGCAGGGCAAAGGGAAGTTTGTGTGGGCCTGGGGGTTCGGGGGAGTGAAGCCTGAGCAACTCTCTCTTTTAGAAACAGAAAAACCTATAGTGGAAAACTGCAACATTTGTTGAAGGATGGAGATAACACAGAATGGTAAGTTGAGGTGCTTGGTTACACACGAATCTCCCATAGAGTGCTCATTACTGCTACATAATTGACTGTGTTACCAGAAGGTTTCTCAGTGAGGAAAAGGTCAAGGTGGTCAGTTGTCTGGTGGTAATGACCATGGCAGTCCTTAGAGGGTATTAATACTATTAAGAATAGAACTTTAACTTTTTATTGAAATTTTAATTGAAATGTTATTAACTTCAATTCAACTTTTAATTGAGGTGCGACCATCCAAATTCTACAGCCGGGCACCATGAAGGAATGAACATAAAATTACATGTTCTTCTGATAGGTGGATAGGTCTTTATTAGAATTTCAGGGGTCTCCACAGAGGGGTGATTAGATACAAGCTTCTCTGAAGTCTTCTATTTAAGTTAAGGCTGCGTGAATGATTCCAGCAAGTAATGTCAATCTGGACCACTGAAAAAGAAAAAGAAAAAAAGGAGGGAATAATACAAAGAAGGAAGGTTTTGTTTGTTTATTTATTTGTTTTGCCTTTTTACATTTTTCTTAAGGTGAAAGGGTCCATTTATATGGCTAGGTTTGGATGCACTTGCCAGGCATTTAAAACACAATACACATCTCCCTTCTTTCCTCCCTTCCTTCCTTTCTTCCTCCCCCCACCCTCGCCTTTATCGCCAACTAAATGGAAATAAGAAAAAAAAAAAAAAAATCCCTGAAAAAAGGAGGAGGATTTTTCTCCCTTTATATTTTAAGGAAGCTCATCTCTCTTGAAATTCCGCACATGAGTGTGTCACCCGTTCTACCAGGGTAGCAGTACCTGTGATAAGGAGAATAAAATTATTAAAAATCTTTAAGTTGAGCCAAATGAAAGTGAGAGTTAATGCCAGTGCGTTGCCATCTATGATTTATAAATAAGCTGTTTTCAAAATAAAAACATCCAACTACCGGCAGTTCAGATCTCATGGAGAAGTAGGAAGGATATGCAGTCAGGGAGGGAATCTTCTATTACTCCTTCTCTAGGAACAAAAGAGAGATAAGGCAATTTCAAGGTTCATAATTTTGTCTCTTTGAGCCAAGAGGGAAAGAGCTATGGGTAGTGAACAATTTCATAAACAAAATCATTCCATACCCAAAACCCTTTGTTTCATCGCAATCATAAACTTTGTGAAGATTTGGTGTTAAAGTTGGTTGGCTGCCATTTTACAGCAAAGAAATTTGCTAAAGGAATTGATAATGGCCTTTTCTTTTGGAAAAGGATTTAAACTACTTTACATTTTTGGTAGATAGCCAGCATTTTGTCATTTAGACATGTCACATTACTATGAAAACATCATGCATCATAACACAGCATAACTGTGTGATTTGCAGAAGTGCTAGTTCCTTGGGGGGAAAAGGGGGATAAAAGGAGAGAAAAAGAAATGGAAAAAGGCAGGCGTAATTTTTTTTCAATGTGAAAGCCATTCAGCATATTTTTTTCCCAAGAGCTAGTAGAAGGAAGCCCTTAAGCTAGCCCCATGTTGCTGGATGCCCAGCTATTAGTGGGCTTCTTCTGTAAATGTGAGAGGGCAACCCTAAGCTTTGTTTTTCATCAGATAACATATGGTTATGACATATTCTGGTACAGCCAGTTGCATGTTATCATTCATTTGTCAGGAAGCGGAAAGAACTGGAATCCAGATTTTTAAACACAACTAAACTTTTTCAGTGACTTGAACTTATGCCTTTTGTAAGCATGATAATACTCTGCCATATTACATTCACTAACCAAAGTATTAGTTTAGAATAACTTCGATGTGAGATGAAAAGAAAACTGCTTTCCAGTAGCTAGGTGAATATGACTATTTCTGTATTCTACCTGGAAATTTATTATTCTTGTATGTGGATTTCTCTTCTGTGTGCAAACCAAGGCTGCAGTTCTCAACTGTCTCTTCCTATCCCCACTAAACAAAGTTGTCACAATTTAACATATACAAATTTTAATTGAACATCTCATTTCATTTTAAACTTGAGTTTTGAGAAGATCTTGTTTCATAGGCTGGTACAGTTTACTTCAAACCATCTTTAAATTGAGATCAGAAATAAGGTCCAAGATGAGAATATAAGCAAGCAGCCAGTTCAACATTTAGAAAATGAAGGATTTTTTCAACTATTAAAAGAATATGATTGAAATTGCCTCATGTTGCTATTGTGGAAAAGAAAAGCAATATAATGCATTACTTGTAGAATTTCATGAAAAACCTGTTAATGTGATGGAGTTGTGTACCAGCATTGATTTTATTTTCCAAGACATTTTTGTAATAATTTTTACAATAGTTCAGGGAAAAAGGCAAGATGCTTTTGGACCAGAGAGAAAATATTCCTATCAAAGCCAGTGTCACCTGCTAGGTCTTAGATGCAAGCAATAATCCCTACAGAACTGAAATTATAACCTAATAATGTGAGCCTCCATTGTTCTTTGAAATTTGAGGTAAGAGGTAAACCCTCTTATATAGAATACATAAAGTCTGCTTAATAGTGTAACCCTCTCCTGATACAAAGAGGTTAGTTCTTTTAATGGTTTAAATTATTCATTGTTCTTTCTGATATTAATAACAATAGATTGTTCATTGAAGAAAACCTGGAAACCACAGAAAACGATAAAAAAGAAATAAACTGACTTACCACTGAATAGTAAGGACTGGTAACATTCTTGGGTATAATATTCCCTTCTGGTCCTTTTTCTACTACCAATACATTTTGTGACTTTTAAAAAATTCACAGATTATATAGAGAGATTTAAATAAGATTGAGATATTTTATACTTCATATTTTCTCTTAAGAAATATGCTTCCCATGCCTCATTTCCCATAAATAGCATTTTATTTTGTTTGGGACGTTTGTTCTCATGTTTATCCTACTAAAATCTCACATTGTGCTGGAAATACCCCATTTATTGTTTACCCTGTTATTTTTAGAAAATTATTCTTTGAGCACCCTATGTTTGTGTATAAGATTAAGGTTAGCACCACTTCTGTGTTTATGCAAATAAACTCATGATGTTATAATGACAGGTTTTATATTTACCAATTTTCCACTTTTCAAAATGCCTTTTTGGATAGTTTATGATTTCATGATTGGATTTTATGATTGACTAGTTTATGATTTTTTAAGATTGAGATTGGTTAGATTTTAAATAGGTTTTACAAATGTAGCAAAACAGAGGTAGTAAACACTATCTATTACAGTTGTGCAGTTGTACAAAACTAGGAGAAATACATTTATTGATCTCCTGAGAGCAGTAATTGCAGTATGAAGAGATGGGATTCTATTCACATTCTTCCAGTGCCTCCAAGTTCATTGCGATGATTGAACCCAGCACTACAGCATTTCACCAATAAGATGCAGCTTATAAGACTTATTTGAGTTACTCTGCTGCAAGTAGCCTTAGAATAAGCTGTTGAAGTTGCCTCATAAATGAGATGCTTAAAGTGATTTAAAAATTTACAGCAGCATTTTGATTGTCAATTTAGGTAAAGGTCTTCAGAAAGCAAATACAATATCGTCCAGATGTGGTTATGCTGTGAGTTGGCATTGTTCTTTTATAAACATGGTTACATGGAGTAGATCATTGTCATACAAAAGAAGCCTTCTTGGGCCTTGATGACATTCTAATAGCATTCTGTAATATTTAGGAAAAGGCATTTTAGATGATGGGGAGTGAGGCAACTTTCTCTTTCTAATGTTAGAATTTTCAGCATTATATTCATTTCTTTCCCTCAAATTTTTCCCTTGTTTAAAAAATTTTTGTTTAAAAAAAATTGGGGAGGGTGGGAAGTGATGAGACTTGAACTCTGTTTTGCTAAAAACCATTAACTGTACTTTTTCCTCCTTGCTCAGGTAAAGGACAACAAATATTTATTGAGCATCTTATATGAAAAATATATTGAATTCTCTTGAAATGTCTTTAAATGAAAGTTTAGGACATTTTGCTCTATACTAGAAGGGGCTTGATTGCTAGAATGATCAGTCAATTCATTTGTCCATTTATTCTACAGATATGTAAGTATTTAATATCTACCACACATTCCAATATGTTGCCTTCCCTAGACTTTCAAGTTTTGTGTTCTGGGGAAACCTAGGCTTCCCCTAAAAGATTTGGTAGGATTGCAAGAAAGGAGAGAGACAGACCATTTTTTCAAATGAATGTCAGGCAAAATTGATTTTTAATGGGAACGTTATGGTATCAGCAAACTTTGTGCTTAGACGAAGTGGTAGATTTGCAGAGATATGCATCTATGTCTAGGAATCCAAACAGAAGCGCTTGATAGAGAGCTGGAAAGGGCATCAAAGAACCAGGCTTTGGACCAGAGAAACAATGACCTTTCAGAAAGACCTTGGAAGCTATAAATGAGCAGTAGGGACAAGAGACTTGAGCAAGGAAAGCAGACAGTGTAAAGCTAAGAGTCAGACTTTAGCTTTATAGGTTTAAAAAATTCCAAGACAGGCTTGGAAATGATGCTAAGGATACCATTACATCATTTTTATTTGATATAATGATTTGCATCTTTGGGGGTGACTTGTTTAGCACCAAAATGTATTTACGTTAGTTCATTCTTAACTATCACACATTTGTATCACATATACCTTATATGTGAGTGGAATATTTTATTAGGTTAGCAGCCACAAAGAGTCAGCAAGTAGAACCATCTTAGTTGTAATGCCATCAAGAAGGTATGGAGACATGTTACCTGGGTCCTTCCTGTTTACATTTCTAATTTAATTTCATTTTAATTGTAATTATAATGAAACAGTATAAGAATTCACATCCACCTCCATCAATTCATAAAACTGTCTTTGACTCACTTTTCAGTGTTTGGCAGATTTTAGGCACGTGATGATAAAATCATACAGCAGAAGGCTTTTACCTCAGAAAATATGGAAATAGAGCAGGAGTTGTTCTCCTTAGGACAGAGTCCTCTATCTGGAGAGAACAAGAGATTTCCCCCCTTCTATGTAGTTTACTCATTTCGGTCTGTTGCTTTAATTTATGGTGACAGCATCTGTAAAGAGCATAGGCTTCCTCTGGTAAATTGCATTATTGTTCCCAGGACTCACTCCCCTTTCCCGTAAGAGGATTATACACCCCTGCCTACTAACTACCACGTGACTGGTAGGCCTCCTGTGGAGGAAGATGCACCACCTGCCCCATCAGAGTTGAGCTCGATCTTAGCCGTGTGACTTGCTTTTGACAATGGTAAATGAGCAGGTGTGTGTGTGTGTGTGTGTGTGTGTGTGTTTTATTTAAAGTTTATTGGAGTGACAATGGTTAGTAAAGTTACATAGGTTTCAAGTGTACAATTCTGTAATACATCATCTATATATCACATTGTGTGTTCATCACCCAGAGTCAGTTCTCCTTCCATCACCATATATTGGATCCCCTTTTCCCTCATCTACCACTCCCTAACCCCCTTCCCCTCTGGTAACCACTAAACTGTTGTCTGTATCTATGAGTTTTTGTTTCTTTGTTTGTTTGTCTTGTTTCTTTGTTGCTTTCAATTTTATATCCCACATCTCAGTGAAATCATATGGTTCTTGACTTTCTACCTGACTTATTTCGCTCAGCTTTATTTATGGTGGCCAAGACGCAGAAACCACCAAAGTGTCCTTCGATAGAAGATTGGGTAAAGAAGACGTGGTACATATACACAATGGAATACTATTCGGCCACAAGAAAAGATGAAATAGTGCCATTTGTGACAATGTGGATGGATCTTGAGATTATTATGCTAAGCGAAATAAGTCAGAGCAGATGTTTTAAGAACCATTGCATGTCTCTGTCAGCTCTCCAGCTCTTTTCTTCTTCTGCAAGAATAGCATGTCCAAATAGGTACTGCTGCTTCAGCCTGAGTCCAGGAATGAAGACAGAGAAAACTCTCAGCTCACTCACAGCCACCCTTAGCAGACGTGTAATATAAGTGAGAGTAAACATTTGTTTTGGTAAGCCCCTACCACATGGGCCTGTTACTGTAGCAAAGCTTACCAAATACAATGCTCAAAGGCTGACCAAATATTTTCCCATCCTCATCAAATCAGTGTGCATATCTCCCTAACTCTGTTTCCCTCCAGTAATGTCCTTTTGCTCACAAACCTTTCATGGTTCCTTATTTCAGATTCAAACCTTTTCTATTTCTAAGGTAGCCTACAATCTAATTCATATATCAAACTTATTTTCTGTTTTTACTCCATACAACCTCCATCATTAGTTGGGCCAGTTATCTCACTGTCTTCCAAGCTCCACACATTATGTTTAGGGCATTAGACTATAGTGGTTAAGTGTGGCTTCTAGATTCAAGGGGCCTAGGAGTGAACCCTGCTCCCACCATCGACTAGCTGGGTGACCTTGAACAAGTTACTCAAGTCATCCAAGCTTCAATTTCCTTATCTGCAAAATGGGGATAATAAAAGTCCCCAACTCACAGGGCTCTAATATTAGCTAATGTTAGGCATGTAAAGTGCTCAGGGTAGTACCTTGTCACATAGTAAATGCTCAATTAGTGTTAACTGGCATGATGATTTTGCCTTCACCTGGGATGCTCTTCTTCCTTTTGCTTTATCTCAATTCCAACCAAACTTCAGGTTTGAGTTCAAAGCCCACCTTCTCTGTGGGGTCTCCTTTTACAAATTTTTGGTAATATCTTTACTTGCTTATTATTGTTTCCTCCTGGATTTAAGCTTTTTTGAAAAGAGTGATGAGTTAAACCTACTCTCTATCCTTCTATAGGCTGAGGATATCATAGCTGTCTAACCTAACTGTAATTCTCCCGTTAAGGTTATTCATTTTGAGAGCTAGTTATTTTGCGGGGGGGATGGGGGGTGAGGTAGAGTCAGTGTAGAAATAGCTATAGTTTTAGCAGAATACTACTTTTAGACCACTCTAAAAATGATTGACATCTGGCATGTCATCCAGTTTTCTTCCTAAATACACTCCAAACTTGAAGGAGTCATATAGCTGTAACAATAGGTTTGTGTTAAGATAAAAATGTGTCCAAAGAATTCAAAGCTAAAGGAAGTGAGGCCCAGGCACGAGGGTTAGTTTTCAGTGTAGAACTCAAGAGTGACCTCAATATTACTGAGTTTAACCAAGGGGATTTTTAGAGGGACGATTATTCCTAGCTCAGTGAAGTGTATGTTCTGCCAAGGTCAAGTTGTCTTATATTACTTGGGACTCACTGCTGAGTACTTTATTAATTGTTTTCAAATTGGAAAATACAGTTACAGCCTTTTCAGGAAACTCTGGGAATCAGTTTATTGTAGTGAGGGAATGCGGGGCATGAGAAAACAGCTTGCCAACTCTATACAACTGTGAAGAACTAGGAATTATGGAAAAGTAGGTGTATGAGTCATGGTCAGAATAAAAATCTTTGCTTCAGGGCTTAACGTGTGTATAAGTTATGTGCAAAATGAGTAACTGCGACTGTATGTTTGAATGTTTTATTGTCCATTTTAATTTGTACCATTCAGTAAAAAAAAAAAAGAATCACATGAAGCAAACACATCACGGATTCATCTGTAATTATTAAATTGAAAGTAATTTTAGAAAGTACTACCCTCAACAGAGAACTCTATTATTAATTTAGCTGTGGTGAGGAAGCTGCCTTGGAGCTGGGGGCTAGTGTTGTAGCTTAGCTTAGATAAATGAATTAGAACAAAATCTGACTGAAGAACGCTGGTAGAAATAGACAGCAGTTACATTCAAGGTATTGATATCCATAGTAGGGGAACATAATATCAAATAATTTTATGGGAAAATGATTGTGTTTCACTGGATATATTTTATTAAACACATAAAAATGTTGAAAATAGGTGATTAATTACAGCACCTAATTTTTAAAAAGTATGAATACATTTATGAAAGTTGTAGGAATATGTATATTAAGCCAAATAATGGTAGAAGAGGCGGTTACTTCAAAGAACAGCGTGTTATAAAGACATGTTTATTAGCTTTGTGATAGCAGTGAGGCACCATTCAGTTTATTCGTTGCTTTATGTTAGATAATTCTCCAGAGACCAGAAACCCGCTATTAAGCTTCCCGATTTACATGCAAATAGTGGTCTTGCTCAGCTGTATATAGACTAGTATTTGTAAAGACTTTGTATTTTGCCCAGAAATGTTTTACACTTACTTTGAAAATTACTTAAAGGTCTTCTGGTATCTGTTAGACATTTTAAACCAAAAATCTATATACCTTTTAAAAATAACAGATGTTGCAATGCAATAAATGCTACATGTGCAGAAATATCTAGATACAAATAACATAATTGCTGGCAGTCAAATAACTCGCCCATCAAAACAAGCAAATGGTGTCTGTTTTACTCTAAATTCATGGATGCTGTATTCATTAGGAGTGTTAACTTATCAAAATATCATTTGTTGCACTTGGAAAATGATTTAAAAAAATTTCCCAAGGTGTATGATATAATTTGAAAAACATACTTTTGATGTGTGAGTTCATACCAGTACAGCTAAATTAGAAAGAAGAGATGGAGAAGTAAATATTTGAGTTTCTCTATACTGACAGGCACTCTGAGTGGAACTGGTGGTTCAAAGCTGAGAAAGCCACAGTCAGGCCCTATGAGAGATCATGGTCGAGTGTGAGCAAGTGACAGGTATCTCTGTGCTCTGAGTGCAACTCAGGAAGTCACAGTAGTGGAGAAGGGTATTGACACCAGTCATCACAAAGGGCTCTTGGGATGGGTTATGCTACGACTGAGTTTTCAGGACTAAATAAAAATCAGTCAGATGGAAGTGTACTTCAGGCAGTGGCCACAGCATGACACTATCAGGGAACAATAATAATTCCATGTGGGTGTTGGGGGAGGAAGAAGTGGCATGAATTGAGGCCAGGGAGTTGGCAAGGGGATGAGACTGGGAACAGACTTGTGTTGTAAGTATGATCACTGGGCTTTACTTTAGTATAATAGCTAAGAGGCTCCCATGCAGGCATTTAAGCAAGGGAGTGACATGATCAGGTGTGAAATTTTGAAGGTCTCTGACAGCCGTGGAGAGCACGCATAGGAGACAGAAAATGGAGCTGGTGAAAGCAGTGAGAAGGGCGACCTCTTGATGAGCTGGTACAAGGCAATGACAGTGGGAAAGAGAGAGGAGACGATGGATCCAAGAGATGTGAAGGAGGCAGAAGGATCTTGGCTTAGCCTACCATCTGTACTCATACTTTTCATATCGATAAAATGGGAGTGGTAATACTACCTTGTCTCCATAGGGTTGTTGTGAGGATTCAATGTAAAGCACTTAGCACAGAGTCTGACACATGGCATAAGTTCAGTGGATGTTAGCTTGTGGTACAGCATAATTTGTCAGCTTAACTTGGTGACTGATGGGAAGGATCGGAGAATGTAAGCAACGACTGGCTTTTGATGGTGCAATGGGTGAAAAGCGGTGTCTTCTGAGATAGGTGATTATGGAGGAGAGACCAATTCTGAAAGACAGAAGCCAGATTGTAATGGGTTTAAGAACATGTACAGATTGAAGAATTACAGAAATGGTGGAATACTCTAACTGTGAAAGAAAGGAAAAAGACAAGATTATAGCAAAAGAGAGATGTTATATAAAGCTTGTCTTTGTTTGTTTGTTTGTTTGTGGGGTTATTTGTTTATCAAATATATAAGACTGTGTTCAGTTGAGTCAAGAGTCAGGAAATAGTAGCAAGGGAATGATTGGTATAATGAACCCTGAGATTAGAATGGAAAAAACAGGAAGACAAAAGAGAGCTGATATATGGGAAGGGATTAGAATTATTCAAGTCATGTCTGGAAAGAGTAAATGTATTAACAATGGGAGGAGGTAGGGAGGGAAGGAAGAAAGCTCTGGGAGAATCAGAGAGTTTGCCCTTAGAGAGTGGGACATGTGAGTTTATATTCACATCCTCGAAGTGGTAAGAATATGGTTATGGGAGTAGGTTTGCCCATTGGTTAGGTGATCAGGATCAAAGAAGTCAAGGAACTAAAATATGGGAAGAGTCACCATATTTTAGTGGAATCCACTGGTCTCACACATCCATTCCAATACAAGCAGAGGCATTGGAGGGTGGCAGCAGCGTGTGGCCTCATAGACAATATATTCAGCTCTGTGTTTTATATGCCTCTGCTTTGTTTCCTTCTATTTTCTGCATCCAACACTTTAACCATCTCACTGTGTATTAGCATTTTAACCAGGTAATTGAGGGAGACAGATAGAAGGAATAAAAGTCTAATCAGTAGGTGATTGCATATTGTGATGAAACCTCAAACACTGTTGCGTTTTTGTGAAATAACTGCTGTCAATAGTTGATATTCTCTAATGGCCTGATCCATGCAAAATGGTATCATCAATGGAAAGACCACTTTTGTCCTACCTTGTGTTTTTCTTTCTTCTTCCTTCCCTCGCTTTATTACTTTATTTTCCCCCTCTCTCCCATTTTATTTATATATATGTATACACATACTGGGGGTGCCAAAAAAATGTATACAAGTGGACACTTTGGTCAGTGTTGCTCAAGCAGTAGTTCACCGTAATCAGAAGTGTCTGGACACTGATGGTAACCACTCTGAGCACCTCTTGTAATTGCAGAAGTCAAACGTAACTTGTATTCATCTTTTGTTATTAGCATACATTGAGTATTATGATTTTAATACAGTATTTTCCTTTCTTAAAATATGTATCCATTTTCTGGCACCCTCTCTGTATGCTTTAACTATGAAAGCACTGTGCTTGGTGGGTGGTAGGGTCATGTGTCGGAGATGGTACACAATGAAGAGAACTTGGTTCCTACTCCTAAGGTTATTATAGATAAGGACAGAGACTGGCAGAATACATAACTCTAACTCTAAAAGCATGGAGTAAAATCAGCAAATGAATGCTATCTTATAGAAGTATAGAGGAAGGAGCAATTAAAGAATATGAAATGCTTTATGAATTTATGTGCCACAGTGGGAATGTTGATCCTGATATGGTAATAACACTCTGTAAATTTCAAAGTCTAGATGACTTCAGATATGTAGGATTTATTTTGGTTCTCTACTATCAGCATCGATAACTGACATCCATGCAATGTCTAACATTTAAATACTATTGCTACTTCTATTGAATGGTTCAAACTATGTTGACATTACGATGTTGTGAAACCAATAATCCCTGAAGATGCTTAAAGGAGCTATAGGTGATCCAGAAATACCTAAGTTGGTTTGGCATGAGTGTATATGGTCTTACGGTTTGTGGCTAATCATTGATGTCCTCAGAGAACAGAGATATTCTATTCTCTGGGTGAAAAAGTTTTCCAAGTATATGTAAAATTTTTACAGAGAGGATGTTGCAGCTGTCCTCATCTATCTCACTAGAAATAATAATTAACTCTATATACCAATCACTTCAATAAAAAATGAAAATCATTAATTTTTTCACTTATTCTTTCAATTGTCAAATGTTCACTGAGTGCTTTCCATGTGCTAGAACCACACTAAGCTTTTGAGGAAGCAATAGTGAGCAAACCCAAGTGAGATTTGTCTCTTCATGAGGCTTGAGGAAGATGGAATGTAATCGAATATTTTCACAGATAAAAGTAAAATTGCACCTGTGAAAATCCCACAAGGAGAAATCCAGAGGGTTAGGAGAACTTAGAGTTGATTTGATCTAGTCAGGGAGGTGGGCAGGTGTTCACCAAGGAAGCAAAACGCAGTGGAGATCTAAATAATGATTAGGGATTAACTAGGTAAAGGCGGGGGGAGCGAGGCACGGAAAATCTTTCCTGGCTGAGAAAGTATGGGTGACTATGCCCCATGCTGGGTGGAGCAAGTTGTGCAAGGAGAGCCAGGCTGTGGGGAGAGATTGGGATTTGGGAGGGAAAGGGCTGTCACATGGCCAGGGCCATCGTATGGTCAGGGCCTTGTAGTTCCTCTTGGCTGTGAAGGCAGAATACACAGCAAGTAAATTCAATTTCTGTTCATATCCTTTACCTTAATATAGCTGTATCTCAAGGCAAATGTCTTTCCCAAGAATAAAGTGGAGAAGACATTAGTGGCATGATGGAATCTTTTAATAAAATGTAAAAATGGTAATATTCTTTACGTTTTCTTTCCAATAACGGCAAGATAGCACACCTCTTCTTCACTCATAAAATAAATATATAAATAAGAGGAAAAATAAGATCTCTAGCTCCTATCTTGTTTATCCTAATCAGGATTAGCTTTATCCTAATCAACAATCTTATATTCAACCTTAATGATATTTCATTAGCTTCTCAGAACCACCTTTCCTGTCTAGGTCTAATTATATCTAATGTAATGTATCTCAACTCACTATATTAAATCATTTTTAAAAAAACATTAAAAAAACATTTCAAAATCACTCCAGAGCGTTGATTTAGGCCTCGGAGAGGTTTGAGCCCTCCTATTTCTTTTTGGGGTCCGTGACCTTCCAGTTTTCTTCTCAAAATTTCTTCTTTATTCTCCTCATATCTAATCCAGGGAGATGAAAAGAAATAATTTTCTTTTGTAATTTGTAAATATCTACATAAATAAAAGGCAAATGTAAACATCTGTCCTCATCATCCTTAAAATAAGTCAGTTATTCAATATGCTTCACACTGTGAGTAGAGAAAACTCTCTCTTGCCTGTGCGCACATCAGCCCCCACAGATAAGCCTCAACTGAGAATCTTAGGCACATGTAGGGGTATATTTTAATATTTTATTTTTTCCCCCAAAGATCGAGCCTTTAAGCCTTATGAAGCTGAGCATCAAAGAATGTGATTTAGAAATGACACAGAAGTACTACCTCAGAGAATCCATGTAGTAATGGCATCAGATGCTTTTTACAGAAATGTACAAACAGAAATCCAAAGATGTGAAACAGTAAGGATCACTAGTTGCTCCCCGTTTCCCTTTGAGGACCTTTGGGTGGTGTGTTTTCATAAACGGCTCCACTGGATGTCCTACCTAGAGAATCCTCAGATGTCCTTCATCACATCACGGACGGCCTTGTGAGTGGGGATGCAGGAGAAACAGAGTTCTGATCTTCTACTCCCTGGAAGGCTCTTGTGAATTTTTCCTTCACTACACATAACGTTTTGGGACTAATAAAGAAAAATATGCCCATCTTCTCTCTGCGATGGTAATGAGCAATCAGGTGTGCACTTGATTAAATCTGGCATGCTCAGTGTACAAAAGTGTAGATCTGAATGCAAGGGAAGAATACAAATTATGTAAATGGAAGGTGTGAAATGTACAATAATATACAACACAATAGAGAACATCAGAAAGCTAGAACCTTTCAGGCAAAAAGAAAGATAACTTCTTTCTGTCTTCTAGGTGGAAAACTGAAGGAATTATGTTAACTAAGCCTTTTGCGCTTGGGCTTTGGGGTTATTTCTAAGATTGATGGACAAAACAGAATGGCCTCTAGAGGACAGACCATGAAGATTATTGATGGACATGGGTTGAATTCATTGTGGTCCCCAGGTTCCACTCTATGAGAAATAACAGAAGCTACAATTAGGACTTACGTAAAGGGGAGTTTGAGGAGACTAAAAACGATGTAATCTATAGGCACATCCTTGATAAATTGTAAATAACAGGGCTCAAGGGTTCCATTAAAGAAAGTGGGGAACATTTTGTTTTTAGGGTATTACATTTTAACCTGATGAAAGAGAAAAAAAAAGCCAACGTTTTTATGCTAGACGTTGTTTTTGAAAATGTTCTTAGTAGTTGGAGACTTGGAAATGGCAAATCAGCAAATAAATGAAGGTATCTTTAAGGAAAAAGGCTGTTAACATTATTTGTCCAGAAATGCAATATCATTTACTTGGAGGAACAGAAATGATTAATATAGTCTTTTTGTTCAGGGAAGCTATTCCACAAGATAAAAGGCTAGTAATCTAATAACTAGCATATCAGTATTATTTTATTTGCTTTTTCCTGTTTGCAAAATAACTTCAGTGCTATCTTGTTATTGTTGTTATACTTGGCTAGTTATACATCTACGATAAGAGAACATAATTAATGTGAAAAATTATACTGAAATGGTTGTGTTTATTTTGTGTCACTTTAGCAACGTCCCTTCAGGAGTGCTATTCTTATTTTCCACTTGCATTCAATAATAGGCTTGCAGCCAGTGGCATTGTATTTACACAGTTTTGGTCAAAACAATTTTATCTCTAATAGATTTTTATCTACATCGAATGAAAACTTCTGTTTCTTTTTAAAAGTTTAATGTAATTTCTTGCATCTCGATTTCAGACAATAGAAAAACTTTTGAACTTATATGTACTTGGCGGCTATGTATTTTTGTCTTTCCCACAGTTGATGTATTTTTTTCAATGGGGCAGAATTGTCCTTAAAATTTGGCCTCTCACTTTTAAATGGGCTTCGAGAAGAGCAACAAATCTGAACACAGTCTGTTCCAGGCATTCGCCACCGAAAGGAACATTTAAAAAATGCTGTGACCTTCAGATGATTAGAGTTGGTTACAAATATAAATGAATTCCCTGCAAACATTAAATGAATCCTCAAGAAACCTTATTTGAGAATATGTAGAGATATATTTTCATTTTGATGCACAAGGATTTACATGTGTGACTGCCTATTAGCATTACTCAGGTAAATCCCATTAAAAAATGCATATGCCTCTGTGTGTATAAATTTATACACGGAGCACAGTTAAAGTATATCAGTGTTAATACTGTACCATGGGAATACACTATGACGAGGAAATTGGCAATACAACTAAAATTCACATAGTATTAGAATTTTTTAATTAGGATAAAAAAACTTTTCATGACAACAGAAGAGGATGAATCGAGACTAGTATAACTAGATCAAAAGTGTACATTTTAGTATAGCTCTTGCGAAGCAAATATAATAAGGAAGATTAATCCTCTGGATTTCTTAAAGGGACTCTCTCATCATTGTGTTGTCCTAATGAGTGTTTTAAATTTCCTAGCCCTAAAAGTGGAAAGTAGGAACCAATGGTAAAACCTGTCCTCAAGGAAGCATATTTTGTTGAGAAAGGCGTTTCCTGCTTGCCTCCCTTTCTCCTTTCTTTTTCTTTCCTTCTTCATTTTTTTCCCTACATTCTCTTCTTATGTCCTGCTTTTCTCTTTCCCCCCTTCTTTATCTACCTCCTGATTCATGAACATTTTTTTCCCAAACATTTGTGCTGTGGAAGAAGGGTTACAATGTTGCCTTATGTCAACTATGTGTCACCAAGGGGAAACATAAAGACAAGAGACGGTGTCCTTTACCTAAATGGACATTTGAGCTGTAATGAACTGATACTTAATCTTGATTCTTTGCCCTGATCAAAGCTGTCTGAAATAGAAATGAAAAATGCATGGTTCTTCATTTTTAGTTAGGATTCAATCTGTAGGCTTACATACTCTGACTTTGGTTATTTGCCTCTTTCCCATTTCTCAAAGAAATAGATACATTCTCTTGACATACTGAAATATTAATCAATCCTCCATTTATAGATGATCATATATGTACACATGTATATATAAAGAGCACATAATTTTGACTTACAGAAGCCACTCAGTTGCAGACTCTTGAGGATGAACCGTTAGTTGGAGTAAACCATTTCCAAGAGACCATGTGATGTTAAATGGTCTGATTTAGTTTGGCAATCTATTTGCTGCAGAATGATACAGAGGCATTGTAAACCCAACATCCACACGGATCTCAGTCTAGATGGTGTCGGGATCACACTTTAGGAATTTGAACAAGTGGCAGGGATAGGAAGTTGCTATCTTCCAAAGGCTGTTAAAGAATGTCCAGAGAAGTGGCTCTGTCTATGAAGGTCATTTCTTCCTCCTACAAATGTTTCCAGGCCAGCATCAGAGAGGAAAGCTGCCAATAATTTCTAACCTGGCTGGATTTTATCTGGTGACCTTGGAACAAAGAAACTCTAACATAGCGCTGGTGTTGAGGCATTCATTTGATCTCTCTATAAATACTGCCCAAGGGGTTTTGTTTCCAGGATGTTGTGAAGAGTTCTACTGGTCTAGGAAGAAAAAAGATTTTAAGTACTTGAAATTACTTTTCTAGTTTGCTATAAAATGGCATATATATACATACATATATATATATATATGGTGCCCCAAAAATGTATACACATTTTAAGAAAGGAAAAAAGCTGTATTAAAATTACACTGATGGTAACCACTTTGAGCACCTCTTGTAATTGCAGAAGTCAAATGCGACTTGTATTCATCTTTTTTTATTGGTATATATTGATATTACAATTTTAATACAGCTTTTCCCTTTCTTAAAATGTATATGCATTTTTTTGGCACCGTGTGTGTGTGTGTGTGTGTGTGTGTGTGTGTGTGTGTGTGTAGAATAAGGTTTTGGATTGCTTTAGTTTGCTGTTGTTTTTTGGGGACCAAGTTGTTTTAATCTCATAATTTCTCTGGTTTTCTCTGCCTCTGTTTCCTTTCCTCCATTCTCTCTACTCACCGACTCTCATATAGTAAACATTAGTTTCCTTAAATATATAAGTAATTGTTTAGCCTTCTCACCTAATCTCCCCAATTTCTTACATAGAGAGCTCAAAAATTCTTTATATGATTACCCAATAAAATTCCTTCTGTCTTTTTCAAGAGAAGCCTTCTTTTTTCTAAAAAGCTGCCATACCATGATGCTTCTGGTCTTTGACAGACTAACAGGTGTGTTTACTGTAATTAATGGATCATTCATGCACAAAAGCTACAAGCCAGTCACTTCTCAATTACGGATTTATTTCCTTGAGAAACCTAAATCTTTTGTTATCATCTTTGCCGTAAAACATTCATCAGTTATATTGCTTAGGATAGTGCTATTTATCTAGCTAAAGAAAAACAATATTTACTTTGACTGTGACCTAATCTCAAAAGGTTAGACTCTACTTAAATTCTAACTGTGCTGAGGAAAATTAGGTCATTCAATAGAAATCCAATTATTTATTTGTATATATATAGTATCAGGGAAAACTATTTCGTCCTATAATGTGCATACTTAAAAGAGCAAGATAGCACTGAGGAAATTTGCAACTTTGAATATTTTATTTAAATACCATTAAGCTATCAGCAATGTTGGCTGCATTTCCTTTCCTATCATTGCTGATTGCCAATACATTTGTGGGAAAATGAACGATCCGTATTATAACTGGCCTCCTTCTACCATGTACCCTTCTTGATGTTATTGTCTAGAGTAGGTGACAGAGGTGTTCAGTCCTGCGTTGTTGAGCTCCATGCCTCTAACAGAGCTGTTGAATTCATGTAAGTCTGGCAAGAGGAGCACAGGAGGATGGTGAGGGAGGCAGACAAGGTTTATATACAATTCTTGGGCACCTGGCAGGAGGATCAGAGCAAGGCAGGGAGAAGGAGTCTTCAAAAAATATCACACAAGGATGAATAGCACTTTTTAATGGGAAATTCTTGTTTTGACTCCAATTTTATGCTTAGATGCTTTTAATTTGATCCACATTTAATTTGCCATTCCTTGGAGAAGGCATTGATTATATGAAAAACTATCTGCTCTATTTCTAACAAAACAAGATTGGTTTCAGGGCCTACCATGATGGCACTGTATTTTAATGGTGCCCACCCGGAAATGTGGACACACATACCTCTGCAATCGTCCCTATCATTTCCAGACCCTGGTTGTGATTGCCTACAAGCCTTATTATAGTCATAGTTCTGAAGAAAAATGGTCTCGAAAAAGCAGAGGAAAAGCCAAGTTTGGACATTTAAGTTTTAAAACATTGTAAAGGATCATCTGAACAGTGAAATGGTAGTTGTACATCTGCGAACACATAATAATATAAATACAAATATATACATATGAGTATATATGTATATGAGTATATATGTGTATATTTGTATTTCCCAAAAACCCAATCACTTTGACACTTTAATGAAAACAAGTGGCATTCAACACTGGTATAACAAATTTCAGAGAGACATCGATAGAGATTCTGAGTTTAGGCTAAGCAGCTGCATGGTAACAATTATTTTAGTTAGAAATCTGAAGTTGCATACAAGATCTACCACGAAAATTCAAGTCTTCTACTTTTTAAAAATCAGGGTGCCATTAGTTCTGAAATTCTAATGGCTGAACTAGCAACAATAAAATTGTCCAGGTTTCAATGAAATATATTTCATAAATTAGCTTATCATTGCATTGATTTAGCATGCCTAGCAGGTGAGAGACAAAAACATGTGTTCTCTTCCCTAGGGAACCTTCAATGAATGTCATTCCGGCTTCATATGTCTCTCTTCTCTTCCCTTCTTGAACTGATATAAAATTCTAATGTGTGCCCTCTAGTTCCATCTTCATTGAAATCTAGCAAAATCGCTGAAGGTAAGATAGTGGCAATGGTGCATGAAAAAAGGGAAAAGGAATACAGTGATTCATAGCATACTTGAAGAAAGTTGCAATTGTTAACAGCACTACTTTTGTATGTAGACAGGTTAAATCATGTCATATATCAGTGATAAAAAGAAAGTTATTCATCTTGGCTAGCTTCTTAAAGTTCATGGGAAAGGCACTAAAACTATATTGGTAATTTGAAAATATTTCCCTATGTATCTAAGGGCATATCACGTCACTATCTCCCAAAACAATAGTCAAGAAAGTATGTGTATGTGCTAGGACTATCAGTAATCTTGACAAGTGGTTGTTGTTTAAATACCAGCAATGGTAGGTATCATGAAAAACCCTGCTTCTATTATTATGAAAATGAAATGTGACATTTTTCAAGTATAGTAGCTCAGGCCAACTTCCCTTATCTCTGCCTCTTTGTTCTTCTATGCAAATTTGAACCGCTGATGCAAATATCATTTTGCAAATGGTGTTCATTGGGCTTCATAGCGACAATGTCAGTGCTTTCAGAAAGGAATGATCTTTCGCTTTAGGAATTATTCCCATTTGTGAGATGAGAAAACTGAGGTAAACGACCAAATATGTTTCCTTTTATTGGTTAAAAAAAAAAAAAGGCTCTTGGAATCCTGCTCACTTTCACTTTTTCTCGTCTTCTCTTCTTGTCTCCTTTTCCCTTGCTTTTGCTTAGGAAGCCTGAGCTTCCTAAGAAGCATCTTCACTTTTTGAATGAAGGTGTCCAAGCTTGAGCTAAGATTGTCTTCTGATAATAAGACAGTATGAAGATGTATCAGTGATTTGTAACAATTGTGAGAAAATCCACACAGTTGAAATTAGACAACTGAAATCTAGCCAACAGATGTTGACACCACTAGTGTAATTGAGGAATATGAGTGCTGAAACTTACGATTCTTTTTAGCAATGGAAGCTCAGCACTTCATGTCCATGGAGCACTGGGCCACCATGAATCCACTCTGCCTGGTTCTATGAAATATGCCCCTTTCTTCAGAGCATGAACATATACAAAACCCTTTCTGGAATTAATTGAATAATTCAAAGAATTATATTATCTGCATGACTTTACTTGCCTTTCTCCATCAACAGAGAAAGTATGTAAGTGTCCCGTGAAAAGGTGTACCTTTACACTATGATAAATAAATAAGTAAGTAAATAAATAAATAAATAAACAAATAAGACACCCAAATCATGATATTTGGAAGGCACCAAATAGGAATTTATGTAGAGTCTCTAGATCAGTATTTCTTTCTTGTCTTTCCATTTGAAATAATGCAAATGGCCACCATCAGTTCTTGCCGCCTCAGTAGTCATGAGCATGAGAATTTGCATGTGTTCTCATCTGTGACTTTAGTGAGCTGGAACTACACATTAAGTCCCAAACTTAGCTAGAGGAGAATTTAGAAGGAGTTGTTTCAAAAGCAGACATTTTAGAAAACATGTTGATTTGAGGTGATTTTGGATTAAAAGTTATAACAAAGTATCTTTATTGAGTAAGATTTGGATTCCATTAGTTACCTGTCAGCTTGTAGTTTTCTTATGAATTACTATTTGCCTATGTAGACTTTAGTTTTTCAGCACTGTTTCCTAAATAATAATGGTGATCATTTTTAGAAATGCCTTTTGGAAGAGCACGTATGACTGCATTCCTTTTTGGTCAAGTGCCTTAAGCAAAAAGGATTGGGTCTTCCTTTCCTGTTTATTACACTTCCCACTCTGTCATTATCAGGTCTGATGTTTAGCAAAAATGGTTTCCAATTGCCTGGATGTGCTTTGACAGAACTGACAGTAGAAACTGTATCTTAACTTACTTGAATCAGTGCTGTAGAAAAGCAGCCAGGCATGCTGAAGACAGCTTTTATGAGGTACATTTTGTCAGTGTAAACACTGTGAAATCCAACACATTTGGAAGAGCATCCTCTGTATTTGTTAGAATGAATGAATCACTAATGTATTGAAGAGCACAGCCAAGTAAACCTAGACTAGTCATAAGCATATGTGGCCTAATATTCAAATGTAGGGAATCCAATTAAGTCCTAGCTCTCCTTAGTTTTTCATTCATGAGACGGTAGCTCTACCGAAAAAGCAAATAACTAAAAAGTTTCTTTTTACCAAAAATAAGGCATTGCATTTTTAAAATATAAGTTTGAAGTTAGTCTTCCACAGATAGCCAATTTAATTATGCTAAAAATGACATTTTTAATTAAACACCAAGGTAAGCATAAATGGATTTCAAAATAATTAATCAAACATCAAAAAATTGAAACCTTTTTCTGCTTGAGCAGCAGAAATGAAAGAACCAGTCTTCGGGTCTCATAGAGATTCAATCTAATTTAATTCTCTGTCTTCTCTAAATAAACATTCCTAAAACCTTTTTTTCATCTGGGGGAATAAGGATGAGAGGGGTAATCAATATTTCTAGCATTTTAATTAAAACCGTTAGTGGAATAAATCCATTTAATTATCAGTTAATGAAATACAAGGTCATTTACCTGACAGGAACTTTGAGGGTGGATTACTAGCTGGAATAAAGCAGAAGAACCCGATGTCACAGCCATTTAACTTCTGTCAAATTTAAGGTTAAAATCCTTTTAGACTGTTTAACCTATTCTCTACCATTTTTCTATTATGTATGCCAATTGGCAGAAGAAATGCATGTTAAAACTTATTTTACATTTAATTGTGCTGCAAACTTTTCAGTACATTTCTACAAATACCTTTATATTTCTAAGGCAGGAACTGAGAGGCTACAATAGATTCCAATGTAATTTTATTTTTATTTTGTGCTTATGACTTAGAAAGTCAAAAAGACATTTGTTTTTTTCTTACTGAAAGTCTTATGCATTATTTTTTCTTTTTTATAAATATGAATTAATTAAGTATAAGTTTTAGTAGTCTGTGAATTTAGGATGCAAATACGGAACAAATATTCAACAGTAAGCAAATCACTTTAAATACTTCATGGTTAATTTTATATAACCACTTTTGTAGTGACCTGTATTTCGTAAGAATAATACAAAAAGTAAGAGCTAGTTGGTCACTAAGCTAGGTTTAGAAATTGGTTTGGTAAGTGGTTTAAAGTCTGTTTAACAAATGAAAAGGCAGAAAGTGTGTTGTAGAGAAAAGTTCCTTGTCTTTATAGTGCTTCTGTAAGCAGCACACATTGCTCATATTTTATATAAATCACCTTTAAAAATAGAGCCTAAGAAGGGCTCTTGTTACTTCTTTCTTTAACATAGATGTTGTCATTAATTATCCAGGGTTTGAGATTTTAATTTTGTATATTGGAGTTTGCCACATAGCCATACATTTCAGAATTTAAAAAGGTATCTTGTTATTGGGGTCTCATTCTTCTTATCTAGAATGAAACTCTAAATGTTAAAGTCACGCATAGTACAAACAAGTACAGTTGTATGTTGATATCCATGGGGGTTTGGTTCTAGGACCCTGCAGCTCCCAAAATCCACAGATGTTCCAGTCCCTTCTCTAAAATGGTTTGCATACAACCTAAGCACATCCTCCAGTGTACGTTAAATCATCTCTAGAGTACTTATCATACCTAACACAATGAAAGTGCTATGTAAAGAGTTGTATGCTGTATTGTTCAGGGAATAATGACAAGAAAAAAGAAGTCTGTACACATTCAGTACAGACACACCATTGTAGGCTTACCTAGTAGTACACATCAGCAACAATGTAACCTTTTTTTATTTTTCTGAATATTTTTGATCCACAGTTGGTGGAACCTGTGGGTGTGGAACCCGTGGACCCGTGGAGGGCCACCTGTATATGCAGTTTCCTCTACGGTATTTTATCCTGAGGCACCTTAGCTGTGTACTATATGAGAATCCCAAAATACCTTGCAGTAGTTTGCCTTTTAAAGATATACTGGCGATCCATTCCAAATGCTAAGTACAATTCATTTACAAAAACCCGTGTTACCTAAAAAAGAAAACTAAATCAGTTACCAGCTCAAATGTGTTTTGATCAGACCAGGGTTCCCATGAAGATGCAATAATAATTCCAGCAGCATAATTAGCCCTGCTTAGCATTCACCTAGATGTGCATATATTTTTAATGCTTTGCGAAAACAACGAAATTATTAGGAAGACTAGTTTAGGTTGGATAGGTCCAAGAGCCCTCTTTCCTCTATTTTACATTCCTTAACATGTAATCATTGTGACTTGCCAAAGAGGATTGTAAAATTTGCTTGTTCTAGGCCATAAGGTGAGAACATGTTCAGGAAAAAAATTATTTGTGATATCTAATTATTTCAACTTTGATTGGAATACTACGTGGAAACAACTAGGGATGGCCCTATAAGGACACAGGAGGCCTTGACACTTGCACAGGTTCTCTGATACTCTTCATATTTACCAGTCATAGAAATTTGCCCAATAGCCCCTCTTTGCCCTTCAACATATTTTAATGGCTCCCACCTTGGGTTCGCAGTGCCCACGCTTATAAAATATAGAGTGTCTGCCTTGTCCATTCCTCCACATTACCACCCTCTTTCTATTCTTTAAACCAGGTATCCATGCCTATATGTGTGTCATAGCAGCCCAAGGGGTTTAACGGATTCATTGCTGTCTCTTAATTGTTGGAATGGCTCTTTGTCATCATGGTGGTGGTATGGTGTCTGATTGTTGCAGAAGGTCCAGTCAGTGCTGTGTGGGGTTCATTGTAATTCTGTGTACTCTGGAAAATCTGCTTCCTCTACAGATTGTTAACAAGTCACTGTAATTTTAGTTCCCTCACATCTTAGATTTATTTTTTTATTGACTACTCTTTTTCCTCCCACCCTTTTACTGTCTTCAAAGTCCTTTCTAGATCTTCTCTTTACATGCATGTTTTCTTAAGAGTCTTATCATTTAGGATGATTTCAACCACTACCATAAGCAGCTCTGCATCCTCAGTTCAATCTCTGCCCACTTTACATCCTACAGTTCCATCTTCAATATGCTGTTAACATATAAAACTTTCCGTAATAACTAAATGTATCTTTCTCTTTACCACGTTTCCTGTCATTATCCTGACAGTACATGCCAGGCTTCTCAGCAAGAGACACCAGAATTCGTTTTCATTGTTCTTCTTTCCTTTATTTCCCAAATGGGAACCATCAGCCACCAAGTCCTGCAGATTCTTCCTTGACAGGGCCTCTTGGAATCACACTTTTCTATTTCCCCAGCTGTTAGAGTAGCCTAGGCCTTAAGCTGTGTCTAGATTCTCCACCAGCCCCTTAGCTGATTGTCTTTTCTTTTCCTAGAAACCCAGAATATCACGGAGCTGGATTATTTTTAAGCATTCTCTTGCCTTCTGATCCTTATAAAACTCAAACTTTTTTTCTCAAAGGAAGTTCCATGCATTATAATCATTCCCTGTTGGATCAAATACAAGATATTTTGCCTTTTCTTTAAAGATAGTTCCAGCCATCACACCAAATTAATTTTTAATTTCCTGTGGAGAAAACTGCTTTCCATTCAAGCTACAACTCGAACTGCTGTCCTCTGAGCTTCTTCACCTTTCTCCTCAGTTGGTATTTTTTCCCATTCCTCTTTCTGAATGCACATCTCTCAGACTTTTAAGTCCATCACTGATTTATTCCCAAGCAACTGTGGGGTGTCTTAACATTTAAAACACAGAAAAGTTGCTTTGTTAGTTGGTACGTATTGGCCTCAATTTAGGTCTTCTACCATTGAAAGTGAATTACCACATTTGGCCATCCCCCCCCCCTTTTGCTTCTATCAATCCATAAGTAATGTTTATGCATCAATTTCCTCACCTATAAATTGGAAATGATAATATTAATTTTGAAGAGCAAAATGAAATCATTAGGTATTAATTAACAGGCTGGTATTTGTTCATTTGCTTTCTCTGGTCTCTGTGTTGGCAAAACTAGAACAAACAAAAGGTTGCCTCATTTTTGTTTATGGTCTTGAATTGATATGTTCAACAGAAAGACACTATGATTGATGTCTATCATTTCGCATTCATGCAAGTTAAATGAGTGGCAATTTTCAGGTGTTCTGCCTATTAAAGACCTGTGCAGACTCATAGTAGCAAATCAGAAGGCCCATGTCTTGGGCCATTTGGGTTCTTCTACCATGTGCACAAGTCTAATTTGAAACCATTGTACCTTAAGCTCTTACTAATTGCTCAAACTTAAAGTCATTATTTCAGATCATTATTAAAAATCAGACTTTGCCCTATAAAGTTGCCCATAATTTTTAGCAGCTATATATCTGCTGTGTAATTTCCTCTTTCAAAAAATGTCATGCTCAATTTAATACTGATATGTCATTCGCAAGTGGCTGGGGGATTGTGTGAGGCTGTTACAAACTCTAGTTTCACAAGAGTTTGAAACTGAAGCCTGTACCACTGACATTCTGAGTCTGTTTTCCTGACACAGACCCACAGCATATTTTTCATACCCTAAGGGCTACCCTAGGGCATGTTCTGTCATGGAATGAAATGGCATTGATTAAAATGAGAATTTTCTCCTTTATGAGAAAGTGAATTGAGAAGAACCCGATGGCAAATGCAACAAATCAAAACAAAACACACAATTCTGTGTGCTCATTAGTCAAGAGTGACCTATAACACACTGATAGTCTTTTAAGAAGATACCTTGTATACAATTAGAAATATTTTTAAGCAGGTTTTACACACTATATAAAGGATACAAAAGAATCATATTCTGAACTTTTATAAATTCACAAAATAATGTATGTAGGATTTGCAAACTCAATCTTGTTTAATACTTAACTTTTGGTTGTAAAATATTTTGATGAGGAATAGACAAACTGAGGAGTTGAAATCAGAAAAATTTATCAATAGAGATACTGTATCAATGAGTAAAATTAATTATTGAAATAGAAATAATCAATTTCAAGAAAAGCATGAATATGCAGCAGATTAAGAAACAGTTGACTGTGGCAGAAATTACTATCCCATCAGAACAATGAATTTTATTTGAGTAATTAATTTGAATTAAGATATAAATGACCTTTTTGTAATAAAAGATTTTATGAATTGATAAGCATAGAAATCACTGTTTTACCAGAAAGCTTAATATTTAATGTTTAATTAAGAACAGATTTTAAGTTTCAGTTTATTTCATGCATTGTAAAACACTCACCTATGGTTTTTAATTTTTAGAAGATCCTACAAATTCCTTAAAGGACAAAAGTATCCCACTGATTCTGCCATGTTTTGCCACAGGATCACATACTCTTTATCTGAACAATGTTGGATTCAGTCTCTTACTAGAGAGGGGGAGAGAGGGAGAAAGGGAGAGGGAGGGAGGAAAGGAGGGAGAGAGAGAGAGCAAGAGAGAGAGTGTATGAGTGAGCGCTGGTGGTTTTAATTGGGGGAGATATTTTATTATCACCCTTTCTTTTCTCATCAATTGCTTTCTATCCTGATTATGCTATTCAATTCAATAGATAACACTTATTGATTCAAAAAAAAAATTTTTTTTTGAGAGGAAAGGAAAACATAAGAGAGAAGAAAGAGATGGTGCAGGAAAAAAAGAAAAGCAGGCAGTAAAAGTAAAAATTCTTCCCTAAAGTAATTTTCAGTCATTCAGAAATGAGTGGGGGATAAATACAAGGTAATGTACAGTGTTAAAATCCAGTATGATGGTGCTACGTTACTTTATGCCATGTGGATGTATATACTTCAGAAGTAATTTTATTTTGTATTGTTACTCTTTCGTCTTTATCTTTAAGTTATTTCTAGTTTAGATACTATTGGTGTTTCTTGGCTACTTTTGAGGGATGATAAATAGAGTTGACACTTTGAGGATTGTATACCATTGTATATCTGTATACCCTTTTACCCAATAAGATACTACAGATTGCAACTGAGGGGGAGCAGAATATGCCCCATCAAAATGTGCTACTTTGGCATGTGGATGGTTTTAAGCTGAAGGCAATTAAGACTCAGCAAACTCAGAAAAAGCCTTTGACTTCTCCCTTAACTATCAAAAAGCGTTTCGATAGAGGCCAGTACCAAGAAGAGAGATACTCCAAGACGAGACTTATCAGCATGGCATGCATACAAACGTTTGTTTACTAAACATTTGCTCTTTTCCTGTGAATTGCTATCCTGTGAATTGTCTTCCTCCCCTTTGAAGCCCCAAATTCTTACCTCCTTCTTAGCTCAGAAAGGTATCTAAGCCTCTATTGCCTGATTTCCTTTGAGTCTCACGTCTTTGTGGGTTTCCATACATACAGAATTAAATTGATTAGTAGGCCAGCCAAGGAACCTAGAAAGGAGGAAGGGAAAAATTTTCCTCCCCAACACAGCAAATTCTCATTATTACTTCGAGTTAGAGGTAGATAGTAAAGTGCTTTTACATTTTTGTGCAATCTTCCTTAATAGTGACTCATCTTATTCTGAATTTTTTTTTCAGAAATTGAATATTATTAAAAAATTGACCTCAGCTCTAACTATATCAGCCTATGATTCTGAAATTTGAACTTTTACCTGAATACTTAACTAGTCACTAACATTCCATTCTCCTTCTACCTTGGTGCTGTGAACTACATGAATCTATTATCTGGTTCTTAGATGGATTGTAGGTGAAAAATGTTAATTGTAACTCAAACTGAAGACTAAACCCTATAGCATATTCAAACAATCTATTATTGGATCTTTAAATTATTTATTTATTTATTTAATTTTTAAGCTTTCTTTTTTTTTATCAGTTTCAGTGACACATAATTCATATATAACACTGTGTAAGTTTAAGGTGTGCAATATAATAATTTGATGTATGTATGCATTGCAAAATGATTACCACAGTAAGATTAGTTAACACCCATTACTTATAGTTTTTTTTCTTTATGATGAGAACTTTTAAGGACTACTCCTTTTCTCATCGTCCCGCTGTACATTACATTACCAGGACTTACTTATCTTGTAATTGGAAGTTTGTAGTACCTTTTGAGCACCATCACCCAATTTCCCCCTCACCCCGCCCCCCCCCCCCCCCCCCCGCCTCTAATTGTAGTAAATCTTTTTAAATGGGGGCATCAAGTTTTCAAGTAACTCTGACGTGTGAGGCAAGGTTCTAAATGCTTTGGGAGATTCCTTGCCTATAGGACCTCATGATTTAGTTAGGAAGATAAGACTGAAACACCTGAGCAGATAGATCTCTACCAGCACAAGTCAGTGATGCAAAGTGGGAGAATAGAGGTGTAAGAGTTGGAGATGAGGAGATGAAAACGGTGTTTATGTCGGCCCTTACAGGGCATTTTGGTTTTTATCTAAGTAAGAGAACATGTTAAGACGGTGTTTCATGCAGGAGAAGTGTTGCTTTGCAAAGACTCAGGGGTAGGAAGTGCTTCTATTTAGGAGCCAGTTGTAAATAGACAGATGGCCTGGGGAAGGAGGTTATGTGGAAAATCATGGGAGATAAGATTGAAAAAGGAGATTGGGGTCAGACTGGGGAAAACCTTTTTGGCAGTCTAACCTTTTTGTCTATGTAGGTGAGTTGGACCATATTTTCTCAGATTTATTGTGATCATGTCATGTGGAATATAATCACAAATCTAAAGAAAGTCAATGTATGTTAAGTCTATCTTCAGATAAATCTGTCTGTTTCTCTCAAGATAAATCTCTCTTTTAGTTATTTCAGTTAAAATCATAAGGAGTTGGTTGACACGAAACATGATAAAGATTCAGCTATCTATTGTAAAGAAAAAGTAATAATAGAGTTCTCTACCAGTGGAGCTAACTTTGACTTTTTTTTAAAGAAATGTTTTTGGAAACTCCAAGCATAAGTTGCATCGATGAAGCAATATTTACAGCAGAGATGACTATAAAAATATATTCAAAGTGAACATAAATATTTTTATTTTTATATGGTTTATCTGCCCACCAAATTTTGTTGTCAAAAGCGACTCTATTGAAATAAATCTTTCTCCTCCCCCAAAACTTATTTTTTCCTCCATATTAATCCGTATGAAAGTTAGAAGATTACTTGTAGGATGTTTTGCTTATTTTCATGACTATTTCCTGCCATATAAACAGGGGACTGTGGTTCTCTATCTCAAAGGTTCTCCAGATTTACTCTAAGTAAGCAGCACCTGAGAGTGCTGGTTAAAACTGCCCGCCCCCACCCCACCCCCCAGAAACAGATTCATTTGCTCCTAACTGGGCCTTGGAATCTGCATTTTAGTGAATCCCCAGGCTGATTTTGAACTGGTGGTCTGAGAAACGTTATCCGAGAGTGAAGGGGAATAAATCAATTTAATACAGAACAAACTCTCACTCTTAAGCATTTGTCTTAAATATTTATATGCAGTCAAACAAATGGCTCTGCTTGATGTGATGGGTCGACTTTTGCATCCCTGAAGGACTTCTCTAAGGAAAGTTCATGGAACTTAATACCAGGAGGGATGTTTGTGAGGATTGCTCACACATTTCTAAATCAGGATTCTGCGCCTTTTCCTGTCTCTCCTGCGTGTACCTTTCCTGCATGAAATCCAAGTGAATTTGATGGGCAGAGCATGGGTAATACTGATATATGGCAATGCTACCTAAGGAATTTTGTCATAATTTAATCTCCAGGGAAAGGAAGAATTTGATAAACACTCCTCAAATTCACTTCAACAGAATTGAGAGGTGCCCTTGCACCTGTTTCCAGGGCACTGCCCTCTGTACTGACCCAGGAAGAATGGCTGGTTCCTGCATGGTCTCCTGGGAGCCCAGGCCCTGATTTGCCAGAGGAGATAGGACCAAGAAATTAACTGGAACAGCTTGGAGAACAGTTTTACAAACCCAAGAAACATTCATTTTCCAGTTTTTCAGCTGAAGAGTTCAGAGTGAAGGGTAAAGACACTGACCCATGTCGACCCTGTGGTGAAGTGGCCAGTGGGTGGTGGGGACAGGAGAGAAGCCCAGCTCTCTTTCAAGTCATCGGGAACAAGCAGCTTCAATATCAGTAATTACCTAAAAGAGCAGATAGAGTCTACAAGTCTATGAGTGCAGCCCGCTAACTCTTTTTCTCTCATTGCAACATGTACCACAATGGCTGTGATCAGGTATTTTCAGTTTCAGATTTGTATATATACGCATGAGGGGCACTTTTTGTCATGGTCACTTGGGTTTTTCTGTGTTTAAAATACATGCACTAGGAAGTTAGTGGGGGCTTAGTTGTTTTAATTTTGTGCAATATTACAAATGTTTTTTTTATGCTTAATCAGGATATGATCACTTTTTCTGTAAATGTGTGTTTTAAAAGGCATGCAATGATTTTTTTAAAAAAAGGTTTTTATTAAAATATAGCTAACATACAATATTATATTAGTTTCAGGGGTACACCATAGTTATTCAACATTTATATACCTAAAGAAGTGATCACCATTATAAGACCAGCAACTATCTGACACTGTACCATGCTATCACAATGTTGACTATATTCCCTGTGCTGTACATTATATCCCCATGATTTATTTGTTTTATACCTGGAAATTTGAACTTCTTATTCCCCTTCACCTTTTTCCTCCCTTTTAAAATGTTTCTCTTATAGTTGACATTCAATATTATTTTATATTAATTACAGGTGTACAGCATAGTAGTTATACATTTGTGTAATTTAAGAAATGATCCCCCTGACAAGTCTGGTACCCACCTGGCACTATACGTAGTTATTACCATATCATTGACTATGTTCCCTATGCTTTGCTTTACATGCCATAACTATTTTGTAACTACCAATTTGTATATCTTAATTCCTTCACCTTTTTCACCTTGCTCCCTGATCCCTTCCCATCTATGCTCTAATAAATTTAGTACCTATCTGACGCCATACATACTTATGACAATATTGTTGACTATGTTCATTATGCTATATCCTATATCCCCTTGACTACATTGTAACAACCAATTTATTCTTCTTAGTCCCTTCCCCTTTTTCACCAACTTCCCCAATCTCCCTTCTATCTGGAAACCATTAAAATGTTCTCTGTGTCTATGAGTTTGTTTCTGCTTTGTTTGTTTGTTTATTTTGTTTTTTAGATTCCGCATATAAGCAAAATCATTTCATCTGTCTTTCTCTGTCTGACATACTCTGCTAAGCACAATACCCTCCTGGTCCATTCATGCTGCCACTGATAACAAGAACCCATTCCCTTCCATGGCTGAGCAATATTCCATTGTATATGTGCACCACTTACTGTTTGTCCATTCATCCATCTACGGACACCCAGGCTGCCTCCACATCTTGTAAACAATGCTGCAATGAACATACGGGTACACATATGCCCTTCAAGTAGCATTTTGGGTTTCTTGGGATACATACCCAGAAGTGGGATTACTAGGTTCTTTGATTCTTATGATAGCCTTTGTTTTAAAGTCTTCTTTGTCTGGTATAAGTATGGCTACCCCACCTTTTGTTTTTGTTTCTATTTTCTTGAAATATTTTTTTCCCCATCCCTTTATTTTCAGTAAGTGTGTGTCTTTTGATCTAAGTGAGTCTCTTGTATGCAGCATGTGTAAGGGTCTTGTTTTCTTATCCATTCAGCCACCATTTTAATTAGTACATTTAATTCATTTACATTTAAAGTAATTATTGATAGATATGTAGTTATTGCCATTTTATTATTCATATTTTTCCCTTCTTTTTAAAGAAGTCCCTTTAATGTTTCTTGTAATACTGGTTTGGTGGTGATGAACTCGTTTAGCTTTTTCTTGCATGGGAAGCTCTTTACTTGTCCTTCAATTCTAAATGATAGCAAAGAGTAATCTTGGTTATAGGTCCTTGCTTTTCATCACTTGGATTATTTCCTGCCACTCCCTTCTTGCCTGCAAAGTTTCTGTTGATAAATCAGCTGATAGTCTTACGGGAGTTTCCTTGTAGGTAAGTAACTGGTTTTCTCTTGTTGTTTTTAAGATTCTTTCTTTGTCTTTAATCTTTGGCATTTTAATTATGATGTGTTTTGGTGTGGGCCTCTTTGAATTCAATCTGTTTGAGACTCTCTGTGCTTCCTGGGCTTGTATGTCTATTTCCTTCACCAGGTTAGGGAAGTTTTCCATCATTACTTCTTCTAATGGGTTTTCAATTCCTGTTCTCCCTTCTCTCCTGGTACCTCTATGATGTAAATGCTGCTACATGTGATGTTGTCTCAGAGGCCTCTTAAAGTATCCTCACTTTTCTGGATTCTTTTTTCTTTTTGCTGTTATGTTTGGGTGTTTCCTGCTAGCTTATCATCTAACTTGCTGATTCAGTCCTCTGCTTCATCTAGTCTATTGTTGATTTCCGCTGTTGTATTACCTATTTCAGTTACTGTATTCTTCATTTCTGACTGCTTCTTCTTATGTTTTCTATCTCTATTTTTGTGTTTCCTATCTCTTTCTTGAAGTTCTCCCTGATGTCATTGAGCATCTTTATAACCAGTGTTTTGAACTCTACATCTGATACACTGCTTATCTTCATTTTTTTTCCTGGATTTTTTTCTCTTCTTTTATTTGGGAACTGCTTTTGTGTCCCCATTTTGGTTGCCTCCCTGTGTTTGTTTCTATATATTAGGTAGGGCTCCTATGCCTCCCAGTCATAGGTGAGTGGCCATATATAGTAGGTGTCCTGCGGAGCCAGTGATGCAGTCCCTCTTGTCCCCAGATCCAGGTACTCCAGATGTGTCCCTCGTGCGCGTTGTGTGTGCCCTCCTGTTGTAGCTGAGCCTTGGTTGCTGTTTGCACTTCACTGGAGAGATTGACTGTCAGACTGATTGGTTGTGAGGAGTGGTTGTGACAACAGTAGAGGAGCTGTTGTGCAGAAGCTGACCCTACGGAGCAAGATTCACTTTTGTAGGGTTCTGGTGCCTGCCTAGTCTGCCCTTCAGTTGCTCCTTCCTTGAAGGTGGCCAGGTGATGCTCTGGCTTGGTCCAAAGCTGGCCATGGGGTGTGTCAGTTCCAGGGCCTCTTGGGAGACCAAGTTCAACTGCAGTCTGTGCCCTGCCCAGGAACATCTGTCATGAGCCACAAAACAATCCACAGATGGCTGCCACCCATGCTGGACTTGGAGGTATCTTGAGAGGCCAAGTTGCAAATCAAGGCTGGTTGCTGCTGGTGCTGGGCTTGGGGCTGCTCAGCAAGAGGTACGGACATGCTGAAGCCAGATGCTGCTTGTTTGAGTTTTGTGAAACTGAGAGATTTTAGGAAAGTCTGTAGCATGAGCCAAGATAGGCTGTTTGTATGTACCACCATGGGTGGCCACCAGTTGGGTGGGGTAGGGTCTCAGAATCACCAGGGTGGGGTCTCAGAATCATGAGTGTGGGGCAGAATCACCAGGGTGAGGTCTCGGAATCACCAGGTGTAGCCAGTTTGATAGAGACTCAGATATGGCGGCCACTTGCCACCCAGGAATGGGGAGGACTCAAGAAAGAAATAATATCATCCACCAGCTCCTCCATCCAGGAGGAAGCGGTCCCTTCAACCCTCATCTGGAAGCCAGACAATCGAGTTTCTCACTGTATGTACATGGTGCCTTTCAAGCTGCTGCTTAAGCTCTGGAGCTCAGAGTGAGTGACTGCATCAGCAGTAAGTCCATGTGCTGGCCCTTTAAGAAGAGTGCCTGTGACTCCAGCCACCCTCGTCTCACTCAGCCACAATTTCCACTGGTTTTCACAGCCAGAAGTTGTGAGGACTTCTCTCTCTGGCATTGGGACCTTGGACTGGGGAAGTTGATGTAGGGCTGGGACCCCTCACTCCTCTGGGTGTGGGGGAAATTTGCAGCTGAGATATTCCACCAGATTTTTAATGATCACACATATGCATGGGGCCAGCCCATTCTACATCTCTGCCCCTCCTACCAGTCTCAAGTTGGTTGCTTCTGTATATCCTTAGTTGTAGAGCTTTGGTTCAGCTTGACTTCAGGCAATTCTCAATGATGGTTTTTCTGTACTTTAGCTGTAATTGTGATATGGTTGTGAGAGGAGGGAAGCATAACGTTTACCTACTTCACCATCTTGACCAGAAAATTAGGCTTGAAATGATTTTTACTATAAGTTTAGCATGCTTTGAGACAAAATAATACAATGATGTGCTATCTGGGTACCGTTTATTCCATATAATGATAAAGCTGTTTTCATTAAAATGATTTAAAAATGTACAAAATATTAATAGTACTTATAAATTGGTACATCTAATTGATCATAGTAAGAGAAAAATATGGAAGTCAATTTTGTATTTAACAAAAATGTATTCTTAATAATTAATTGTTGGTGGTCCAGCAGCACATAGTAAGTTGACCATAAAGAACTAGTCTAACACATTTAAATCTTTAAGATATAACAAGACAACACAGTTGTTTTAAAAATGAAGTTTCTACTAGTTTGAGACCTCAAATATCAAATGGCATTGTGATTTATTCTTTTTTTGGTTCCTGGGAAGGATCTGAAGAAGTTAGGAGGTAGATAGTCATAGTGGTAATTTAACTCTATTATTGTCATTTGTTTATTATGTGTAAGGAAGGTGACAATCTAAGGGAATTTTTTTTCCCCCCAGTCAACATCTTCTGCCCTCCAAATGATCATTGAAAGATTATAATGTAATTCATGTTTAAAATGTAAAAGCTGTTGGCTCTATGTTTTCTAAAGAACATTCATTTTCATTTGATGGGGTTTTCACTCATATTCTATATATCTCCATGTTCAGTATTTTAAATTTGGCATGTACTTCAAAAGTGATCGCTGTTTTGTGATTTACAACCTTGGAGAAAAATAACATAGTAGTCATAACTTTGCAGTTTTTTGTGATGCATGAAGATCAGGTTTTTTAATGTTGGTTAATGCTTTGCTAATTAAAGTGTGCATGTTAATTAAAGCAGAGGCTAATGTTAATTACCTATATTAATGGAATCTCATGTAGCACCTGCCTGAAGCAATGGGTTCAATTTTCAAAATATCTCAATTAAGGCTGAAACTTTTGATTTGCATCTAGTAGGGTTTCAATTAACTGCATTGAAAACTTAAATAACACTCTTAGGGGTGCAAAATACCAGTGATTATATGAAGTATGATGGAATTTGGTAGATTCATTTATAGAGATTTTTTTTTTCAGCCTAACTGTATGTGTTTCTTGTCTACTGGTCAAAATTGTGTTCATCCATCAAGACCCAGTGAAAGCACCACCTCTTCCATTAAGTATTTTCCAGTTGCTAATGTACTATCGTGCCTGTTTGTTGCTCTTACTTTTTTTATGCCATTCTCCCTTGTATTATAATTACTCATTACCATCTGTGTGCCTTGCTAAATAGAAGTTCCTTAAAGGCCTTGTCTTCATTCCTTACAAGGACCAGCAGACCTGATAAAATGCCAGCAGGTTTTCTAAGTTGAAGACATTCTTTAAGTGTTTGCAAAACAATGCAATATATTTATTGACTAAAGTGAAAATGAACGAACTTTTTCACTTAGCACATGACAGTTGCACAGTTGCTGCATTTATGACTTCTTTAAGTAAAGCATGAAGTTTCTCTTTGGGCCTTGTAGATTCGTAAAAAAAAAAAAAATGATATTTTTGTTAATTTCAGTTAAATATGAGCTGGACTGAGGAAGATGCTACTTGTTCAAGATAAAATAGTCTGTGTTATGAGACCAGAGGACATGTGCATATGCTTGCAGGGATGATGTTAATATTGTCTTTCAGTCCCAGGCTGATAATCTGACCATTTTGCATGCAGATTTAGCTTATGACCATAAGTGCAAATACTTTAAATAGCTACTCATTTAAGACAGCCATAGAAAGCTTGTTTTATCTTGGAAGATAACACATGGGGTTATCATGCAATGGGTCTGAATTTTTTTTTCATTAAAATGTATTGGGGTGACAATGGTTAGTAAAATTACTTAGGTTTCAGGTGTACAATTCTGTAATACATCATCTGTATATCACATCGTGTGTTCACCACCCAGAGTCAGTTCTCCTTCCATCACCATATATTTGACCCCATTTACCCTCATCTAACATCCCCTCCCCCCTTACCCTCTTGTAAACACTAAACTATTGTCTCTGTCTATGAGTTTTTGTTTCTTTATTTGTTTGTCTTGTTCCTTTGTTGCTTTCAGGTTTATATCCCACATATCAGTGAAATCACATGGTTCTTGTCTTTTTCTGTCTGACTTATTTCGCTTAGCATAATAATCTCAAGATCCATCTATGTTGTCACAAATGGCACTATTTCATCTTTTCTTATGGCAGAGTAATATTCCATTGTGTGTGTATACCACATCTTCTTTATCCAATCATGTATTGAAGGACACTTTGGTTGTTTCCATGTCTTGGCCACTGTAAATAAAGCTGCAATGAACATTGGAGCACATGGGTCTAAATTTTAAAATAACAAATTAAAAATATAAATAGATGACTGAAAACAAGTACATTTTAATTAGCATGCATATTAGTTCTCCTGAATTTACTGTTATAGTTGCTGAAGACCCAATAACAACCATTCCCATTGGGTCTTTGGAAATGATTGTGAGCTAATGGCGCTAACCTTTTTGATATCTATTATAATCATGGTTTCATAAAAATAGTTTCCATTACTCTACATAATTGAAGGGAGAGGTAATCTCCTTAATAAATATACACAAATAGATCACACACTTATTTATAGCCCCTGGAAATCAGCATCAGTTACCGCTGTTCTTTGGCAGATTTTGATCAGTTAGAGGACCAGGATTTGTCTTCATTCAACTGTAGAGAATATCAAATGAGCATAACACTTCCATGTTCAAGGCATAACCAGCAAGGTGACACAAAATGCACATAACTGCTTACTGTCCTTATATGCTATTGGCATTCTATTAAAAAAAATATTAAGGTAAAAAGGAATAGTATTGATTGGGCAAGAAGATGTCAGCTGTCTTCCTGATGGCAGGACATAGGATTGCTGGACATGAGATGTGAGTGTTTCTATTAATGAAGAGTGATGCAGGTTTAGATGTGAGTGTGAGAGCTCACATACTTCATGTCACAATTGGCTCAATGCTGGTTAGTTAGTAAGTAGAATAAGTCCAACAACTAGTTGGAGAAATGTGACAAATATGCAGATCAGACTTTCCCAGAATGAGGCAATAGGCCAGGTCTTTACAACTCGGAGAGCAAAGTCACCAAAGCATCCATTCCCCATTGTGGCACCATTAAGGTGGCAGATGGCAGAGCATTAGCAGAAAGACATTCAGAACAGCTGGAAAACATCTGGTAGGAAGTGACAACCTAATGGGTGTTCTGGGCTTTTTCTAATTGTGAGGGAATCACTCAAAAGGCCTGGAGAGAAACTTTGATGTTTTGGTGCTGGGAGGAAGTAGTTGGCTGGAACACTACATTCTAGTTCAGGGATTTGAGGGAATTCTGAAAATAAGTGACTTTAAAGCCTGGGGAAAATATTACAGGGAAAAAAAAAGACTATAGGAAATTAGTTCGCTTTTCCCCAAGCACTAAATAAATTTGAACAAACTTTTAAGGGTATCTGTAAGGCTTATATGGACCTGGAATCCACTTTAGGAAGATATTTGATTCATCACTAAATTATGAATAATATTTAAAACATAGGATTTTGAGGGTTTATGAGAAGGTTAGATATGCATAGAAAATATGGAAACGCTAATTAAACAGGAGTGAGGAATGTAGACTATTTAATGACTCAATTCACTATTTCTCTTTCTTAATTTACTATCATGACTTTTCTGGAACCCTGAAGAAATATAAAAAGGTTTTCTGGCTATTTTTGTCTCCATATTTCTTTGGGTTTTTTTTTTTTTTTTTTTTCCTTTCTCCAGCCACTTGTCTATGTCTCATTGCTTACTTTCCCATGTTCTTACCAGGATCACCTCACTTTTCAGAATCTCTCTATCTTTCAAGGCTCACCACAGAGAAAGTGACAGTTCACTTGGGAACTTACTATTTCCTATAGAACGTGAACAATGAGGACAGCATTCCTTAGGGGGCTGATAGATAAATTTTGGGGCTACATGCCTGCTACATGACTGGGGCAAATTATCTCACAGGTTACCAGATAAGCCCTTAGTTGCTTCATGACACCTGTGTTGGAAGGTGTAAACCTATACATGTTGGGAGGAAAGAGAAATCTGAATAGGTGCCAGGGGAATCTGTGTATTTTCTGGGTTCTGTCCTGATCTTACTTAACACTGAGCAGATAAAACAAGACTGTTCAAAGTACAGCCTTTCAATAAATATTAGGCCCATCTTCCCTCATCTGGCTTCCCCCTTAGCCATTGGACTGAATGTTTATCTTGCTTTCAATCCCAAGGCTCAAACAAACAAATAAAATGAAAACAAGTAGCAGAACAATTTACTATAAACAAGGTCTGACCTTAGTTTCCAAACATGTAGGGTCCATATGTCCTCATCGGAAAAAGCAGGTTGCTGTTAACAAAAGGCCAGGTGGAATCCAACTACAGAAGAAGAGGCAGGAGGTGGGGGTGGGTGGGTGAGGAAATGAGGAGCCAGACATTGGAGGGGGAAGAGGTGAGCAAGTATTGTTGAGTCAGGAGGGCACATTCACAAAAACCCTAGAGAAACTGTGACAAGCGAGGAGCAGGTCAGAGGGGGACAGGGACAGTGTCTCCAGAAAGGAATAGCAGGGAGACAGAATGAATGCAGACAAGTCAAGCCTGCCACATGTGCCACGACCCCAGCCCTAAATTTCTAAGTTACCGTCGGAACCCTATGACCTCTATATATCAATACATCATGGGAATGAGAACAAATCACTGATTGGGAATCAGCAATCAGAATAGGCAAGAAAAAGATTCTCACACTGAGGCTGCATTGCTCACCACACCCAGCATGTTTAAGGGAAGGAGTGACCAGGTGGTTGGGTGGTGAGTTGCACAGAACGAGGTAATCAGAGTGTGTGGAAAAGGAACGCATGGAGGCCGTACACGACCACCAAGGTATCATTTCTAGAGGCAAAGGAGCAGAGAGTTTTGATCACGTCCAAGAATCACAGGACAAGGTGCGTGGAGGCTTGCAGAAACGGACTGATGTGGGTAGCTTACTCAGGGACTTTGTGCCACACCCAGCTGTTGTCGCGTTGGTCAGTAACTGGCTAGGGATTGGAAGTCACGGCTGCAGGATTGCTGGCTCGGGAGGATACCTGGATAGTTAGCAGAAGCACTGGACTTGGAGCCAGAAATCCCTGGCTCCTCCTCTCCTTAACTATGTGCCTTTGGACAAACTAATTTATTTGATCTCTGGATTTTGGATCTGTTCAGTGGGGATAATAATACCTGATCTACCTGAGCACAGCATAAGGTCATTAGAATTATCAAATGAGAAAATGTAATGTGAAATCATATAAGCCAGAAAAGTATAAATGTAATTTATTATCAAATTATCAATATCCTCGTAGCAAGTGCTTCCTGATGAAGAAGAATATTATTCTCAATGATGATTTAAGTATTTATCTAGGTCCCCAGTGATTTGTGAGCTGATTTAGGTGAGAGATAGTGAACCCAGGATTATCACATCCAATGTACCTGTTAATTTGCACACTGGTTCAAGGAACAGGGTAAAATCAATACTTGTTTCATAGGAGAATAGGTTATTTGGGATGGAACTGTAAAATAAATATTTAATTACATAAAATATAAAAACTTAATAGTTCTTTTTAAATGTCCAATAAAATGGTAGAGAGTTACATTTTGAGTATGGATTCTAACTAAAAGCAAAGTGTTTATCATTTTTTAAAACTACAGTTCTCTTTTAGGGCTGGTTCTCAAACTGCAAAATAGCACATTGAAGACAACGGTGCATTTAATGTCGATATAAAATGACTTTGTTCCTCACTGTCATCTTTTATTCTGACCTTTTCTTTCTATCTCAAAACTCCACTCAAACTGAGGTCCCAGCAGCCTTTAAATACCAATTTGAAGAAACAGGTGAATTGTCATGTGAAATGTTTTACATTCCACATTTGTCTGTTTCCTCATGGTGTCTTGTAACATTTTCCTCTACGCTCTATTTCCTATGAACTAGAAATTTGGTCAGGAGGTTTGCTTAGATACAGGTTAAACATTTTTGGCATGTGTGCTTCATAGGGTATCTTATCATGTCAGGTTGTCCACTATTTGTGATGCTAAAGTGGAGACAGCCAGAGACCTTCTTCATAGAGATGAGATTTCCCTTAAAATTAGCAGGTAGCTGTGGGCAGTTCTTATACAGCATGTGAATATTCAGTTCTCCATCAAAGGTTTATTTAATTGTTTTAGAATCCATTGATGATTTTTGCTGGAATCAATTATTTCTTTGAGGGTTATAAAATGGTAGTTTTCTAATTCTATTATTTCTTCTACATTTTTACCTGGCTTTTTTTTTTTTTCTATAAAGCTTCCTCCTACCAACTTCAGATGAACTACAGTTCCTTTTTAAAAAAACAAGTGACATACCTAATTTTTCCTTTTTACATACCAAGTTTTGAGGTAAGGAGTTAGTACAATAGTCACCTTCAATAGTGACACTTTTTTCTTTCTGTCTTCTGAGCATAATTATAGATTGATTATAATTTATTCAATATGCTATAATCAATTACAAGAATTCTTCTTTATGATGCTTAGATTGTTCCAAATTTGCCAAAAGGGAGCCTTTTCTTGTTGGTTCCTGTGTCTTTTTGAAACCTCCTCATTAATCAATGAATGCTTTTTTGGTTTCTGGCACAAGAAGATGTCCCAAGCTTACTTTATTCTTTTCCTGCCCCAAACTTTTAAAGGATTTTTAAAATGATACCTTCAGGTCTTTTTAGATAGAAACACACTATAACAGACCATCACTTTGCCTCATTCATTCATTTGGTAAGTACTTGTTGAGTGTCTACCATATGTCAGGAATCTATATTATCAAAATAGACTGGGTTATATCCTATTCTCGGGGAGCTTAAAATCTACTAGAATGGAGGAATCATGACTATCTCTAAGGTGGAAAGAGATGTGTATTTTATAAATAGAGAGGTAGATCATGTGTCCAGGGAATTCAGGTGAGGTGGGAGGTTACTGAGGCTGGAGGACCATGTGGGATGAGAAGTTGCAGAAATGGAGGAAAGCGTGGGAAGCAGAGGTGGAAAGCTGTGTACCTGGGAGGATGTGGTTTAGTCTGACGCGCATATAAGTGGGGTTTGCTATTTGTCAAAAAAAAGGAAGTCACAGAGAGTACAGGGAAATGCAGACAAGGATCCAACCATGAGCAGCATTTAAATACTTAGCATTTAAATACTAAGACATTTGAATTTAGTCTGAAGAAAAAGGCAAAGTTTGAAAGGCTTTTGTTCTTTGTTGTTACTGGATTTTTAAATTAGAACAATGATGTGACGGCAGATATGCTACAGGAAGCCTCCAAGAGGCCTTTCCTCATATGGGCCATCCTAAGGGGAAATGTAATCAGACTGCCAGTTGGATGTTGAACAAGCTGGTTAGTAGTGAGTGTGATGACTGAAATACAAGGGCACTAGCCACTCCTGTGATGTGTGTCTCATAGGCAACAGCAGGTCACCAAAAGAGTTGTTTTGTTTTTGCTGCATTGTTTCCATGTAGTCCATGACTTGGGAAAAGGCTCCAGGGTGGTTAAAAAGCTGCCTAGTGGCATCAGAGGCTCAGGCAGAAGCACTGACACCAGAGGCCAGGCCAGTGGGGCCCCTCAAAGGTCGCGGGGCTCCCAAGCTACCTAACCATCCTGTGTGTGAGTCTTTCAGAGTTATTCTCTCAGCAGCGCCTGGGGGCCGGCCAGCCTGCAGAGCTTAGGTAGGTGGTCGCCGTCTTCTTGATGGGTTTCATCTCCTCATCTAGGAAGCGGCTCTCCAGCAAGTAACAGAGATGGGGTCTGCTCAGGCAGAACCTGGGGCGTGCAGATCCAAATGGGCCTGGTTCGAGTACTTCTCCAGGACTTCTGGTGGCTTCTATGGTATCCAGGCTTTTAACCCCACTGATCGTGGGATGTCTTCTGCACATCCTGGAAGAGGGCTTGGCATCTGCACTGGTTTTGCATCTTTAAGAGACGATGCTTGGAACCCCAGGCTCCTTGGCCAACTCACAGAAGAAGCAGCCCACGCCTTACAGAGCCACATCCTAATGGTCAAAATAGAAGCCCAGAGAGAGGTAGGTGTAGGTGCCTGCAGATGCAGGATGACCAGGCGGTTGATGGCGGCCTCCACCTGGGTGGAATAATACTGATGAATCTGGGAGCTCATGTTTGATTGGCAGTAAGGAGCTAAGCTCCAAAAACAGTGTAGGCTGGCCCTGGAGGCAGAAGATTGCTGAGAAAATGTTTCGGAAGGTTGCCACTGGAAAAGGTTGGACGGTGGTCAGAGGCTGGAAGAATGGGAGTCCCTGTGTCTTTTCCATCTAAACACTGTTGAAACAAGAGACAGACTGAGAGACTGCTGGGCACCCAAGAGTTTTAATGTCACTTCATAATAAGGATTGGTTCATCTGCCCATAATCATGAGAAGTTCCGTGCCGCCCATATGTCTTTCTCCCAAGCACAAATCATTGTCCTTCTTGCTTTTCTCCAAATTTTGATAGTTATACCTCCAGACATTAACTTACGTGGTCAACTACAGCAGAAAAGTGAAATGTTCTGAATAATCAAAATGCTGCTGAAAATTCAAAGCCTAGAAACTCATACTGAAATGAGACTTCTTATGCTCTTTGAGGCTACTTACTCTTTGTTTTAGATATACTTTTGTTGCCTAGTTTCCCAACTTAATTTAACATATGTGAAAGATGAGGCAAGCTACTGGAGGCTGTCACATCAAGAATTGCAAGGAATAACTCTTCTAGTCTGGATATAATAGAGGGCATAAATTGTTAAACCAGAAACAAGAATTCCAAAATCATTGGATCTAAAGTCATTCTATGTGAAAAAAAAAAAAAAAAAAAAAAGCAGCTCCTATAATACCTGAAAGTATACTTGCATTGTAAGTGGTATTTCTATCTTGCCAGTCATTCACAGAACAGATTCTGTTTAAGGATATGAAATATCTCAGACTCCCATTCTAAATGGAAGAAATAAAATTCAGAGAAAAATTCGTACTTCCAGAGGTAAATTGCTCCATCTTTCCCTTTGATAATTGGCAGCCTAACAGAGGGGTTTTGGAGTCTCTCTGCATGTCTCTTAAGGCATTTCACCATTTATAAAACATTTGCTTTTCCCCTTGGTTCTTTGTGATTTGAACATTCCTTTCCTGTGATATGTTGTTTAACTATTCTTCTTTATTATGACTTTCAGAATTCTGCTTCATACTTTGGCCTGGAATGTGATATATTTTCCCCATGTCTTTGCTCAACTGAGCCTTTTATCTCCAGGGTAAAAGTGTCATAAGAGACCTGCTAAAATTAAACATCATCACTTTAAATTAAAATGTGTGACATCGATGCTTAATAGTCCCCAGGAGTTTTATTATTTGTAATTTTTAGACAATCCCAATCTTCGTAAACTGAAGGAATCACAGGAGACTTTGGTCAAAGCATCCCTTTTCAGGGTAATTATTCTGCCACAGCTCAGGAAGTCTTTTGAATGCCACCATTCACGTCTTACCTCCCAGACTGGCAACCTGAGGTGCTTGTCAGCACTGGCCAAGGATCTCTGCTTTCTACCAGAACAGCACCTCTCCCTTAAACTTCCTACTGGGATTGTTCCTGAGTCTTCACTCAACAACCCATTCATTCATTCATTCATTCATTCATTCATTCATTCATTCATTCATGCATGCATTCATTCAGCACACAATGTCCGGGGCATTGGGGATGTGATTATGAACAAGAAAGATGAGATCCCTGCACTTGTGGGATTTACATTGCAGTGGGATATGGATTCAGAAAAAGCAAAATAGGCAAATAAGGAAAAAAGAAAAAATCATGCAGTCAAATAAAATTGTAAGATATAGCGAATATTAGGAAGAAAATAAAGAATACCCGAGAAAGAGAATAATAGGAGATACCTGTCTTAGATAAGATCATCAGGGAAGGAAATAATATGTAAAATGGGACCTAAAGGATATGAAGGTGATAGCCATGTCAAGAAGAAAGGAGGAACATTCCGGGCAGAGGGAACAGCATGTCCAAGGTTGGAAGGTATTCGTTTCCTTCAAGGAATTGAAAGACGCCGAATGAAGCAAATGTGTACGGGAGGCAAGAGCAGCTCAGGAGGAGTGATGGATAGCAAAGACCAGGCAAGGCGGGCTCCTGAAGACTCTGGTTCCCAGGGGAGACAAATCTATAGGTTGAGGCTGAGGTCAGGTCTTTCCTTTAAAGAGATTGCTGGCACAGTATCTAATACCTACCATTGTGTTGTCAATAAGGAGGACATTCAGAATAAGGAAATATAGAATAATAAGGCAGCAATCTGTTAAATTTGTCTGCTTTGGACAGAGTGATGTTTAGGGATCCTTTTATAATTAGCGTTTTTGCTTGGGAGACAGATATAGTTCATTTTTTCACTGTGGTCCTAACATAAAGTAAGAGCAAAAATAAATAAATAAAGTTATAATTGAGGTAAGGAGAAATAAGGAGAAAGCAGGAGGATATAATTTTGTTTATACTTTCCCTTACTTAGAATAACCTGATGAGTAGGAATCAAGTCATCAAAGAAGAAAACAAATGAGTATTTGTGTTTAAAAAAAAAAAAATCTCCTCCAGATATAATAGCAGTGAGCTAGTGAGCATTTTCAGGAAGAACTAAGCAATAAGGCAGACTTTATAAGCTCTAAGAAGTAGTGATGATTATGTAGTCATAAAGATGATATGAATGCATAGGAATTACTGTTGTAGAGTTGTGTGTGTGTGTGTGTGTGTGTGTGTGTGTGTGTCTCAGATCTACCACAAAATAGCCCCAGTACCTCCTTTTAGTATTTGGTGGATTTGTAGAAAGGAGGGGAGGTTTTCTGGATATTGTCTTAGTCAGCTTGGGCTTCTGTAACAGAATACCATGGACTGGGTGGCTTACAAACAACAGTTCTTGAGGCTGGGGAGTCCAAGAGCAAGGTACTGTCAGATTCAATGTCTGGTGAGGCCCCACTTACTGGTTCACTGTGTCCTCACATGGCAGAAGGGTGAGAGCTCTCTGGGGTTCTTTTGTAAGCCCATTCAAGTGGGCTCCCCTTTATGACCTAACCACCTCCCAAAGGCCCCACTGCCTAATACCATCACATTGGGGATTAGGTTTCAACATACGAATTTTGCGGGGGACACAAACATTCAATTTATAGAAAATATGTTTTGAGTTTTAGTTTGAATTCTAGAGTCTTATTTTTGAAGATAGTGCAACTTCAACCTACAAAAGAATTTTGTTTAAGGCACGATTTTGTTTAAAAACATTTCATTTTGGGTTCTGTGGACACTATTGTGGTAGCCATTCTTCACACTCATCATACACACTGCTTTCTCCCTTTGCTCTTCCACTGCCTGTATTCTCCTCATTTCACGTTCCTCCTGTTGAGTCTCCTTTCTGGGAGTCATGCGCAAGCTAACCTCTGAGGCTGTGTGATCTTCCCTGGCTCTGCAGATTGAGACCCCACAGGAAATCCCAGCCTCACAGGATCTCCTCCTGCCTGATACCTGGACCCCTAGGAGCCAGGTCAGGATGACTCTTAGGCATAGAGGAGGGAGGTGGACACCCAACACTTGAGGGGTGGGGGGAATGCCTTTTCTAGGCTCTCCTCACCTCTGCTGTGAAAATAGATTTCCACCGATAGTCTTTCTAGAACTATCTTGTAGATTCATGCATTTCAGTCTTTAAGTGAAGAATATTGAAATTTATGAACTTGGAGATGGGTACCATGTTAAGATGTTAATGTCTAAATATTTGATATGAATTTGTATATCGGAGATCTTTCTAATTCAACAACTAGCAAGACTGGGGATGAGGGTGGTGGACAAAGGTAGTGGGAGCTTTTGGGTGGAGGCCATTACATATGGCTTTGACATTTACTCGAATCTTCTTATCTAACATTTAGGGTCCTTGCCTGACTTGTAGGGAGCATCCTTTGCTTCCATTACAATTTCCCAGTTAAACACAATTATCTGCCTTTGCATTTTTATTATGACTTTAGTAAATTGATTAATAACCAATATGTTGAGAAGCAAAGGGTTTTTTCCCCAGAAAAGTATTTTAATGTTTCCTACAAATATGGTTTTAAATAAAATATCTATTATAAGTTTAAAAATGACTTTTGATTTTCTTTCTTTTTTCATCTTCAAATATTTCTCATTTATCAATGAATCACATCTCAGTATAATATCTAGATAAAATGTGTTTCCCTCCTTTTAAATACTTTTATATTCTCATCTCTTTTTATGGCATGTTACTGCATGTCTCCAGAGGCACACAGCATTTTTATTTTCAAGTAAATTTATATTAGTTACAGTCTCCAGCTGTTTTAGATATAGGATCATTTCCTGTCGGTACTGTTTCCAGGACAATTCTTTTTTCCCCTCACAAAAATGAAAAATGTAATTTAACAAAGACATCCCATAATTGCCTTCATATCTAGCAAGGTATCTAGCAATCTAAATACTTATTTTATTTAAAACATCTGTCTACATAATATCTAGTGATTGTCCAGGGCTATATCATCCTTGGGAAAGGCAGCTGCTGCCATTTTTATTTAATTTATAGGGAACCAACAAAAACGTCTCCTTAATATTGAATCTTCTGCCACTATGTCATATGTTAGATTTTTTTTTTTTTTAAGTGAGAATAACTTACCTCTTTGGTGCTTGCAATTAGTTTAGTCTTTTTCAAATTGGGAGAGACCAGTCTTTTAAAAATCACTATGGAAACATTCTGCAATAATAGTCCTCTTTTGTTATATACATCAAAGTATAATAAAAATGGTGGCATACTGCGCTACTCATATAACTAGACTTACATAGGAACCACATTTTAAATACTAAGTTTTTAAGAGTTATTTGTCTGTAGTACATTTTTTTCACTTATAATAAAAAAATGTAAAGTGTTTTTTATTATAAAGTTGTTGGGCTGATTAGAGCAGTCAGTTGGTGTTTTCTTGTTTTGTTTTTTTCAAAAATGCATGAAGAAAGATGGAAGCTTCTGTAAAAGCTCTTTGTCTTGGGGTGATACTGAATGTTGCTTGTAGAGGAATCCATATATAAACTCCCTCTCTTTTTTTTTTTCTTCTGTGCACTACACTTGGAGCCTAAGATAAAGTGTTTAACTTTTAATAGATCGTATCAATTTAGGCTCAGCTAAATGCCAAAAACAACAGACACCCAGCCTTACAATAGTGTGTCTAAATGAGAAAGTTTACCTTTTCCAGGGAAGTAATCAAAATATTCCTTTTTGAAACACTGAGAGTATGAAAGTGAAATGATTACGGTTCCCTACTGACATACTGTTATGATTGACAGGAAAAACCAACATGCATGCCACCTGAGACATCTTGTTCAGGAACTTTCTGGAGGGTAGTAAATTGGTGTTGGCACAAACACAAAAAAATAAAATGACTTGATTCAGCACTTTTCAATTCTAAATCCCCAAACACTAAAGAAAGAAGTAAATATTCATCAAATGATCAAAATTTATATTGATTTTTATTCTACATTAGCAGCTCAAAGTCGAGATTTTTGACAGGATGGATGTCGGGTTGAATGATTCTCTTTGAAATGAGGATATAGGCACTGAGCTGAGTGCTAGCATGCATTCCTGAACCATAGGCCCTGATTATTAGAGCCCTAGGAGGCTAAATTTTTCAAAGAACAGTATAAAGACACACTTGTTCAGTTCTGTTTTGATAACTAAATTGTTATTATTAGTATGTAAAGTAATTCTTGTTGTTCCTGCTTCGTTCCTTCCTTTCTATCACCATCTAAGGACAACTATTTTATAGAATTTCAAAGGAACTGGAGTGCCTGTTGCAGTCACAGAGTTAATAGCAGCATTTGCCAGCATAATTGTACTTGGGAAGGAACCAGTCCTGCAGGGCAAGAGGACCTAAGATTGTATCTTCACGTTATACATCTTTAATTTTTTGTTTCTGCCAGAAAGTAAATAAGGTTTGCTGTAGTGAAATTTGGAAGATGGGAAGAAGGACACGGCCTTAGAATCTAAACACAGGCTTGATGCCTGTGTCATTGTGCAGAGATTTGCTAAGGAAACAGTAATGGAGAAACATCGAAATTCTAATCATCCCCTCCAGTCGACACAGTGTAATCACACTCCCTTCCCACCTTAGCTCATGACATAAAATGCTGAATTTTTAATGACTTTAACTACTTGCATTACAAAGAGGAGGAGGGCAGTGGTGAATGAGGCTCTCCACGGATGCAGTTGTGATATGTTTGTCCTTTATGTTTGTTAGGTAGAGGTATTGTTGTTGTTAATAAACATCTCATCTATCATTGAAATGGAGGAAGAGGACATTTTTCTTTCCACACAAACAAATGCAGAAGAAATAATGAAAATAGCATTCATATTAATTTTTCCGCTTTGTTTAAATGCTTACCATTTAACAAATACCATTAACGACATAGCTTTAAAATTGAATTTTCTGAACACTACAGTGAATGTTTTTAATGGTTTGCAAACGGTGTCAAGTCAATGGAAATAAAGATGACTTTATTTAAATATAATATTTTTTACTTAGATCAGTTACCTTTTGCAGTTGTCCTGAGTTAGTTATCCATGAATAGGAATATAAGTAAACCTTGAGAACCTAAGGCTAGTTTTTTTATAAGGCTGCCAATATGGTCATACGAGTTTTGTATCCTAGTTACATAGATTGTAGATACAGTTGTTTTTGCTGAGTCTAATATTGTAATAGCTTTGAAATTCTTGTTAAAGTTTTGATACGTATTTAATTTTTAACAATGGGAAAATATTGACTTTTTAAATAGCTTTATAACTCTCTTATTCAGTGATAAAAAGAACATTCTAAAAAACTGTTTCTTTGGCAACATTTTTGCAGTATAATATTGATCTTATTCTTGAATGAATATTTTAGCTTCTATTATTTAGTATAATTTTTCTGTAATTCTAGGTTATACATTCCCTGAAGGTAGGCACCATGTCTGACCCAGATTTGTATCTTGCACAATGTCTTACATTCTTAATATGAGATTCTCAAGATAAGTTTGTCAAATGAATAAATAAAGGCCCTTCATCAACTTTACTCCAAAGAAATACATGGCTCCTTAGTCCCAGGACTCCCTGCCCCAACTCTGTAGGAAAAGGATGCTTGGGTACTCCACTCTGTCATGCACACTGGACTGAAGAAGAACATGAGATTTTCATCCATTGTAATGCCAAATGTTATTTGTATGTAGCCAGAATGTAGCTCATCGTAGATATGTGAATAAATGTCTTTAGAGAGTTCATTTCTGGACAAAGGAAATGGAGCTTGAATTAGATCTCTAAGGTGAGGTTTTTTGAAAAATTATGAACCACCAACAATGACGACAAAAAGCAAAAATATACAAAACAACCAGGATCGTAGAGGAAAAACAACAACAACAACAACAACAACAACAACAACACTGTAAAGGTGACAACTCTAAATCCTGGAGGGAGTATGGGAAACTCTGCCAAATAAAAGCTTGGAGAATTCCAAGTATAGATTTTAATCAACCCTGGAAGAGCTTGTCAGGGCCTTGAGGTCTGAAGATGTTTCTAGAAGAAGGAAGCAATCTGTGCCAGTTCTAGGATAGATATACTATGAGAAGGGAGGAGAGAAGGCATAGTGAATATTTGTATAAGGAAGAAGAGAAAAAGGCATGTGTTTAGAGATACTGCATCAAAGGTTAAAAATTTTTTTAAAAAGGCTGTGTAGTAAAAGCAGGAAAATATTCCCAAATGACAAAATTATTGCCGGAAAAATTACAGTTCCCCCCATTACATTGAAGGATCCTATGATCTTTCCAAGTTAGTGTAGACTTTTCCAAATACAAACTGTGGCATTGTTAATGTCTCCTCCAAAAGCTCAAATGACTTTTTTAAAATGGAAAATCAGAGTTTATTAAGCTAAGGCAAGTTCCTACCCAGAAGACTTAAAACTTTGTTTTCAAATGGACTGTGAAAATTACCACACAAAGCTGAAGTTTTCATTCTATATGTGTGTGACTGTCATGGTTAGTTCCAATATAATATGCGACATGTAAGATCACTCTGTTAGCTGAATAAAACATTATCAAATGATTTTTTAATTAAAGAAGCTTTTCTTTTTTTTTCCGGAGAAAATTAAACAAGGTATATATATTTCAATAACTTTCTTTTCTGTTGAAGAAAAAAAATAATCTCCTTTCTAAGAGAGAATGAAACAAATAATTTTAAAAATCAATCTGAGGCTATAGCCTTCAAATGATGTTTTATTTTTTTGTGCATTTTAAACCACTTCCGATTTTCAGACTCAGTAAAACTTATTCAGCCATTTTATACTGAGGGCCTATCACACGCCATGTGCTGTGCTGGGTGCTGGGGGTACAGCGGTGAGCACATAGATGAAAGTCTCTGCCTGTGGGTGGCTTCTGACCCACTGGGGGAAGATGGACAATACAAAATAAACATTGGCTAGGTATGGTAAATACGTACAAAGGAGGATCGGGTTTGCTGGGGGTGGGGGACAGTTGAAGTTTGAAGGAGAAGATGAGAGAAGACCTGAACGAGAAGACAACATGCCAGCAAAGCCCTGAGGGAGGTTAGTGACTGAGCTGGCGTGCACACAGGACCAAGTGCCCCTACAGCATGTCCACCATCCCTGCTGGATCAGGTCAGCATAGGTTGAGGACTGAGGACTGAGTGCTGTCATGGGGAATGTGGCCAAATCCTGATTGGAATATGTTGAAGAGAAAACAGTGGAATCAGACATAGTGAGTATAGATAAAGCATGTAAAAGAATTTTGCTGTAATGGAGAACAGAGAAATGGGGCGTTAGCCAGAAGATAGATTGGTATACATTGGTGCCTATGGATTTTTTTTTTCTTACCATGGAAAAAACAATAGCATTTTTTTGTTTTTTGGCTAACGTGAATGATATAGCAGGGAGGAAAATTTGATGCAGGAGAGAAGGGCAATTTGTCGTGGGGTGATAATCATTGTGTAGTTAAAAGGCGATCTGGTGAACAAGTGGAGAGGATTGGTCTTAGGTAGAAATGTGGCCGGTTTCCACCGAAACAGGAGGGAAGGCAGAGGATATGGATCCAGACACAAGTGTGGGAGATGCGGGAAGCTATGAAGTACAGTAAGGATGCATTAAGAAAGAGTAAAACTTATTGTAACATTCTCAGGGTACTTAACCCAACAAAGAATGCTGGGACATGCAGTGATAATGAAATCATTTCTATTTCTTAATCAGTGCTTTTTAGAATAAGGATAAGGCATATGTGATTATAAAAGTGATTATGTATTTAATTCTTAAAGATTACTAGAGTGAGTGAAATTTACCCCTCAGAATTGATCACGGGCTCACTACTAGAAGTAGATGGTTGAGTAATTATTCAAACCCCCCGGATCATTGAATTTGGATCACTACATATCAAGCCAAATTTAAATAAAATATTTTAGAACACTATGCCTTGTGTTCTGATTAAATTATGAATTAGTAATCTAAATTTAAATAGGAGTATCTCTAGTAATTTGGGTTCTACAAGGGGGCATGCAGAACATGCTGCTAATGATAAGCAGCAAAGCAATTATTTGAAACCTCAGAGAGAAGGCAGTGTTTCTAACTTTATTATGCGTATTAGTCTATTAGAGTGGCAATAACAAAATAACATAGACTGGGTGGCTTAAACAACAGAAATTTATCTCTCACAGTTCTGGAAGCTGGAAGTCCAAGATCAAGGTGTTGGCAGATTTGGTTTCTAGTGAGGCCTCTCTCCTTGGCTTATAAATGACCATCTTGTTGCTATGTCCTCAGATTGCCTTTTCTCTGTGGGCCCACTTCTTTTCTTCTCACAAGGACACCAATCTTACTGGATTAGGCCCAACCGTTGATTACCTTAATTATCTTCTTAAAGACCCTATCTCCAAATATAGTCAAATTGGAGGTTAGAGCTTCAACACAGGAATTGAAAGAGACACATTTGAGTCCACAACATTATGTTAAATGTTTACTAGAGGTATGAGTCACTAGAGTCTCTTAAGCATTCCCCCATTTGGGACCCTGGGCTTTTGACCTGATGGGAACTCTTGATTCCTTTCTCAATGCAACATTCTCAAAGTACCCTGGGAGGTAGGAGCCTTATGAGTTTATTTGGACTAATCCATCAGATGACTATGTTGCCTTGACAGAAGAAGGGAGATGGAGGAAGATGAAGGCCATTACAGAAACAATAACATCTTCTGTTGGTATGTTGTTGGAGAGCATCCAGACTCCCTCACCTGAAATCCTTCAGTCTATCCTCGTCTATGTTCACCTCTTCATTCAAATGCCCCAAAGCTCCAGATACCATTCTTTTTTTTTTTAATTAAGAGAAGTTAATGTCTAAGACAGTAACTGTCCAGCCACCATTCCTGAACATGCCACATTTTTTCATGACACTGGGCTTCAAACCAAATGAGTTACTCTGCTTATGAAGATATTCATCTGCTTTTTCACTTAAATTCATACCTATGCACCCAGATTTGGCTCAAATGCCACTCCTATCCAGCTTTTACTGCCCATTCTTCATTTTCAGGCAATTAGTTGCTTTTATTTCCCTCCACGCTACCCCCCCCCCCCCCCACAATCATTTCACTTGGCAAAATTGTAGTTATCTGCTGACATTTACTTCACTATGTTGCAATTCCTTGAAAGAAAGGGCTATGTTTTATTCTTATTTGTACCCTTAGTCCCTGGTGCAGTTCTTGACACGTTAAAGGCTCAGTGAACATGTGAGTAATAAATGGATAGATATATATTGTACAGTTCATTCATTCAATGATTATTTACTAAGCCCCCATCATGCTCCAGATATCACCAAGGTGCTGGAAATATGAAATGGCAAAAGACACAGAGAGAACACAGTTCCTTTACAGAGCTTACAGTCTGGAGACAGACACAGAAAAAGTGTAAGCCAGCAAATACAAGAATTTTAAATCATGATATGTGCTCCGAAGGACATTAACGCTGCTCCAAAATAGAGAACAATAGAGTAGACCTACTTTGGATAAGGTGGTCCGGGAAGGCCTCTCCGAGAGGTAGCACATCAGCTGAGAGTTGAAGGATGAGAAGATGTTAATTAGCAAGTGGATTTTTCCAGAGAAAGGGAGCAATATGTGCATAGGTCCTGAGACAGAAAAGAGCTGCTTAAAAAACTGAAAGAAGGCCAGGATGACAGGGGCTTGGTGATTAAGAAAGAGTGAGATAAGTAGGTCTGAGAGGGAGAAATGAGGTCTGTGGAGGCAGGCCGCAAATCTCGTGGGCCATGGAAGAAGTTTGTTTTTCAGGTCTGAATGCAGTATGAAACCAACTCAAGTTTTATAAAGAGCACTCTGGTCACCGGTAAGGGATGAGATTGGAGGGGCAGGAATGGGTGAGGGGAAATACACTTTAGAAGAGAGTTGCTATACTGTGGGGGAGAGATGATGATGAGGGCTTAGGTCAGGCTGGCAGAAATGCAGATTGGGGAGACAGACTGGAGAGACATTTTGGAAAAGGATGTAACTGGCTGTGGGAAATGAAGAGATGAGAAGTCAAGGATGACTTACATGTTTCTGACTGAGCAACAGATGGTGCCATTTATTTAAGAGGAAAGGACTAAGTAGAGAAAGTTTGGGGGGATCTCGGGAGGGTGAGAATGGAGAGTTATGTTGTGAACAATTATGCCTAAAGTAAATCCAAGTGGCAGTGTGAGGTAGTTGGTTACATAGATAAGTGTGGAGCTCAGAGGAGAGGATTGGAAGCCATTACCATATTGATGACATTGAAAGCCATGGAAGAGAGAGAGTATAAATAAAGAAAAGAAGTCCAGAATTAAACTCTGAAACAACAACTGGTCATCTCAGCTATGATTCAAAAAGATTCATCAGTGTACCATCTATGAAACAGATTTGGGGATGGTGGAGAGAGGGAGAATGGTTGAGAATCCATCACATTAGGTCAGCCACATGCAATGCAGGTCTAGACCAGAATAAATGAGAACTGGTCCTTTTTTCTCTTCTCATCTTACATTTTCTCCCATGTCATTCTCATTTCATCTCCTAATGCAACCGTTGCCTCTGGTTCTATATTTCAGTCTTAGTATTTCCACTTGCTTGCTGAACATGGCATTTAGGGTGTCCCACCAGTATCTCAAACCAAAAAGACTCAGTCAAATCCAGGTCATTTGTTCCATCCATCCCATCGCTCTTTTTATACTCTTACTCCCATTAATGGTACTGACAGGGAAGTGTGAGATAGAGCTGTCATTGAGTCTGTTCCCTCATGTTCCTTTTCATTTTCCTTAATGAGTAAGTTGCTAAATCCTATTGATTACACATCAATAATATTATTTAATCAGGCCAAGATTTCATTGGCAAATTATAATCATTTTTGTAAGTATCCAGTAATATCATAAATGCCAATAAATAAAATTCTTTACATCAGAGATTCACTGTTATTTTTTATTTTTAAACTGTATTTTCTCTGACTCTTTCTCCCAGAAATTTATCTTTGGACTAAGACATAGTATGAAAAAAAAAAGTTAAGACAGTTTGCACAGAGATTTAGATTGGCAAAGCCATTCAACCTTAGCAGAAGGAGGTACTTTGGTTCTATTTTTACTATCATGTTTAGGAATAATCACTGAAAGCAGAGATAGAAATAGAGGTGGATAGGAAAGACTTGGGCCATATAATTCATCTCCTTGTTAGTGCAGGGAAGTTTTTTTTTATGTCAAATGCCTGTGAGATATTGCGCAATAAAGGTCTTAGATTAAAACATTTCAATCATTTTCATAAGTTGACTAATTATCTTTCAGGTTGCTCTCAGCATTGTTCTCTGAAGCTCTCTCCATGTATCCCTGTCATATGAGAGGTGCTTCCCTTTGTACCCAGAAATGGCCTACGATCTCAAAGGGATGAACTCCAATTATTTTTCCATTGTAGTGATGAGTCTACATTAAGTCAATCTCCCTCTTTATGATCCTTTTTGTGACCAGTGGCACACATTTGTGAAATCATTACCCAGAACAAGTAGTGGTCCAGCTTGTTACCATAGGATGGTTAAAAACTAACAAGAACCTCTCAGGATCAAACATGCCCTTTGGCACACCTAATGGTGCAGATGAATTATTCTAATGGGGTTTCCAGTACAATGCTTGGTGTAAGATGACCTCCTCATTATCCCTACAACTTTGGGGGTGGGGGGGAGGTGTGCCATTTGGGTGGATTGTTTGTAAATTCTTTGACAATTATTCAATATCTCCATTATCTCATATTTAATCACATAAAAGATTGCATGTTCTTTTGAAAGATATGTTTTGTTGTTTTTCCTAATCATTGACTCCCTGTATTTAGTTTTATACTGCCCCCCTCCTATTTTAAAAAACATTTCTTAGGTCTGTGGGTATTATTCCTCCAAGTTCTACGATATCTGCATATCTCTTGGTTGGGACTCTTTCATAATGCCATCTACATGTTCCATACCTCCTCTTTCACATCCTTAATAAAAATGCTAAATAACGGTAGGTATGGCCTTTTTTTTTTTTTTTTTTTTTTTTGCCTTCTGATCAGCCACGCCCCTTCCCCCACACTGAATACACTCCATGTGCATTATCCTTTGTTTATAAGTGTTTGACATAATTCTTAACTCAGTCGAGTCTTCTTACTCAAACCAATTAGTTTGGGCAAGAAAAATTCACACGCATTAATACTAAGATTTTTAACTGATTCCTGAAACTTCAATGATATGAATATAGTCATTGTAGCATTTTGAAAAAGTTCTTCCTTGGCAATCCAGAGCCTTCATAATGAGCTGCTTGTGGAAAGCAACAACATAGGAACTCTACAATGGTTTGAGAGCTTACTTTTCCTAAGCTACCCATTTCCTTTAGAGTCCCGCTTTGCACTTTTAAGAAACTGCCACTTTATAATACTCTCCATCCCCCCTCCCCACGCCACTTCCCCACAGTCAAGTCTATAAAACTAGAGACTAGTCCAAAGGCCTTGGCTAGCTCTGGACATGAAGAGTAGAAGGTCATGTCTGACTCGGCGTTTCTTACATGTTACAGAATTCTGGCAACTAGCCAAGAGCTGACCCAGAACTGTTTTTCTTAGGAGAATATTCAATTAAAATATAAAGAAGGCACAGTTTTCAGGCTTATCAGAAATGTTTCTGGATGTTCTTGGATTTAGTGAAGCGAGCCAAATGAAGATAAGAGTTCCTTTGGTCCACAGGGCCCGTGAACTCAGTAGTGCCCCCTCCCCTTTACCAGGGGAGGGCATGCCACTGAGATTTCATTCCCAGTCTCATCTGGTGTGTTCGGGAACCCTAAAGCCACAGGGATCACCACAGCTGCAATAAATAAAGCATCTATTCAATGCATTTTCATGCCAAATATTATTCAGCATTCTTTTGTCCTTGGTTTGATAGAAAACAGCATGGTGAACTTACTGCTTCTCCTACAGCGAGCCCCAAGTAACTATGAAAGGTCTAACAAGTCAAACCTGCGCGCAAGCAAAATCACCATACCCTCTATTTTAAAAGGATGAAGACAATAATACAGAGAACCAAAAGAAATGTAATAAAGGTAGTCTGTTGTCACTATTGAGGAGGTATTAAAATCACTAGTACACTTTTTTATTCTCCTCAGGGAAGATACTGAGAAGTGGTCAGAATATGTATCCATGCACATGTATGGGTTGGAGAGGCAATCTTTAAAAAATAAATGTCACATATGTGGCAATCTGAAAAAGAATATTACTAAGGAATTTCACAAAATTTTTATGTAAAGTCTCATCATACAGTATTATGATCTCAGGGATATTTTGTGATATTTACTGAGTCTTTTGAGAGTTCATGTATTCAGGTCATATTTTAAGGAGGACTTTATAAGATTCAGATCTAAAATGCAATTCTATGATATGCCCAGCTGATCCCATGAAATCCACCCTGAAAAGAAGCAGCATAATGATATGAACAATCCCCATTTTTGAGTTGTTACACCTCACTTGAAATGCATTCCTTCTGGATTAAAATAGCAGTTCCTCTTTGTTTCTGTCTCTAGGCTGAGGTTCAACTAAGCTACCTGGAAGCACGAAGAGATGCTGTTGAGCAGATGTCCCTCAAGCTGTACAGTGAGCAGTATACCAACAGCAGCAAGAGGAAAGAGGAGTTTGCGGACATGTCAAAAGTTCATTCAGTGGGAGGCAATGGGTAGGAGACTATTCTTTTTGTTGTTTTATTCTCACTAATCTCTACTTTTTCAATGATTTTCCACTGATAGGCATTAGGCAGGCATTTTCTCCTTATCTCACAGGCAAAGAGAAGCTCCATAGCTTAGGTATTTATTGTCTTTTTCATTTGTGCCAGAATTGAAGACTTGGGATTTTATCAGGCTTTGTCACTGAACCCAGAACCGCCTAACTTGGTTATGATTGATTTAAAAACAGCCCTGTGATTTTACTAGTGTTTGTGTGACTGTATTGTGCCTGTAACATTGGTCGTTTTTCTTTATACATTTTTTTTCAGTGTATTTCCCCTTTTTAAACTTCACCATTGATTTTTAAGTCTGTCTGAGGATCTTTGAAACACCAGAACCTCACTGGAAACTTGGTAGCACATAATTTCCCTGTAAAATGTGGATATTTAATCATTGTTTAGAGACCATGGGCTAGCCGGTTTAGCTTCACGTAACCTCAACTGGAATAACAGACGAGTCTTGGAATTGTTGAAAGAACCCAACAACTCAGTGACCCATCAACAATTTCATTCAGCTTGAGACATATGGCTGTGTTTATATTATGCTAAGTACTCATACTATTGAATAATCATCGTGCATTCAGATAGTCCAAATGACTTGGAAGTTATGCAAATAATATGTATATATTTTTTATTTCTTTGTTTTTTCTGGCTCAATTCTAATATTTAGTGGGTGATTATTAAAGAGTAAAAGAGTAGTCACGAAATTTAATTATTTCAGTTTTGATGACTTGATAAGACTTCTCATAAAGATGGAAACAGTAACCTATTTTACTTTTATACTTGAACCAGACAACACGGGGCAGAAACTGTTCCCCCAAGTTCCATTACGTATTAATAGCATCTTATAACCCTATCAGGTGGAACTCTAGCCAAAATATTCCCTGAAGAGGCAGGCAGGAAGAAGTCTTTTCATGTACTTGTTTGCATTTATCTTTTAAGTGCTTATAGTTCTGACTGAACTTTAAATCTTCATATAAATTTTTGGGATAATAAGTATACAGGTTACAAATTCTGTTTTGTGATATAATCCAGCATTAGGAAATGGGATAGGACTGTTTTCAAATTTACCAATCTGTATAATTTGTTGCTCCATCAGGATTTTTTTACATCCATAGACATGTTACATATTTATTTGATTCATCTTATACAATTCAGTAGACATTTATTCACAAGAGCAAGAGTATAGAAACAAATAAGAAAGCAAAGGTTAAAACTTGGAGCATGAACAATAAGCTGTTTTGAGGACTTAATGTGCTTTAATTTCTCTAAATGCCTAAATAGTCTCTGGTGTTCACACAAGCACAAACTTTAGGTCACATTTTCATGTTTTCTACAAGCCCTGGAGACTGAACAGGCACCTCGTGCTTCTGACCTCAGATTCCAGCAACCCAACCTGAGTCCTTACTCTGGGCTCCACAAATCATAAATCTGCCCTGGAAATTGCTTAGTTAACAACAAGCATTGTTCTGGGAAGTGGGAGTAGGTGAACTTGCCTGCTATCCTTTGTTTATGCTCCTTGGGGTGCTGAAGGCTGTGCATTGTGCAGAAATTTAAGAGTGTGCTGAAGAAAAAGCAGCTATTTAATACTAAGGACAAAAACCATATATTCCTCTCTACTTTCTGTTTACGTACAGAAAAGCATTGTTTGAGAAATGCATGTGGGTGAGGTTATCTGGGGTGTCCTGCCTCCAAGACCCTGTGCTCCCACAGTCAAATCCTTAATTCTGAAGCCTTAAGAATATAGCCTTGTAAAATTATCTGCTCCAATGACACATAAACTTCATTAACTGTTCCTTTTGTTAACATAGAATGATCATTGTTTCTGATAAGCAATTGTGGGAATAGTGTGGGCTTTCCACGGTCTTCATTCCATATGCAGATATCCAATTTACTGCAGAGAAAATTAAGTTGGTGACACAATTCATATATTTTTATTTCCTTCCCATATCGACATGCATGCTAAAAAAAGCATGTAGTTGAAAAATATGTAAGGTAAGACTCGGATGCTAGATAGACTGTGATCTTAAATTTGTAAGAATTTTACAAAACCAAAAGTCATTTTGAAACGAATTTATAACCCCATTGGCTTGACAAAATTGTGTGTATCGAGGTGATATAACACAGCTAACATACAATGATGAACTGTATGTTTAGCAGTCATGACTATGTGCGATTGGAAGATTTTCCCGAATGTATGTGAGGCTGTGCAAGCTCTAGTAACAGTGTGTTCACCTGTGGGAGACATGTGGCACTGGCTCCAGCATTGCAAAGTGGGAAACCATGGCTTCCTGAGGGTTATGCAATGTGTGAGTCACACAAGATTCTCTATGAGAGCAGGTTGGTGCTTTTTGATTCCTGCCAATTTAAATGAAAGCACTTCCTGATTATTTTATTTCTTTCATTTAATAAATATTCATTGAAGGCCTACTACGTGCATGGCGCTATGCTCAGAGCAGAGTTTGTTAACAACACTTACATTTTGTGTCTTTTGTAAAGTGTAATCATCTCTTTTTCCAGCACCTCTTTCTACTCAGAGGTTGCCCGATTTCATTTTTTAAATGAACTTCAAAGATGCTGTTTAATTCATTAAGTAGCATCCTACTGGCTGTTAAGACTTTGGTGTAGATTACAAAGTATGTGTTTTATTCAGCTTATAAGTGATAGAACTGAGAGACAAAAAGGTTGGGTGACTGGCTTGTCCAGGATGGTAGTGTAAGATGGAGCGAAGACCTCAACTTAGAGCCCTGGGTCAGAATGCGGTGGACAAGCCATAAAATCATGCTTTGTATTTTCTCTGAAGGATTTCATCTGGACCCTTGATAAACATTCTTTCCTCTAAATCCCATGTTGTGCATATTCCATATTCTATGATATTTAAATTATAGTATCTTGATTCTTAAGAAGATTTCAATAAAGCCACAAGGAAGTTTGGGCAAAAACATTGCAAAGTAGGCTTAAGTGAAAACAAAATTGACTTCATTCATTAATTTGACAAATATTTTTAAGTACTTCCTATATGAACTACAGACTTTAAAAGGCAAAATGAAATGGCCCCTGATCTTGAGAGGCTCACAGTTGGGTAGGAGGAACCAAATCTGTAAACAACATGGACTAAAGGACCACAAGTGCTGAGTTAAAAATCTACATGGGATTAGGGGCTCATGGAAGGCAGAGCTCAGTTCTGACTGTAGTGGGGGGTGGTTAGAGCAGGTCAGGAAAGACAGCAGAGAGCGGGAACTCTGGAGATGGTTTCTGAAAGAAGGCAAGGTGAGGGGAACAGCTTTTCAATTTAATCTGAACAAATGTTTATTGAGCATCTACAAAGACAGACCACAGTCTCTGCCTTCATGAAATTTACAGTCTACTAATAGAGTGCAGTATTAAGCCAGTATTTGCCTGTGCAGTGAGAGAGAAGGGGAAGCAGAGGGTGCTAGGGGAGCTCAGAGCAAATGCAGTTGACCGTCTGAGACAGGGCTGCATCTTTTGTGTTTACCACATTCTGCCCTGTGTGTGGTGCAGCGCCTGGCAAGTGCCGGGTGCTCAGTGAATGAATGGATTCATGAATGAATAACTAAAACAGGTTTGGGGCTCAGAGAGAGGGAGCATAGGTCTGAATCATCAGACTGCCTGCTGTTCCATATGACTGAAGAGCAGGGTAGAAAGTTGGAGGAAGTGTGAAAATGAGGCTTGGGGAGAAGTCCAGGTCCTGGAGTTAATCATTGAGTACATGGTTCTTAACCAGACAGTGCATCAGCGTCACCTGTGGAGCTTTTAAGCTGAAAAATGCATGCCTGCCCCACCCCAGTGAAAATTCTGATGCGGTAGGCAGGCGTAGGCCAAGATATGATTATGTTCTAATGCCCACGTCCAGTTGAGAACCATTGCTCTAGTGGTTTTCAAAATATGGTCGGTGGACCAGCACCATCAACATCTCCTGAGAATTTGTTAGAAATGCCAATTCTGGGCCCTGCTCCATAGCCCCTAAATTAGAAAGTCTGGAGGTTGAACAAGCAATCTCTGTTTAGTAAGCCCTTCAGGTAATTCTGCTGCAGTTTGAGAAACAGTACTTTAGTCATTGGAGATTTTAGGTTAGAAATTAATGGAGAATGTGGATACTGGATTAGAACTAAAGCCAGAAAGAATCAATGAACCTTGATGACCCATTGGATAAAGGGAATGATTATTTGTTGGTTCAAGGAGGGGAAAGAAGATAGGAGATTTTGGATTCAAATGACTTTGATGTTATTCCACATTTAATATTTATTGAGCTATTATTAAGTATATATTGCAGTAGGCGGCAGAGATATAAAGTCAATGGGATGCAAAGGGTAGCAGGTGTATGGAAATCAGGAAAATCTATCAGAAGAAGTCTCATGGTGAAAGGCCAAGGGTCAGAAGTGACAATAAGAGTGTGTCTCACAGAGGAGACAGTGTGTACAAATAGCCGGAACCACTAAAGGATGTCAAGCATGACTAGATTGGCAGTTTTGAAACAGTATTCTAGTAGCACTGTGGAGAATAGATTGGCAAGGATAAGACTAGATAGTGCTTAGTTAACAGGCAATTCTAGTCAGCCAGGTGAGAAATATTTAGAGCCTGAGATACAATAGCAGCAATGGAAACAGAAAGAAGGAAGTTGAACTGACAGGCCTTGGTCACCAGAGTGGATGGGGACGGAAGGGTGTGTTTAAGAATGGATATCCATGTTTCAGGCGTCTGCACTCTGGTAGATGGACATGCCATTCACTAAAGTGGGGAATTCAGAGGAGGAGCAAAGGGGAGAAAGAAGCTGAGTATAGTTCTTTTGGTGGTCTGCGGAGCATCCAAGTAGAAATGCCCAGGAAGCAGGTCTGAAGCTCAAGAATGTCCCTCAATCAGCAACAGGAACAGTGTGGTGACTATGGGGTAGCAGAAGCTGAGGGAGGGAGGAACTGACCTTTTGGCAGTCTATCCTCCCCTCTCAGGTCGGCATAAAATTATCTTTAAGAATGTTTAAAGAAATACAAAATATGAACAGACCGATTACTAGTAGGGAGATTGAATCAGTAATCAAAAACCTTCCAACAAATAAAAGTCCAGGACCACATACCTTCACTGGTGCATTCTCCCAGATGTTCAAAGAGTAATTAACACCAATCCTTCTCAAACTACTCCAAAATATAGAAGTGGAGGGAACACTTCCGAACTCATTTTACAAGACCAGCATTAACCTGATACCAAAACCAGACAAGGATGCTACAAGAAAAGACAATTATAGGCCAAAATCCATGATGAGCATACATGCAAAAATCTTCAAAAAAAATTAGCAAACCAAATTCAACAATATGTAAAAAAGATTATATACCATGATTGAGTGGGATTTATTCCAGATATGCAAGGATGGTTCAACATCCACAAATCAGTCAGTGTGATACACCACATTAACAAAATAAAGAATAAAAATCCCATGATCATCTCAACAGATGCAAAGAAAGCATTTGACAAACTTTGTTATCCATTTATGATACAAAATCTCAACAAAGTGGGTATAGAAGGGACATATCTCAACATAATAAAGGCCATATATGACAAGCCCACAGCTAACATCACACTCAATGGTGAGATGCTGGAAGCTTTTTATCCAACATCAAGAACAAGACAAGGATGCCTACTCTCTCCATTTCTTTTCAACACAGTACAGGAAATCCTAGCCAAGCAATTGGGCAAGAAAAAGAAATAAAAAAGTATCCAAATTGGAAAGGAAAAAATAAAACTGTCACTATTTGTAGATGACATATTATTGTGTATAGAAAACTACAGACTTCCTCAAACAATTGTTAGAATGAATAATTCAGAAAAGTTGCAGGATACAAAATCAATACACAAAAATCTGTTATATTCATATACACTAATAATGAGTTATCAAAAAGAGAAATTAATACAATAATTTCATCAAAAAGAATAAAATTTCTAGGAATAAATGTAACCTAGGAGGTGAAAGACCTATATATTGAAAACTGTAAGACATTAAAAGAATTGAAGAAGACATAAATAAAGGGAAGGCTATCCCATGTACATGAGTTGAAACAATTAGTACTATTAAAATGGCCTTACTACCCAAAGCAATCCACAGATTCAATACCTATCAAATTTCCAATGGCATTTTTCAGAAAAAATTGAATAAACAATCCTGAAATTTGGAACCATAAAAGACCCCAAGTTGCCAAAGCAATCTTGAGAAAGAAGAACAAAGCTGAAGGTATCAGACTCTCTGATTTCAAACTATATTACAACACGGTAGTAATTAAAACAGCACAGTATTGGCATAAAAGCAGACATATTGGTCAATGGAGCAGAACAGAGCCCAGAAATAAACAGACTGTCATATATGGTCTATTAATTTATGACAAAGGAACCAAAAATACACAATGGGGAAAGGACAGTCTCTTCAATCAATGGTGTTGGGAAAAGACAACTACATGCAAAAAATTAAATTGAACCACTATCTTAAATCATACACAAACACCAACTCAAAATGGATTAAATAGTTGAATGTAAAACCTGAAACCATAAAACTCCTAGAAGAAAACATAAGTGATTAACTCCTTGGCATAAGTCTTGGCAATGGTTTTTTGCATCTGACACCAAAAGCAAAAAGCAACAAAAGGAAAAATAAATAAGTAGGACTACAATCACACTCAAAATCTTCTGCACCGCAAAAGAAACCATCAACAAAATGAAAAGACAACCTACTGAATGGGACAAAACATTTGCAAATCATATGAGGTCTGACAATTAAGTTCGTAAACTTGTTGCAATGATGTTGCTAACCTTTTTTGACACTGTGTTTCCCTGAAAATAAGACCTACCCAGACAATCAGCTCTTATGTGTCTTTTGGAGCAAAAATTAATATAAGACTCGGTCTTATTTTACTATAATATAAGACCGGGTCTATAATATAATATAATATAATATAATATAATATAATATAATATAATTATATAATATAATATAATATAATATAATATAATATAATATAATATATATAATACTGGGTCTTATATTAATTTTTGCTCCAAAAGATGCATTAGAGCTGATTGTCTGGCTAGGTCTTATTTTCAGGGAAACATGGTATCAGAGGGATTATTCATTATGAATTTGTTCCAACTGGACAAACAGTTAACCATGTTGACTATTTGGAAGTACTGAAAAGGCTGCATAAAAATGTTAGACGACCTGAACTTTTCGCCAACAATTCATGGCTCATGCATCACGACAATGTATCAGCTCACAGGGCACTGTCTGTGAGGGAGTTTTTAGCCAGTAAACAAATAACTGTATGGGAACAGCCCCCTACTCACCTGATCTGGCCCCCAATGACTTGTTTCTTTACTTCTTTACCCAAAGATAAAGGAAATATTGAAAGGAAGACATTTTGATGACATTCAGGACATCAAGGGTAATACAACAACAGCTTTGATGGCCATTCCAGAAAAAGAGTTCCAAAATTGCTTTGAAGGGTGGACTAGGCACTGGCATCACTACATAGCTTCCCAAGGGAAGTACTTTGAAGATGACCATAGTGATATTCAGCAATGAGGTATGTAGCACTTTTTCTAGGATGAGTCCGCAATCTTAATTGTCGGACCTCGTATATCTGATAAGGAGGTAATATCCAAACTATATAAAGAACTCATACACCTCAATAGCAGAAAAACAAAGAATTCCATTAAAAAATAGGCAGAAGATCTGAATAGACATTTTCCCAAAGAAGACATACAGATGGCCGATAGACATATGAAAAGATGCTGAATGTCACTGATCATCAGGGAAATGCAAATCAAAACCACAATGAGGTATCACCTCACACCTGTTAGAATGGCTATTATCAAAAAGTCTAGAAATAACAAGTGTTGGCAATGATGTAGAGAAAAGGCACCCATGTGCACTATTGGTAGGAATGAATGTACACTGGTGCAGTCACTACGGAAAACAATATGGAGGTTCCTCAAAAAATTTAAAAATGAACTACCATATGATCCACCAATTCCACTTTTGAGTATTTATCTGAAGAAATAAAAAAGAACACTAATTTGAAATGATATATGCACCCTCATGTTCATTGCAGGAGGATTTACAATAGCTAAGATATGGAAACAACCTAAGTTTCCATTGATGGATGAATGGATAAATAAATTGTCACATATAAATACAACAGACTATTATTCAGCCATAAAAAGAAACAAAATCTTGCCATTGTGACAACATGAATGGACATTGGGGACATTATGCTACATGAGATAAATCAGACAAAGACAGACAAATACTGTATGATCCCTCTTATTTGTGGAATCTAAAACAAAAATAAAAACAAAAATCAAGTTCATAAATAAAGAGAACAGATTGGTGGTTGCCAGAGGTGGGGTGGGGTGGTAGAGAAATTGGTAAAGGGGCTCAAAGGTAAACAAGGTCACTTTGGTTGTTTCCATGTCTTGGCCACCGTAAATAAAAGCAATGAACACTGGAGCACATATATCTTTACAGATAAACGTTTTCAGATTTTTTGGGTAGATACCCAGGAGAAGGATTGCTGGGTCATATGGTAATTCTATTCTTAATTTTTTGAGGAACCTCCACGCTGCCTTCCGTAGTGGCTGCACCAGTCTGCATTCCCACCAACAGTGTATGAGGGTTCCTTTTTCTCCACAGCTTCCCCAACACTTGTTACTATTTGTCTTGTTGATGATAGCCATTCTAACCAGTGTGAGGTGATATGTCATTGTGGTTTTTATTTGCATTTCTCTGATGATTAGTGATGTTGAGCATCTTTTTATATGTCTATTGGCCATCTGTTTGTCCTCTTTAGAGAAATGTCTATTGAGGTCCTCTGCCCATTTTTTTAACTGGATTGTTTGTCTTTTTGTTGTTGAGTTTCATGAGTTCCTTGTATATTTTGGCTATTAACCCCTTATCGGAGGCGTTGTTTGCAATATCTTCTCCCATTTGGTTGGTTGCCTCTTTGTTTTGTTGATGGTTTCTTTTGCTGTGCAGAATAGATGATTGGATAAAGAAGATGCAGTAGATATACTCAATGGAATACTACTCTGCCACAAGAAAAGATGAAATAGTGCCATTTGTGACAACATGGATGGATCTTGAGATTATTATGCTAAATGAAATATGTCAGACAGAAAAAGTCAAGAACGATATGATTTCACTGAGATGTGGGATATCAAACTGAAAGCAACAAAGGAACAAGATAAAAAAAACAAAAAAACAAAAACTCATAGACACAGACAACAGTTTAGTGGTTACCAGAGGGTAAGGGGGGCAAAGAGGGTAGTGGAAGAAGGTAAAGGGAGTCAAATATATGGTGATGGAAGGAGAACTGACTCTGGGTGGTGAACACACAATGTGATATATAGATGATGTATTACAGAATTGTACACCTGAAACCTATGTAATTGTATTAACCATTATCACCCCAATAAATTTTAATTAAAAAGAAGGTAAATAAGAAGAAAATGCAGTTCATGTAAAACAGGTACAGAAATTTTGAATAACAGTATTTAAAAAATAAAGAAGTAAAGAATGCTTGTTTATTTTAAAAAGTATGGATAATTGGAACATTTTGATTTCAGTCAGAATCTTTCCTGCTGTGTTATACAAGTTTTCCAAAATAAAACACTACATCATTGAGAATTTCAGGTGGTGTCTTGATTGGTAGGAATTAAGGACTGCAGCTATCTATTATTTTCTGTCTTAAAGCTGCAGGCAAAAGCTTCCAATCCTAGATATTAGAATTTATTAGGTCTGCTCAGATTACTTCCAACTACACAAACAATATTTATTGTTAGGGATAGTCATACACTCAATGTAGTCTAATTTCTTAAGGGAGGAGAGAGAATGTACTAGATTAAAAATTAAAGACTGGAATTGAAATTGGCACTCTGCTACCTCTTAGCTCTGTGATCTTGATAGGGACCCTTAACCTCCTCAAAATGCAGTATCTCTGTCTGTAAAATGGGAATATATATCCTATCCTAGTCTACGTCATATACTTTTTGCTTACTTTTTCACATACTTTTTAAGTAGGAATATAATAATTGATAAGAAAAGGTGCGAAATACCTGGAATGTAGTAGATATGTGAAAAATCAGTTAATGGAATGTACATTGAGCAACTACTATGTTGCAGGGAGTGGTAGGAAATACTAGGAGTGAAAAAGATGCATGAGACTTAATCTTGACAGTCCTCAGTCTAGTGAGGGAGAGACAGACCCCCAGAGGCAGCTTCAAGAAACAATGGGCAAAATTCAAGAAAGAGAGTATTATGGGCATACCTAGGAGGCCTGCCTAATCTAACCTGGCTAGAAGAGCTCAGAGAGGTTTATGGGAGGAGGACACATCTGAACTGTCTTAAAAGATGCATAGACAGTAGCCACTGGAGAAAGGCTAGTTAGAGGGAGGATGAGGATTTCAGCCACAAGACAGTAACTTTGTAGGGTGTGTGTGTGTGTGTGTGTGTGTGTGTGCGCACGTGCGTCCTGTGTGCATGAAGTGTTACTATAAATAATAATTTGATGTCGTTGAAACAGAGCAGCATGGGAATGTTTCCTGACTCTGCTTGGGAGTCCCAAGGGAGTTCTTAGGGACTTCTGCTCTTGTGGTGACGTTCTAGATGATACCTGCATCTCATCAGCTACATTCCAAGCTTCCTCTGGCTGTGGGTGAATTTGAGCAATCTGTACAGATGGAGATGTAGTCAAGGTTTACGCCCTCTATCAATGAATATAGGAGTAATTCACCCCTCACCATGCAAGGTTTCAGCATAAATTTTACTCCCACATCCAAATAGTATATGTAGGTTATTCCCAAGCGTAACAGGCTGAACTAAATGAACTTTAAACACACAAAAAATTAAAAATTGGGCAGGAAAGCTGAATCCACTGCCCTTTAGGAAAAGAAGTGTTTCTGGGTCAGTGTGAACACACACACACACACACACACACACACACACATACACAACACACACAAACACAAACACACAGCACCGCCAGAGAGAAATGATATTGGCAAATGAAAACAAATCACTATTTAAAATATTGCTTGATTAAAGATCAAGTTTGATTCTCTAAATTAATTAAGTAAAAAGCTACATGAATGACTTTAACCACCTGAGAGGAGAAACAATCACCCTGATTTCAGTGCTGCAGGGTGATTTTTCTGGTTTTCTGTTGAGCAACAGGCCAAAAGTATCTACATGTTGTTAGATGAACATTCATGTTCACTCATATTCTCTCTCTCTCTCTCTCTCTCTCTCTCTCTCTCTCTCTCTCTCACACACACACACACACACACACACACACACAATGACCATTTTGAATTCCTGTTCAACGGGGGGTTTTGGAACATTGCTACATAAAACGTTTTCTTTTCGGTGCACCCCGTCCATGAAGTACCATCTCTTACACGTACTGATGTTGAGAACACTTGCAGATAAATCACTAGGCAACCCAAAGAAATCTTGTTTCCGCCATGCATTTCTGCTTTCTTCCCTGGACTCTTGATCTATCTCAATGTCATGAATAGCTGATCCATGTTTAATTTAGGTCCTTTGAGCTCCTTCTCTTATACTCTGGTGTTCTTATTAAATAGCATGATCACACTGCAGCATGCAGTTAAAAGGACCAAAAAGGGCCTGGCTACTTTCTGGCTAACTGCTGTTTGGGTACTATGTGATTATTAAAATAGGTCTTTCTGGGTAAAAACACAATTCACCAGTAGAAATGTGTTCACTTGGCGTCGTGATATTATACCATTTTAGTGTACAAATGCATTAAACTAATTTTAGAACCTAGACAGTCTTCCACTTTAGTGATCTAATGCCACCCATGCCGGGAACCAACAAAGGGTCAACCAGAGAGGTTGTTAACTTCACAGTTAACAGTAAACTGATATATGTATATATTCTTTCTTCCATCTTAACAATGCTTAATTTCTGTACTGCTTTGGAGAGTTGATAGGGCCCACAAAGAGGGAGAGCGATGATAACAGGGACGATTGGGGACCTCTGACAAATCTAATCTACCTCCTTTTCTTGTATAGAACTTGAATATCTTCAGGAATGCTATCTTGGGCTCTAAGCTTTCCACACCCAAAGAAAACAGTGAAATCTCATCCATCAGAAAAAGTGTAGTGTCCTAAGACTAAAAATAATATATGTAGGAGGAAGCTCAGTTTCTTATGCCATGGAGTCCTGAGAGCATCTCCAGTAGTTCTTTAAAGAGAAGACTGCATTTGTGCTAGTATATCCCTACGCGAGAAACCAAATTCCCAAGGCATTTTTTTTTTTTAAAATGTAGGCTGTAGAAGGGATGTCAAAGTATAATTCAATAAGAGCAATTCCATAGGTAACTAAAACCCTGTAGTCTGAGCATAACACGCTCTGGGCAGGGTCAGCTTCATGGAAGAGATAGATGAAGTCATCTTGGAAGAGGTCTCCATATTAGCTCTGCTACCAGGATTTTGTTAGGAACTGGGTGGCAGAGACCTGTTTCCAGGGTATTTACCTCCTGCCCTAACTCTGATGGTAAATATTCTCTACTGCCTGTTAAATCTTTGAAAAACCAGTGAGGCTTAGGGTGGGGGGAGTCCTTTTACAAAAGGGTGAGCTGCCCAAACCACACTAGGGTGCCCGTAGCAAGTCTGGATGCAGTTCCCTTTTAACACAACAGATAGTCATGGCAAGGTTTATATTTTATTTTGTTTTTTTAGACAACATTGCTCTTGCTTTGTCTTCTGAAGGATGGTTTTCCCATTTGTGTTGGAACCACTGGCTATTCTAAATTCTTCAGAATGGTTTCCAGCTCTTTGGCTAGAACTTTGTCTAGCATATTATCTGAAAACTTACGAGTAGACAAGGGTTTGACTTCCTGACAGCCTAAAAGAATCCTCTAAATACATTCAGAAATCTCCATTGATATTTCTAATTTTATGGCTAATCTTGGAGGTTAGAATTTTTTTTTTTTCTTTACAGCTTTTATTTCAATAATGAATGTTTATGAACAGACGGTTCATGGGTACATGAGAAAGTGGGGCCAGTCATTAACAAATTTGTAGGGTTGATTTTATTTTTCTCAGACATTTTCACACGTAGGTGGGTATATATGAGAAATGAGAAAATTACTGCTGGAAAGAACTCCATATTCCTTTTTATTTATTAATGGCAAAGGCAGGCTGCTTTTCTCATGAGGAAGTCGCTCATGAATTTTCATTCAAAATAGTAAATTAGTGTCCACACTTTAATATGTTTAGAGTGGAAAGGGATTCTACATGCAACTGTGCATATCAGATTCCATGTCTGGAAAGCTAAATTTTATTCTTTAATGATATGATGATTGAGCTAGGTGCCACTATTGTATCTCCCTTCTGTGCTTACATGCCTCATGGAGTAGAGGATAATGGGAAATTCTGATCTATTGTTAGTATTTTACTTCAGGAAAATTCTTAAACTATATTTTTACAAGATTTTGTTACCACTTCCTTTAGTGTCTTTTTCTGAAAACCAGAAGCAAACTTTCTTGAGCAAATAAGGTGATCAGTGAATACTTAGTGAATATTTGGGGAAAGAATCAATATGCTAAAGAAGCAAGGAAAATTGGATCATTTAATAGAAGTCCCAATATAGACAAGCTGGTATTTCAGGAACTGGTCTTGTGTTTTGGATGTGCCAGTGTGAAATGAACCATTAAACATACAAAAGATGGATTCTTAAATACTCTAAAATATATATTACTCGACCTCAGTAGAAAAACTGCCAGGACTTTTTAGTGTTATCTTTTCTTCAACCAAGAATTGCTCTATTTTCATGATTTCTTCATTTGGTTGTCTGTTTTAATCAAAATTCCTCAGTGGGCTAAGCTGAAACCTCATATATTCACACACACCTCCCATTGATTTCACTTGGGTGAAACTTTATCTTTTAAGCAAAGTTTAGGTTGAAATGTTCAGTTAATGATACTCACTTTAAATACCAAAGGCTGAATGCATTTATGTATTCAAACACGTAGCTAATCAAACATAACTCCCACCAGGGTTTAGAGGAAGGATTATTTCTTAAACTATGCCAGCCTCACAAATAATATATTGCTGTCCAATATGCAGAAAAATGATACTAAATAAGCTTGTTAGTATTTCATTTCTGTGGTGAAAGGACCTGGAATCCTTTCAACCTTAAAAAGACGGAGAAAATGGTAGACAAGATGTTGGGAAATACTTTTGTCAATTATTCATAGTAGTTGACGTAAACTTAAAAATAAACACTGAAGAAAACATTGCTCATTTATTTTTCCATAGCCTTGTCCTTATTTCTATTAGATTCCCAGATTATGGAATAAATATGCATAATTCTGTACTTGTCTAATAATAATAGACTTTGAATTAGAAGAGTTTTTCTTCGTATAACATAATTAAGCTTTTACACCTCCTAAAATGGGAATGTTATACCTACAACAGAATGTCCAGCTCTTTTATTGTGAGCCCTTCGGATATATGGCAATTTAAAAGAAAAGTATTCAAAAGAATACCATTTTCGTGATGTGTTTGGTTTATAATATTTTCATAGAGTATGTATGAGTTTGCTTTGTATAGTTTCATAAAGGATATAACATATTCATAGAACACCAAAAAGGTATGTTTTGAGAACTTTTAACATGTAGGAGATTTTATATTTGAATGAATGACTTGACATAAACCCAAGCACAATTACAAAGAAAATTTTATGAGGAAAATCCCTCCAGAAGAGTAGATCCCATTCTCATATCCTTTACAAGATTCTGAGCTACTTGCCACAATTTCAGTCTCCTCTCTCTCCCTTCTGAAAAGAGAGACTAGAGCCACCAGGAATTCAAGAAAATTCTATAAGCTGGTTTGGAATTCAGCTTATAGAATTGGTATATTTGTCAAAGGGACATCGAAGTGTAACTAGTTTCATGCTATCCTTGATAAATTCACTCATCTATGACCTCCACATTGTACTGTACAGTAGCTGGCACCTTTCCTGGAAGACATTGTGTTTTGTAAAACCACTTGCAAAACCCTTAGCACACCTTTGCAGGTAATGTAAACATAAGAAATTCTTCTCTAAAAATTTTCCTGATGCGATAAATACATTAAATTGTAGTTATTTTAGAAGGTTTCAAAAGAACCAACAAAGAAATTCTGGTAATTTAATTGCTGACTAGCTACAAAGTTATATATTTGATTTCACCAAATTTGGAAAACTGTGTGGTCTTTTCTAAGTTGTGAATTAACACATGGCCAAGATTCCTAAATGAGGTACAAATGCTTAAAAGAATGTTTTTCTTGTCAGTATTTGGACCTTATGAGAATTCGTTGTTTGGAAAACACTGGTGCTGATTCTACTACGTTTGTGAAACAAAATATGGAACCAAAGTATTTACTGTGTCTAACAAACTCAAGCATAAATAGTCTCAGCTAGGATGAAAATAGACTACACTTGGAGAAAGAATGAGTACAGCACCTGTGTTATGTTCATTCGCCATCAGGTCTCCAGTGTAGACTATCTGAGAAGGAGCCCGAGGTGCATTTAATTAGAAGCAATGGCTTTTGTTCTGTAAGGAGAGTAATAGGAGGAAAGAGCCCAATGGGTATAAAGACATAATAAAGAACCAATGGAAAAATTCCCATAGTTCTGAACATTTGAATCATCCTGTATGTATTTTTTCATTTGTTTAAAATCTATTTCTAAATCTCCTTTAATTTTCACTAGAGAAAATAGGAGGATTTGAAAGGAATGGGAAGGCAACTCCCATTCACAGAGAACCTACTACATCTGGTCATTCTAAGCAAATGTACCATTGTCATCTACTGAAGGCAAAATCTAGCCTTCAGCATGAGTGAGAAGCCTGGCCATGGGGCACTTGTTGCTTTGGTGTTGGCACCTGGGGATGAGATACTATTATCTCTGTCACATACTGCTCTTCTGAAGCCATTCCTGCCCTACTAAAGGTTTTTCATTTCATTATTTACCCTCATTCCTCATCATTCACCAGGTACTATGGTGGGCATTGGGAAGCAGAGATAAATGAATCCCTTGCCCTTGAATTGTTTAGTCATAATCAAAGTTTCCTTTTTATCATACACATATGGAAAATAAAACAGGCTTCTTTATTTTCTCTTACTGACTGATAATTTTTATGAGATATCCTAAACGCATACTTTCCTGAAATCAAGAAACAAATAAACAAACAAATTTTAGGATCAGATTTCAGGCTCTTAAACACAATGCTTTCAGTCTCCCATAATAAACGAACATTCTCTTTAAGGAACAACTCTTGGGATAAATACTGTTTCTCGGATTTCCTATTCTTCTCCTTTCTTTTGGACAAATATATCGTCCAATCTGAGCATATAGGGGACTTAAGGACCTTGTGATTCTGATTCCCCTGGCTTAATGTGGCCGGTGGGAGTAGGCCGGCTGGATTCATTGAAATGAGTCTTGCCCTGGGAATTATGCAGTTGCCCTCCACAGAGGGCTATGACTCTGCTGTTATCTCTTGGCTCAGTCAGGAGGTATTTCCTGCTGTCTAAAGCCTCATCTCAGCCCTCACTGGTCCTGCCAGCTCTTTGAGGTCTGGCTTAGAGGCCCCTCCGGCTCTCCTTGGACGTTCTTGTGCAATGCCTCTATCAAGTTCACCAACCGAACTCCCAGAAACCTCATGGGGGGATGAGAGAACAGTGTAGCAAAGGGCGTCCTGACCAAAGATCTCTCTCTGAGTTGCAAGAGCCCCACTCCAGGTTATTGTGAGGACGTGGATTAAGGCATTGTCTTCCCAGACTTCCTAGCAAGAAATGGAGCTGACATCTTGCACTTTTGGCTTTCCCTTCAACTTGTGCCTTCCATCTAGGTCTTGGGCCAAGAGATGGGACACACATCTGAGCACCTGCTCCTCTTGCCTTTATTTCCTTCTTATTCCCTAAGTCCATGGAGAGGAAAGGGGTGAGTTTTCCCTTCCTTTCCTCTTTACTTTTACTATGACCCTGGACTATACTCTTCTAATTTGGGGGTCACATTCCTCTTTCCCCTGTCTTTATGGTTATAATATAGGCAGGGACAAGAAGAAAGAAATGATGACCGTAATTTAGGAGGCATTTCTAAACAATTGCACCTGTCATGTGAACAAAAGCTTATTAGTCATTCCTTGTTAGTCAGTCACAAAGCTAATAAAGAAAGTCTGATGTTTCTTTGTCTCCATTACAGCGGTATTTGTTTAGTTGTTAGTATTTAGTATTTTGAAATGGGCTACTATGCAGGTTTCACGTATGTGCTGGAAGTCAGTGCTATTCAAGGTGAGGTCCGTGACCACCAGCGTTGCCAGTTGCTAGCGTTTGTTAGAAATGCAGAATCTCAGGCCCCTCCTCGGGACTACTGAATCAGTACCTGCTTTTGAACAAGGTCCTCAGCTATGCCACATGCACATTCAAGTTTGAGAAGCCCTGCTCTAGGCCATCATCCCCTTACTGAAGGTTTGGCTACATCAGCGGTGCCCATCACCGGCATTCACTGCACACGTGTTACTCATTTTTCAGCCAATGACTATCCTTGCCCTTGGGTGCGTATGGGCCTAATCAAGGATCTTTATAATTACAGTAAAGTAATTAAAATAAGCAATTCTAGGTCTAGTCTCCTTCACCAAACACACCTTAACTTTTTTTTTTTTTTTTTTGATATCTATTAAGATTAAGTTGTAAATTATGAAAAAGTGGATGTTCGTTTTCTTGGAAAGCAATCATTTAATATAGAGAGACAGGAACAAGGTAGTAATAAGACACTCACTTGATAAATGCAGATTCATACCTCAGGCTGCTGCTTCACTAGTACTAGTAAGGTCTTGTTCAGGTACAGTTTGACAAGACGCTAGCATTGCTTTTAGGGGGATGATGATTTTTGGAGGGAAGGACAAAGTCATAGTTTTTCATCTGCACTTTCATTTTCTGATCACAGTGGTTTAGAAGAATCTGGGCTTTACTTATTCACCAGGCTTTCAATAGAGAATCACATTAATCCTTTTAAGCTCCTTATTCTAATGATTTATTTTGTTGAAAACCATAGTTATCCTCCTTTGAATTTTAATGATTGCTGCCTATTCCAAGATTCATTGTTTTGACTTCCTGTCCTTACCTTTGTTTCCTACATGTCTGTGGGGAACACCTGTCTAATACTGGATCTGCCCCTGGTTCTCACTGGCTTACCAGAGTCACTCAAGCCTATCTCTGAGTGTTAAGCTGAAATGCTGGCTATTCATCCATGACAATAAATGTAGGATGTATGTTTGCAGAGATAGGCAGATAGACAGCAGAGGGAAATATAAATGATTGAGTCATTTCTCAGTGAAAATAATGTTTTGGATATGATAGTGTATTATGATCATTGTAGAGAAATGAGTTATATTAGTATCCTCAATCATAAATCTATTGGCATGCAATATGGATGGAAATCTAGTAGATGAAAAAGAGGGTCAAATTTTGAGGGTACTGTTCTGACCCAAAATTCTGGACCATGTCACCGTCATAAGGCACTGACCCTCCATTCTTCGTTGTTAAATACGGCAGTGCTCTTGTTCAAGGGCATAGTAGTCATTTCGTTCAAGTGCTGCAAATCCTCAGAAAGGGTTAGCAAATGGAAATGGCCATGATAATATGTCTTAGGTATGAGCATCGGAAATACATGTTATGATTTCAGAATCTAAGGAGTGACTATGTCACAAGCTTGAGTTCCTATTTCGCCCACTGTGTAACCACACAGAGAATTGTTCCCTTCTCTTTTTTGTAGGTATCACCTAGGAACATCATGGGTTTTCAAGAATATATTATTCTAATACAAGATTTTAACAACTACACTGTATTTATGCATAATACATTTTGTGCTTTATCTTCAGGCTTCTGGACTTTGATTCAGAATATCAGGAGCTCTGGGATTGGCTGATTGACATGGAGTCCCTCGTGATGGACAGCCATGACCTGATGATGTCAGAGGAGCAGCAGCAGCATCTTTACAAGGTGAGAGCTACTGTGCTTGCCTTTACCTTGCTGTGGAAGATCTGATTAGCCTGACAAGTCAGTCTCTCTCTCTCTCTCTCTCTCTCTCTCTCTCTCTCTCTCTCTCTCTCTCTCTCTCTCTCTCATCTTTGCGTTCATTGTATGTATCATGGTGTCTATTAGAATTCCCTTCCCTGTCCCCAAACTCATTTCCATCTCTTGTGTGCTGACAGGCTGCACCGACATCATAATTGCAAGAAAGTTCCCTTTATAACATTCTATTTGGTGTAATTCTATAGAAGGACAAAGATTTATCTTTGAGATGAATAGCAATAAATGAAATTGCATTAATAAATAGACTGAAACAAAACAAAGGGTAAATGGACTGGTAGCATTTAACAAAATGTGTTTTGATTGGAGCACTCGGGTAGATTTTATCCACCTCTCAGATCTGCCCAGAGAAAAAAGAAATTTGCTGTCAGTTTGGCTTGCTGCTTTCAGGGTACAGGGCTTGTCCAATTTAATGTTTATTAGTGATACATAGAGCAGACGTTGTCATATTAAGTCAATACTTTGCGTGTGATTTAAGAAAACTGGCTTGGAACTCACATATTGATTGCAGGCAATCCATCTAATAACTATCTATATTGTTTTCCATGTCTGCTAATTCACCCTTAGCCTAGCGTGTTTTACCAATTCCACTTAAATAGTCTTAGAAGTTCTTATAAAACAGCCATGTGATTCTGACTGAAAAAATGGCTGCAAGATTCATAGTGAAAAAGCTGTCAGGGAGGGTAGAGGGACTTTCCACTGAAATATCAAACTGCCGTAAATCTTCCTCATTTAGGCAATTTTTATTGGAGTAATTCTGACAGTTGTCATCCTTGAATTGCTTTGAGCATATGGCATATTTCAAAGAGCAGATTGTGAATCATAAAAAATAAAATTAATAACTAACTACAGAATCAGCAACAGTATAATGACAAGAAACAACTACCCTCTAGCTTTTTAAGTTTTCTTATAGAATAAGAAATACATTCAAGGTCAAATAAAAGTTGTCTTCTTTCTTCTTCAATGTTTATCATTTTAAGTTACCTTTCCTTAATATAGTATTTCAACTTTTACTTCCTCTAAAGAGAGATATGTGTTTGTACTTTTCAAGGGTCTGGTCGACTTTAATTAGTGTCCCCTGGGAATCAGCTCAGTTAAGAGAAGATGTAAGCTCCCCAGGGCCTCAGCAAATGGTGGTATCTTGCTCCCTAAAGACTTCTGTCCAACATTAATCGAATTTGTTGACTCTTAGCTGTTTCTTGTATGGATAGCTGTCCACGTTAGCAACCAAGCTATCCGATATATCTTTTGGCATAACCTATTGTTAGAGTAACAATCTCAACCTAATATAACCAAAGCTAGGTGATTTCACATTTCATGTTAGGATCAAGAATTACATACGAATAATACCTACAAATCCACATTAATTTGTGATATAAAATATTTGTCTTATTCCTAAGACTTAAGCGTTAAAAATTGAGCCAAACAGGAAAAAAAAAAAGGAATACAAAAGTAACCTATTCATAAGCCATTATCTCAGATTTTATTGCACTCATGCTGTCACATTTTTTTCTTCTTGATGCATTTTGTATTTTGTGCATAAACCACTATTTTTTCAGAAACAGTGCTATTCTTTGTCAAAATCGCATCCATGTAATTTACATCACAATTAATAGGAAATCACTGAACAAAAAGTGCAGTCTTCTTTTTCTCGTGGTTTCCTTGTAAGTGGTCTGCCTGAGAATACCCATTCTGGCATATTGAAGGCCATTATTCCACCTACTCAGTACTTCTGGGTTATAGTATTTTTCCAAACATTTTCATATTGGGGTTCTTCATTTGTGACTCATAGACTGTCATCATTTTTCTGCTTTTAGGTGTTCAACATATCTAAGTATATTAGATTAGCACTAACTTTGTATTTAGTTATAAGCAAAATGAAAGATTAAGTTAGAAACCAAGGGCAAATGCTACAGGTTTATAGAGTTTTGCTTTATATAAGCCCCCAAATTATCCCAGAGGTTTGGAAACATCCAAAGCAATCCTGAGGATATTGACGAAGGAGTAATTTAGAACTTAAGGTGGCTCCTGAATTAGAAAAACGGATGGAGGAGAAGTAATTTCAAGTCTTTGGCAAGAATATTCAGGGATTCTTAGGTTAGGTCAATATTTCCTATGTCCCATTCCTCTGTTCTAATCTGGTTTTTTTTTTCAGGAATCAACTGAACTGATGCTTTGGGGGAGGGAGGTTTGGAGCCTGTTGTTCATAGAGACCCCTCAAAGAGTAAAGCTTTTCAGTTGGTCCTCAGGTCTTGCTAGGCTTTCAGTACCATTTGATACCACCTTAATCATATTTAACCATTAAATTTGTTGGTCCGGAAAGTACTAATGCTTTATTAGCATTTCTCCTCAAGGGCACCATTAACATTTGGGACAAAACTTTTTTTTTGTTAGTTTGTAGGACTATCCCTTTCACTACTGGACATTTACTATTCATTTTCCCCATGTTTATGACAACTCAGCAGAACATCCAACCCATTTCTCAGCATTTACAACCTATCGCAACCTATCTACTCGTATAACATCTTTATGTCTTAAACCGCTTATAACACCAAGAAAAATGCCTTGTAGTCTATCCATTGTTAAGCAAAACACCTTATACAGTTATTGAACTAAGAGTTGTTGGGTTGAAAAATTAAGGATAGGAATGAAGCTCGTGCTCCCTGGTATTAATGAAAAGAATGAGGGTGAAACATGTAAGAGAGACCTTCAACTGAGTGTTGGTAAAATCCCAGGGACTGTAGACCAGAACAGAAGCATTATTCCTTTTATCATAGAATTCGAAAGTTCTGTTCTGCCCTCTCCAGGGGGGCTCTGTGTATTTCATCACTCATCTCCCTTCCTGGCATAGATAGTTATGCCCAGACCCCAATTTAAGCATCTCACAGTCCTAGGTTGATTCCCAAAGTCCACATTTGGAAATGTTGGATTAGAGTAAATATAGTAAGATGGCAACTCAGTGAGAGTGAAGACTTTTTAGGAACTACCTAAACATTAAGTAATAACTTCCTGACTTTACCTATTTATTTGATATTCTGGTCTTTGCTAAAAAATCATATGGCCTTAACTCCTAGATATGGAACTACAGATAAATACCTGAAAGTATTTATTCAGCAGACCTCCTGGGTGGGGCACCTGTTGTGATGTCTTGGTTACCCCCAAACCAGCATAATACACAAATAACTTATAAAGGAAAAGAATTAGATTTAACCAGCAAAGAAGACATTGATACAACCTGACATAATTTAGAACCTTAACATTACAATGGGCTGTAAAGCAGGTTTTCTGTTTAAACCAGGTCTTGTTATTTTCAGATTGTTAGAAATTTAAGACCATTTTCTTTCTAATTAATTTTAAACTGCAGGGTCCTAATTTTTTATTAAAAACTAACCACTCCCTTAAATATACTTTTGTCTTTGTTTTGAGACAGTGAGCCATACTGCCAATATCTTTCCTTCCCCCTTCTCTGTCTTGCCCAGCCTCGGAATGGGGACCTTCTGTACCATTTTAAATAAACATTGGCAGGATCGCCAGCCTAGAAAACACAAACGTACTAGTTTTTTTCTCATTTTTTTTGTCTTCCTTAATCTGAGAATCACCTCCAGGGAGAATTTGCCCCCACTCCCTCACTTTCTTTCTCTTCATTCCTCCTACCTTCCTAAGTAGGACAATTTAATTTGTCAAAAGTAACCACCGTGATTTTGAAAGTTCAGCTCCTATTTGTACTAGAGTTACGAAGCCAGAATTCCTAATCACAGGGAGCTGTCACTCTGCTGGTCTTTATGTGCATTAACTATTAATGGGAAAATAGTTAAAACCCACTTGCAAAGGAAAAGCTCCATTTTTTCATTTCTACATATCAAAGGTGGCATTATTCTTGGGCTCAGGGAAGCTCAAGCCACGTCCTCCCCCATCCTATCAATTTTATAGACTGAATGACCTGGAAACATTTCTTCAGGCTGCTGCCACTGCTGCTGCACTGCCCTCGCAGCAGACACCGCTGACTCTGGGGTGCCACGGGGGTGTGCCCTGTCAGGGCTCCTTACCTTGCCACAAAGGATGGCCCTTCTCTGTCACCCACAGAGCAGAGATGACAGAGCCCCTAGCAATCCTCCATTGGTGTGGGGTTCCAGAGTCCAAGGGTTAATTTCAAGGGCCAAATTCAGAAGATGCAGTCTGGTGATCATTGTTATAATTGAACAAGAGCTGTTTTTAGATAGTATGAAGCTCAGTAAAAAAAAAAAAATCACGTTTATAGATTTGTTCCTTGAGTGAATGGCTTAGCTGTTCTTCATCAATAAAATATTAGATTATATGATTTATAAGGGGTTAACAAATAACCCTCCCAGCTTAAAAATAATATGAAATTAGCACCCACTTCAACTAAGACCTTTATACTTTCAAGGAATTTATACTGAAGATTTTATATTTAATTATGAGGGTTAGTTATTCATATACTTCTGCTTTTATGGGGAAAATGCAAATATCCTTTGTTTCTCCACTGGTACAAGTATTATGCAGATATGTTCCTGTGTGCAAAAGGAAAAGGACCACTTATTTTGCATTAGACAAAGCTCTGTTTAGATTAATTACATTTTTACTCTGCTATGGATTCAGGGTTGTTTATAAGAATTCACAGGAAAATAATAAAAATATTTTAAACTATAAATCAGAACTGGGGAAAATATATAAAGATTAGAGTCTATTTCTGTGACAAGAGTTAATATGTAGTCATACACTGTAAGGTCCTACATAATTACTAAAGATGGTCTCAACTTTTTATTTTGGGTTTCCTGGTAATTGAAAACAAAGAGAAATGTGGTCAAATGCAACATTTACATTTTTGCCACGAGAAAAAAGTCACACGTCCTTTGAAGACATTAAGTTTATTTTGATATTTAGATATGAAATATTTTTCTTTTGGGAGTTTTTATAGAGAAATATCTAACCACAGTATTTCTTGTAAGTAAATTTCAAACATAATACTTCTAACAAGTGAATTAATTCTTTTTCTCTGACTCTGTTACCAGGTAATGTTTAGAGACTTTGAGTACAGCTCTCACCCAAAAGTGGCTCCTTTCAATGATTGTTTGGCCAGGTGGGATTAATAACAGAGGACCTCAGTATTACATATTGGAAAAAAATAATATTAGTAAAGTGAGAGAAAATAGAAGCATTGAAAAGAAAGAAGAACAGTTGAAATAGTTAATATAAAGTTAACCAAACAACAGAGTAAAGGAATAAAGTACAATCATGAGTGGATGAATGAGTAGGTAAGAAAATGTTAAAAACCAAACACAAACAAATAAAAAATAAACTGAACAATGAAAAAAGAATTGTTTCAGGGGGAAAAAAAAACAGGTAAGAAAAAGGGATAAGTTTTAAAGGAGAAAATGTTACTTTGAAGAATTGGTGTGTCTATTAAAAGACATGCATTATGACTTTTAAAAGAAACGTGTATGGGATAGGATTAGAAATTCTGGTCAATAAGAAATATTGTGTACAAGAAGAAAAATGTGACATAGTTGACTTTGTTATTTTATAACTATTGATGCCCAAATGATGTTATTGTTGCTATAAACCAATCATAGAAAACCGATGAATCACGCTATCCCTATATTTTATAAATTCACAAATTTCAACCCTCTATAATAGTTCTCTTGCATTTTGTTCTGGACCAGATTGATCTAAATAATTTCATATGTGGCTTGATACCTTTATGACTGAACTTGGGTTCCTAAAAATGTAATGCTAGGCTGGTTCATAGTCCAGGTCACTGCAGCTAGGCTTAAAATAGAAGAAAACCTATTAACTTAAAAAATTTTTTTTTACCATTGGTGTATAGAAGTACACATCAAAAAAATAAAAGTAATCCTGTTAATTAGGCCTTATGTTGGCGTTTCAGTACCCAAATTCCCTACCTTGATTGTTCAAAATGAAGCAAATTACTAGTTATTGAAGAAGTCAAGGTAAAAATATACCAGATATATCAGGCACAAGAACCTAATGGTAATTTTTTACCTCTTCCCCAGTAGATTAATTGTAGATCTTAATTGTATGTTAGATTAAAATTCCATTAAGATAAGAAGAATATGCTTAAAATCATTATATTATTTCAAATAACATTATCTAGTCATTTTTAAAGTGATCAGAATGGAAAAACCTAGGCTGTCTCTACTGCTATCTAGAAATGAATTTGTTGTTGCATTTTTATTAAAGTTCAAAAAGTCCTTAGATTAACTGTCATATTAATTTGAGCTTTGATGAATCAGTGTTTGCTATGAATATTTGAATATATATATTTTTCTTTTCTCTTTTGAGAGAGGGCAAAGCTCATCTTGAAAATGTTTAGGAGAAGAGAAAGTAGATGGATGTGGTTTCTGAACACTATGAAACATTGTTCATGCTGGAGCTTAAATTCCTATTTGAAAAAAACAAAAAAAAAAAGAGAGAAGGATGTTAGGAGAATAGTATGCCAAGAAATAGTTGGCTCTGTGTGCACAGGGGCAAGGAAGGGAAGCCCCGCCAGCAGTTTTTGTCTCTGGCGGGTGAGCTACTGTCCGGAAGGTGCGTTGGCTCTCTGTGCTGCTGTCTCTCTCCCTGGCCTGGCCTGCTCTGGCCTAGAGTGGATCAAACAAGCCGTGGGGAAAGTTCCCCTCATTTGCATCCCTTCTAGACAGCCCTGTCGTACTCTTTGCTGACAGGAAATCACTGTCTTTGTCACCTTTTCTCAGGGCCCTCTTTTTGGCAGAGATGGGCCATGTGACCACGCTTCCTCACAACAACAGGTCTGGCTCAGGATTCAATGACATGTTTTCCTCAGCGTTTCAATAAATGGGGTAGAGGAGTCAGTAGGAAATGACTACACTCGTTTTGGTGAAAAGATAATTAACACTTGAAGGACTAATGCTACAATCTATGGAATTATGCTTCAAATTGAAGTTAATCTATCACAAAACTTTTGAAAACTATCTCCCATAATGTTACTGTTTAAAAAAAACAAACCTTGAATGCGTAGTAGGAGTTGGATGTGTTGGAGGGAGAGTAGAAAGAAGGTGGAGAGAGAGGGGCTTTGGATGTGGGGGAGAGAGAAGGAGGGAGAAAGGGAGAGGGAAATCATAGCGAGCATTAACTACGTTTGAAAAAGCCACGTAAATGGGCTAAAACGTCAGCGTTCGGGACTGAACACTGGAGCATGTGAAATGCTTACTTAGGTGATATGAATAGGACGCTGGCAAACAGAAGCAGCAGTGTGCTCCTAGAAAACTGTGCTTAAAGGAGTCTCCGTGGCAACAGAAATGCAGTTCCAAAAGTAGACGGAACTTTCCTCAGAAAACATACTATTAATAACAACCTTCCGGAACAACTTGGAACAATTTGACGACTTGCCAATAATAATGCCAAGTGTTCTGCAAATTAATCTAACACATAACAGTTATGTTTTCCTTGCCCGTAATTCTGCAGGACCCTACCTAGAACTCATTGCTTTTCAGTGGCACAAATGGGAAAAATATTTCTAAATGTTGTCATGGAAAAAGAAAACCAAAAGAAATGCTAGTGCCCGATGATTTTGTTCAGCCTGTTGGAACCTAAAAGAGAACTTAGTTTAATGAGATGAGTTTATTCTAGTGAAAGCTACCACATTGAATATCTCATTCCCACAAAGATGCTTCTAGGAGCAAAGCTTGGTAAAGGGTTAATAGTCTGACACTCACTGTGATGTAAAGCACATCTTGAGGCCATTGGTTATATAAATGTAACACTTCACTAAATATGTGCTGCATGTTATTTTTAAAAGCATCATCATTTCTTGTCAGCCCAGAGAATAAACTAATCTTGGATCTATGTGGCCAATGGGAATCATTTGAATTCTCCTGAAGGCTATAGGTTTGCCAGCCAAGGAAGTGTGTTCCCCTCCTCTGACCTTTCTTGAATCCTTGGATCTAAAGGTTAAAAGTAATCAATAACTCATTGCGCTGCTTGGTTTCAGGGTAATAAGTAATAACCATCATGTTAAAATCCAAATGATTACAGATAGCACTTAAATGAGTTGACCTGTTTGGGAGCTTTTATTAATTGCAATCAGGGTAATCATTAGAGTTTGCTAATAAAATTTTGGATTAAATTGCAAATATTTCAGCCTTTAACTTTTGGAAAATAGCTTTTACTTAATTAGATGTGAATATGCACAGTGTTCCCTCCTGTGTTGAGCTGAGAGATTTGGCTTTAACACCACATATTTGTAAATTTCTTTTGTTTATTTAATAAACTAAATTAGAGGAACATTTAAATTCCTTATAAGAAAGGGCGTTTGGTTCCCTGCCACCTTTAACTCCTGAACTGCTCAATATTATGTATATGTTTCAGGTCAGTGAGTTAATGGAAATGTCCCTCGCCTCCTTTTTAGCATTTCCTATTTTTAAATTACTTATCTTCAGTGGTTATATTCATATTTGGGCTAATCTAGTTTGAAGCTAGAAAAAAATTGTTCAATGTGTGATTAAACTTTACAGACAACCATGGTATGAACTGGGGTTTACTAATTTTCTTTTTTAAAAAGTACCAAAGTTTAAAGATGAAAACCATGTATTATCTCTGACAAAGAGGTCATAATATAAAAGGATAAATGTTAGGTTTAATGTTATATGCAATTACAGCAAGAAGGCACTGGTTATCATAATTATAACCACGAAGAAGTATATGATATACATGCTACTGGATCCAAATATTTTGTCTTTATTATCACTCTAGTTTTTAGAATTGATTAGAATTTCATGCATATGTTCCTAAAGCAGGAACGTGGGCCTAGAAGGTACCGAGATCATATTTTAGTTATTTCCAAAGAAGTCCTGGCACCTGTTCAGAATAGGCTGGTAAGCCCTGGAGGGCGGGGAGGAGAGGGGAAGCTCAGTCATGGTGCTTTCACAGATAAACTCATTCACCTCCATCCTTCTTGTGCTTATCTCACTACCATGTCTAATTTTAGAAGGAGGTAGATTTGTTGTTGTCCAAGGAGCATCATTTTTGGAGTATTAGGAATTCCCCAACTCCACTACCTTTGTTGCTAAATGTCCATACTGCCTTAAATCCCATCCTTAAGATTTATTTCTTTGGGGTAAAAAGGAGTGCACTCTACCAGATGCAGATATTCTATGGGGATGGGGTGAGGTGAGGTGGGAGAATAATAGTGAATTAAATGCCAATTTTAGCATCCAGTTTAAACGGAAGGGCCCTGGGAAGGACGTTGATAGAGAAGAAATCCAGAAAAGGGACCAAGAACAGATGTTATCTACACCATTTAATGAAAAAGGAAGTGTGTGTGTGTGTGTGTGTGTGTGTGTGTGTGTGTGTGTGTGTGTGTGTGTGATGAGACAGGAATAGGACAGAGGAAGAAAAAAACTAACATTGGCCAAATCTTACCCTTTGCCTATGTCAGTGCCCTACACACGTTATCATACTCAGTGGTTACAATGATCGTGGATTCTTTTCCCCATTCCAATGGACTCTGAGCCTGAAGTGCAGAGAGGTTCAGTGACTAACCTAAGGACAATAGTTTCTCATTCTGGTTAGGCTAGGGTTTGCTGGTATAACAACCTCCAAATCTCAAAGGTTTAAAGCTGCAAAGATTTATTTCTCATATATACATGTCTCTCACAGGTTAGCTATGGGCTCTGCTTGGCATTTTTCGCACTCCAGGACTCAGACTAATGGACCAGCCACCCTTTTCAGTATTCCCTCAATGTGAAAAGAGACTTCTAGAAGGTCTCACTCTGTTCCTTAAACCTTCTACCTGAAAGAGACATATGTCACTTCCTTTCAAAACCATTGGCTAGAACTAATCACATGGCTCCACCCTACGCCATACTGGATGGGGAAATGCATCCCCACTCTATATGCCTGACAGGTAGAAAGCTGGGAATATTTCTTGAGCTGTGCCAATAACTACCACAAGAAATGAGTAACTATGTCAGGATTTGAAGCCAATCAGGATGGTCCTCATACCCACAGTCTTTCTCTCACATGCTGCTTGCCTGCTCGCTGTCGCCCCATATCCTCCTCTCTAAATAGGCAACACTCTTGTAAGAACATTATGTCCTCCCTCTACGTGAGCTTTTTGTGCTAAGATAGAAAGGAGAAGATCCCAAGTGTTTAGATGGTATATCTGCAGAGAAAACCTGATGGTCTTGGGTTAGCTCTTTAGCCGATCTTCAGGCTGTTCCGTGAGAGCCCCCAAACTTTCTTAAGCACCTCAGCATCCCCGGGGAAGTGTTGCTCTGTTGAGCCTCGCAGGAGCTTCCTATATTCTGTCAGATTCAGCAAAGCTAAGGCTGAAAATATTTATGTTTTTGGAGGAGAGGCACTAACGGCGACATTGCCCCAAGAGAATTCAACCTTGTGGATCCTGTTACTGCCAAAGGGAGATACTGAAGCAGGGTCCCCATGGAGAGATACTCCAGAGGAATGTCATTTGCAGAAAGAAACACTTTTCAGTCCTCTCAAGGAAGCAAATTCAGTTCTCAGAAACAGGGACGTTCCCAAGCATATTCTTAATAATGTGGACATTTGTAAAGCTTATACGTCCTTAAACTAGGCAATTCTGCTACACTCTATCCCTAATGAGGCACACTGGGGTAAGCTAAGAGGGAAGCAGTGGTCTTCCTGCTTAACTTTGATTCATTTACATAAGATACAACACACACACACACACACACACACACACACACACACTTCTTTTTCTAAAGTTAGGAAAAGAGTCAACCAGGCTAATACCCTTATTGCTTTTGCAGTTGATTTTAATTTTTCTTCCAAACTTACTCATACCACAGAGCTGCACTCTTATTTCCAGAAGGAGATCTATACACCCCTGAAACTCATCTGCACTTACTATTTCAGCTGCTTTGCTAAGTAGTTGATTCCATATGCTCATAGACATTTGCATAAAGCAAATTAGTGATTTGTGGTATTGCCCTTGTCATCTCATTTTAGCCATTGAGAACTAGGCAGTCTGTGGAAGAGGTACACATACACACATAGTTATGCACACACATTTATGTACGTTTACACATATACACATGTATACAAAGTGCTAACTTGTTTATTTTTTTAAAAATCTATCATCAGGATTAAATTTGAATGAAAGATTCCTTAGACCAGATATACTTGTAATCCCAAGACATTTAAATCATGCATGTATAAATAACTGTATACAATCCCTTCTATATGCCAAGTTTCAGTCTAGAGCTCATTTCTATGTTATAAATCTCGGCATATTGGATTTTGTTACCTTCATTACATTAGCATTATGCCTTTCAGTACTCACAGGTGCCTCCTTGAGAGACCCCTCCTTGAGAATAATTTAGCTGTGAGTTCTCTGTTATTAATTAAATCCATATTTTTCATATGGGTGATAGATTTGGACTTCGTGGACCAAATGTGAGAATGAATGATTATAATTTTTGTTAGACTCTATACTCCGGGAGGGCAGGATTCATGTCTGTGCTCTTTATTGATCTATCTCTGATGCCTACCTAGCACAGGACCTGACACAGAATAGAAGCTCAATAAATATAAGCTGAGAAACATTTTTCCAATGAGGCTTACTCAATAATCTATTAATTAAATTATATTACTCTATGCTATCAATTCATTACTTTTTCAAGAAAACAATCCTATTTTCATGCTATGGTAATTGAGTCTAAAAGTTTATGGCCTCCTCATATATTATATATAAAAACAAAACAAAATCTCTCTCTTTGAAAACCAAAGTGCATAAAGGGCAGTTCTTAGAGAACTCAGATTTGGCCCAGTGGATATGAGGGAGAAAGAGACGGTAATAGGGACAGAAAGATGGAGGAAGAAAGGAAAGGACAATGATATCCATGTCTGAGATAAATGGCACAAAACTACACAAGTAATCACTGTAATTCTATGGTTAGTCTCAAAATGTAGTATTCACTGATGTATTCTTTACTTTGTAGACAATCTCAGTATAACTTTATACATTTGAGGATAATATGTACTATGAAAATAGGGCACCTAAAAATAGAACAATAGATGTAGGTAAACACACACAGCCATTAGGAATTTGTTCTTAAACCATCGTTAGCAGGAGAGTTTACTGACACATTCATTGAAGGATATTAGGTTTGACTTCAGATGAATGTGTGTCTATAAATGTAATCATGAAGTGGGTGTGAAAGTTTTATGAGAGGTTTGGACTTGGGCAGGCTCTTCAATCCAAGACCATCATGGTGAGGGTGGAGGGGTAGAGAGTCTAAAAGACCAACTCATTTGTCTAAAGCTATAGCTACCAAATTCAAAATACGAAAATTAAAAAATAAAATTTCACTGCTACAATGTCAAGAGAAAGCTGAACTTTTGAAACTTTCTCCCACTGTTTCATTAGAAAATGTTTGTACTCTTTACAACTTGAAAAAAATAATTCTCAGAGGTGGTCATTTATACTTTTAACTTAGAGATTAACAGTAAGCTTTAATAATTTTAAGCAATTCAGAAGAGGTTTAAAAATGTACCATTTAAAATTTGAGAAAGGATTGCGATGAATTCACTTCTTGCCACTATTTGTGTCCACCTGACATCCTTTTGGGTTTACTGTCTTCCCGTTGAACTTTCCCCTTCTTCCACAGCTTTCCTCAGCTCCAACATGCTGAGATTTGAAAATATGCATGGAGAACACTCCTCTCTTTATAATTTTTCTCTCTCTTTCCTCACTTTCTTCTTCCCGGTGATGCTAATGACCTGATTCTGTGAATCACAGGTTTCTTATAAGCCATGAACAAAAATCCTTATGTTCATTAAAACTTAAGTATAAACAAATCTCTAGAATTGAGCTAATTGAGTTCTTTTTCTACAACATGGGAATATAGCAAAAGAACTCAAATTTGGCTAGCATTTTATAATCTGTGTTTTGATGATAGTTTGAGGCTCTGTCCATCTAAATTTGAGTTAGACAAAGAAATAAAGTATGGAAACACTGTCAGAAGCCTCTTCTGTTTACAAAAATTTCCAGGGATACTGTGAGTAATGCCAGAAATCTCATGTGACAGCCAGCTCTTGTGGGATTTTTTGAGCTCACCGAGTTCAGGAAATAGTTCCAGAAAGCTGATTGGAGCTCAAAGATTAAAAAAAAAAAAATTAACTGAAGTGAATAATTATGTTCCCTCTCCATTGTCTACACTGCTACTCAGACCTGTGCCCTACTGGAGCATGGACCTCTCCCCAGGGCTGTGTAATATTTGGCACTTATTAAATACTTTCTGAATTGATCACCTGCTTAATGAGTGTATTCTCCTGAACCATCCAAAGTGAATCTCTTAGAGAATTTTGTACAGTTATTTATTTCCGTGGCAAGTGAGAATTTTACCTAGAGTTTCAGGAGTGCAGGTGACCTAGAAAGAACCTTTATTTCATTTACTCTCTTTCAAGGATTGTTTTTTATCCATTTCAGATAGGACAGAATTTGTCCTCCATTAAAGAGCTTTCCAGAGGGAATTCACAACCTCCCATTAAAATGTTTAACAACTCTCCCTGCCCTGAAAGTCTTCTTATATCTAGTGTAAATCCCTTCTGTTGTTAGGTTTAACTGTCAAATCAGCCAGAATCCATGCTCTGTAATTAAACCTTTTCTGTTTTCTGTACAGTCACATTTCTCAAGCTTTTGCCGTTTTCAAGTTAAAAAAATCTTTTTAAAAATTCTTTATTTCAGTTTTGTCTACACTCCAAGTGAAACCACTTCCATCCTCTTTTATAGGAGAAAATATGCTAATATTGAGAGAGTGCTGGTAAATCTATACATTTGAGGTGCTTTAACAAGCTCCATGGATTTCTCCATCAGATTTTTTTCAACTCTCTTATTAAAAGTTAATAAAATAGTTCATGGATGGTTTGGAAGAGGAATGCGGCCTGTCTGAAATGGTATGACTTACAGTGTATACCTAGGAAAAAAAGAGTTTAAAAGCAAAAAGGAAATGACATAAAAACGGACCCCAAAATCCCTCTTCCCATTTAGGGACAGAGCTGCTTTTCCTCCTGGTGGATGCATAATATATTATTTATGTAAGCGTGAGCATCATGCTTTTGGCTCACATTCCATTTGGAACATATACAGTATGACAGTTTCCTTGGCTTATTGGTGTATGTGTGGCTATCTATTTTTAATACATTGTTTTTGTCCTTTTCCATGCTTGCTTACATCTGTTGTTATGAAAACGGACATAAAGTTTTTAAACATGAAAGAACGAATGGAGACAGACATGGCTAGAGACCCCATTTCAAGGGAGGAACAGGAGCAGAGTTACCACGGAAGGAAACCAAAAGCTGCCCCTGTAGGATAAATGGGAAGAAGGATGCAATCACAGAGAAAAATGTCACGAGGCTACATAAAGCATTTTTATGTTAGAAGGAGCGTAGTGCATTTTCCACCAAATTATTTAAAATTTTTCAGCTCCAGGTTTCAAACCTATAAAATGGGGTAGCACCCACCTTGAGAGGTTGCTAGGATTCAGTGACTTAATAATATATGGAAGGGGTGCAGCCCTGTGTTTGGTAAATAGTATGTGCTCAATAAATAATACAGAACCCGAGGTTGACAAACTATAACCTGAAGGTCAAATCCAGTCCACAACCTGTTGTTTAAATAAAGTTTTATTGGAACACAGCCAGGAGCATTCATTTATGTATTGTCTATGGCTATATTTATCCTACAATGGAAGAGTAGTTTCAACAGGGCCCAGATGACCCACATGCTTAAACTATTGACCAGCTGGCCCTTCGTAGAAAATGTTTGGCAGTCCCTGGTATAAATAATAACTATTATGGCAACATTTTAGGAATACACATTATTCTACAGACTTGAATGATTTTCCAATTCAATTTTATGTCTGTTGTATCACAATAATACCTGTTGACTATCGTTCTTTTGCCGAAGGTTCTCAGGGTTTTTTTTTGTTTTCATTTTTTTGTAGCAACCCAAAGTCTGCCTGTTTTGCTTGCTTTTCAATGTAGCATAAATGGTTCATTGGTTCATTTCACCACCAGGTGGCCTCCTATACTCTATTGTGCTTGTGGGACCCAAAGGGAAGCAGAAAGTGGATCTAATACGCGTCTTTCAACTTTGGCTGTTATTCTGCTCTTATTAGCACTTCTCTGGTGGCTTGTCTGCTCTGAACTCATTCTGTGAACCTTACATTTTATGTTTGGTCCTGAAACATAAATTCACACTAACCTTTTTAGAAAAGGAATTATAAATCAGAATTAGAAGCAGTTAAAACAGTAAAAACAAAAATATTTAAACACATACACACACACACACACACACACACACATATACACATCAAAGTGGATTTTTAAAAAGAAGCTTGGCTATCACTCTAAGAGCTTTGCCATGACTCAGTCCATCTCATATGTATACTAGCAGGATTAATTGATCTTGAAGCTTCCTCAGGAAAAGACAAAGGCCACTGCCACTCAGATCTCCATATGTTAATTTCTCTTGAAGAGCGTGGATGGACTTCATCTCAGTACCCCAGTTTCTTTATGTTATTTTATTCTCTCAATCCCCTTTTGTGTTTTCTTTGATCTTATTTTAAAGCGTTGCTAAAGACCAGTATTAGAAAAAAAAGATTGGAAAACCATGTGATAAAGCACTAGAGAAGGAGGCTGGGTTCTTCTTCGGCAATGACTCATCCTCTCAGGTTTCATTTTCTTCATCTGTAAAGGGGGGAGGGTGTGGTGGACGAAGTGGCTCTAAGGTCCATTCCAACTTCAACATTCTCTCTTTTGTGAAAAATCAAAGAGTTTTTAAATAATTGATTTTGCCTGCAAGCAGTTTGGCAAAATCAGAATGTTAGGAACTCAATTTCAAAGCCTAAGGAAACAATCTCATGAGTAAATGTAATTTTTTTTGGAAAACTACCATAAAAAGTGTGTAATTTCTAAATACCACATTATTTTTGGTTCATTTCAGGTAGTAGTTATAAATACATATTTTATGAGCCTTCTTAGAGCCATTCTTTTCCATTTTTCTTTTATTCAGGGATAGATAACTATTCAATTGGATTCTCAACAGTGTCTTGCTAAATCTGTCATGGAAGTTCAACTTTCTCTTTGATGTCTTAGTTTCCACACATTTTAATTTTCCTACTTTTTTTCTTTAGGCAGAATTACCAAATGCTCTTCAGATTTCTTTACAGTCTAGAACAGATATATTAATTTCCATTTCCATTGAAAATGGGTCATTTCCTATTATATGAACAACCTGTTCTTACCTTTTGCTTGTGTTGTGGTATGTACATCACTGCTTTGTATTTGAATGCTCACATTGGATGTCATGGCAAATACAGCTAAAGGCATTTAGCTGTCTATGAGGAAAGTCATAACGGTCTCTGGGGCATTTTGGTAAGGAGCAGGCTCTAGTTATAATTCAAAGTCTACCCCGGGAGACCTAGTGACAGGCAGTCCATTCTAATTCCAAATTCCCTACTGGGGCTCCTTCTCTGGAGAGCTATCGGGTTAAATCCAGAGTCAGATTTGCTTGGGGAAATGTTGATTACAAGATTTTCCTATTTTGCAAACACTATACTAATTACTATCAAATCCAACTAATAATTTATGAAATTTGCATCACTTTCTGTGTGCCTAAGCTCAAAGACATTTCTTATCTTAATTCTCTTTTCTCCCATATATGTTTAAAATTATGAGTGTCCCTATGTCCTAATACATACATTAGGAATTAGTGGCCTAATAATTCCACCTTTACTTTAAAAATAAGGAAGAGTAAGAGATGATTTTGTCTGGTATTAGTGGCTGAAGAAGAAGCGATAAGCATTGCTAGGTATTACTCTAGGATATGGAGAACAAAACAAAAGGAAAGTTATCCTTTTCCTTAAGTAATTTATAATCCATTCAGAAAAGTAAAACCAAAAAACATGATATAATAGCACATATAGCACATTGTGTGGTAAAACAAAGTAACTGCTGGTCTACTTAGAAAGTGTTCATAGAAGAAATGAGATGTGAACTGGGCCTTGCTGGATAGAAAAGAATGCAACATGGGGAAACAGCCCTCAGAACTGGTAACTGGTTTGACATGCTCGTAGGACTTTACCGAAATCAGGAAAACATACTGGGGGAAGAGGAGAAACCAGTGACAAATCCTAATAGCTTTCATCCAGGAGCAACTAAGGCTCAGGGAATTGCACAGCTAGTAAGCAATGCGAGCAAAGTTTAAAAATGGGTAGTCTGATTCTGGGCATATATTTTCATTTAATTTATTTTTATTTTATTTTTTTGGTCAAACTCCTTGAATCTCTTTGATTCACAGATAAAAATGTTTGGCATGGATCCTTTTCTGTCACCATGTTCATAGAGCTTAATGATTAAATGGTAATGTATGTATAGATTTTGAGAAGTAGTATAGTAACATTACTGGGTAATAGCAACATGTTCCCTCCTCCCTTTATTAAGAGTGTAGAAAAATAGTAGTACTTAATTGATACATTTTCTAAAAGATGCGAAATATATATATATTATTTATATATTTTTATATTATATAATATATAATACTTTATATTATATATATTTTTATTATAGATATTTCTATATATATACTTATATTTAAAAAATATGTACATATATATTTTCCAGTGACTCCACTCAGATGTGACTTATTTTAATCTCTAATGTAGACAATAGTTACAATACCTTATTTCTAAGACAGAAATTAAAAACAAATAGGAAATTTGCAGTCTTACTTGCAAATGGGTAATAGACCAAACAATTTTATTACGAAAGTCAAGTGTTTTAAAGTTGAAAACATTTTCTAAAAAATGGTGCCTTTACATATAGAGATCTGAAATTTTATACAAACACGATCCAATTACTTCTTAAAATACCTGCAGTGGATAAGTGGCGAGTATATCATTGTCCCTGTTTTACATATGGGATGGTGACAGACGTGAAATGACTTCCCTTGGATTGTGTAGCAAGCCACCAATAGAGCAAAAGCAGAAGTAACAGTCAGAGGGAGAGTGGTGCCCAGTGAAGGGGCTCCCTAGTAATGGTGCTTCAGGAAAATCCTCTAAGTCACAAGTTTTAGTACCTATTTATTCTTTAAAGGTTATCTGTCATTATGGCTGTAAGCTACGGTAAATGGCCACATCCTGATTCTTCTGACTCTTTTTGTTCCTCTTAGAGAATGTTTGCAGCCCTTATGCAAAAATTTTAAGTCATCGTTATGATGTTCTTTCATCTGATTATTTCAGGGAAATCATTCACTGAAGACCTTCTTTCTAGTTGTGATTTCCTTCTTCTTCTTCTGCAATACTACTTATTTTTATGTAGTTTTTATTATTTATTTTCTGTAGACTAGATGTCGTTTCCCTTATCTGGTTAAACCTTTGTAATTGCCTTTATTTACTTATCACTTTCTCTCCTTCCATCTATGCATGCCCATCATTTTGTTCTCTAAATCTTCACTCCTTTCTCTACCTTACTTTAACACTCTTGTGATTGCACACACACACACACACACACACACACACACACACACACAGTGCACATACTGTGTTTCTCTTTAATGAAGCTGTTCTAATAAACGTCCTTGAATGTTTATGGCAGGCTCTCTTACACACATAACCATTTAATCACTGAGTTCTGTAAACATGGTGACAGAAAAATGCTCAAAAGTGGTTATCATAACCCAGGTTTGCTCTTCATACTCTCAGTTTATACTAATAAAATTTCACCTGTACCCTAGAGCTTCTTTAAACTATGGGCCATCATTCTTCTGAACCACTGGTATAGCTGTCAATGAGAACTCTCCTATCTGCCCTGCTTGCCGCAACCTCATGCTAGTAAACATCTGTGGAGGTTTGGAGGATGAATCTACACCAAGATGAGTCTGGCCATTGAAGCCAACGAGGGTGGGGTTTTTAAGTGTGTTTTGACCACTCCAAAGTCACTTTGAATGGCATTCTTGACCTTATTTACATTTTACTCCCAGGGGCCATCAATTTCCTCAGACTTCCAGACTGATATCTAAAGATATACTTTTTTTAAATTAAAGTTTATTGTGGTGACAATGGTTAGTAAAGTTACATAGATTTCAGGTGTACAGTTCTGTATTACATCATCTATAAATCCCATTGTGTGTTCACCACCCAGAGTCAGTTCTCCTTCCATCACCATATATTTGATCCCCTTTACCCTCATCTCCCACCCCCCACCCCCTTACCCTCTGGTAACCACTAAACTATTGTCTCTGTCTACGAGTTTGTTTCTCATTTGTTTTTCTTGGGGTTTTTTGTTGTTGTTGTTTTTGGTTTATATACCACATATCAGTGAAATCATATGGTTCTCTGCTTTTTAAGAATAACAGCATGGCCTTGCAAACTAAGCTGAAATTTCAACTGAAAATTCTATTTCTGGATTTTACCACTGTCTTACTGATCTTGGGCAGGTCACTTAGCTTCTGTGTATCAATTGTTAAACTGTGAGACATAAGTGATATTACTAATTTTCCCCATGGGCTTGCCGTAGGAGAACAGAAAAGAGAACATTTTATTGAAATGACCGTCAAGCTTTCTGAGGAGGGAGCAACAAACAGTGCTTAAAGCTTAAAGCCTGAAACCTCTAGAATTTATTTTCTTAAAATCTTTGTCTGGTAAATATGGACACGTACCCCAAAGGTAAAAAAGAAAACAAGAAAAAAAAAAGAAAGGCTAGAACGGAAAGGTTTTAAAGTCTATAGCAGACTGCTGTTGGAATTGGAAATTGGACCCAGCCTCTTTCATTCTGATCAAATGTTATTGCTATGAGAAAACACTGAACTCACAAAAGGTGTCCTTAAATATTTAAAGAGTTGCTGTCACCTTCCTCTTTTCTTTGATACATTTTATAGAAGCTTTTCTTATGTTAAACATTCCTGGCCATGGGAAACAATTAACTTTGTTCATGGTTTCTATGTAAAAATTGAGAATAATATTTCTGTATAAATGTTTTGACCAAATATGTTTTTCACTGAGTATGAAATTCAAAGATAAATAAGGCAATCACTGCTCATTTCTGTACTAATACTATACCTGGCATATATTTGAATAGCTGATACAGGCTCACCTGGTCTTTCTTTTGAGAAAATTCCAATGAATAAATATTTCCCAGCTACCTTCTATATCTATGCCATAATGCTAAGAGTTGCAGGGGGTAAAGGGTGAACCACACATGGTCCCTGACCTTAAGCACTCCATTCCAGGAGCTTATAATCTAATTCTGAAACCACATCCACCCTCATCTGGTATGAAGGCACCAGAGTACCCTCAAAAAGTGGCCTAAAGTATCAAACACTTTACAGGGATTTGGGCAGTCACCAAGAACAATCCCATAGCATTATGGGTCTATTAAGGTTACAGATGTGAGAACCCTTTGAAAAGTTAAAAACACCCTGCAAAGAAAAAGTCATGATGTGAAAGCATAAAGGTATGATGGTATTTCCATTGTGTTTTGGGAGCAGACGACCTTGGAAATGCTTTGATCGGCTCCGTCCTAACACCTATTATCACATGGTGAGTTCTGGATATGCTTCTCAATGCCTAAGTCCGCAGTCCTTGAGGAATGTCCATTTGCACTAAACCTGAAAAGGTAGTTTTTGATGATGACAATATGGGAGATAGAGATTTCAGCCTTTACTTAGGCCACTGATTCTCATAGATTTCTTAAGTAACCATGTTGTGCAGCAATATATTATGATAAACTACAATGGCTCCAGTGCTCTACCTCTCATTTTTCTTGTCATCCTCAAAGAGAAAGCAAAATACTCTCTTTGAAGAGATATTACCAACAAAGCTAACGTAAGAAATATATGGTCTCTTCCTTATGAAATTAATTTGGCACTATTTTTGAGGTGCACAACATCTTGGCAAAGGCTTTGGTTTAAAACTCTATGTGATTTGGGAAAAGCACGTTTCAGAATGTTTAATTCAGCGATACAAAAGGCACTAATGAAATATGCATGTATGAATTTTATATCATATTAGTTCCCTCTTTCTTGAAATCTGAATAAAAGCCAAACATCTGGATTACATTTGAAAAGCCTGAATTTCCAATTTTCAGAAAGATTCAATCTATTTTGACATTGCACACTTAGCCTTAACATTTACAGTGTGCTATTAACATTACTTGCAATTGTAAAAAAAAAAAAAAAAGTCCAGATTTAAACAAACTTGGTGCCTCCTAATGCTAAAAATATATCTATATTTGAAATGGTTGCTGCTGCACAACCATATACATCCATAGTTTAGGCTTCATCAGCATTTCTATTATAAATACTTGCATTGAACAGTCCTATAATTTAGCTAGAGAGATACGGGGTAAACTTTGATATATAAATGCTCCTATGGATGTATATTAAAACAACAAACAGCAGTTCATGTATTGCTTAGTTTAAGAAACCATTCATTGACTCTGTTTTCTGAAGGCCTCAGATATTCAACACACTCCATGGTTGACCAAAAAAGGCATAGCCCTTATCCTTTGAGAGTTTATTCTTCAAATTTATAAGACAAATAACAAGATTTCTATTTTTATAGGTAGTTGGGTGTATTTTGACAGCCAGACTAAAGGCAAGTGGATATTTATGGTCATAATTTAGAGAAGTAAATATGGCATTAATGCTTTATAGCATTATCACTGTTTGTTTATTTAAGAAATAGCTGGTCAATCGAGTTTTAGGCGGTGAGGCAAGAAGTCCTATGTCTACACCAGAGACCAAGGAAGATAGAGGAATGTGATGTTGTGTTTGAAGTTTGCATAAGAGTAAGCCTTCAGTGGACTTTTGATTTAATATACTTAAGTTTTACTGGATTTCTTGTAGCACATATAAGGCGAATCTCAATCTTTTGTGATGTGGAGAACAACTACAGTCAGGGATTACCCTTTTCTCTTCATATTATGCTTTATTTTTAAAAGATCCATTAAATTATATAGCATTGCCCAGGTAAACAAAAATAGATGTGTTTGGAGATATTTGTTTAGCTTGAGAGATGGAAAAAAAAGATACTTTTAAACTGGAAACTTTTTTAAAGGAGGAAACCGAGTTTCATTGCATTAATTGCTGCTCCTCGTGCCTTTTTTCCATCCTACATTGCATACTCTAACAGATATTACATAATTGCATAACTATTCTTACTTTGTGCTGACATGACATTACAACAGCCCTGATATGGTGCATCATAATGAAACCGTAATTAGAGTAGTCATGATGTATTATGGCAATGATCCACATCATCACTGAAGTGCATTGGATTGCACAGAAAACCCATTGAGATGTGCAGATTTCGACATAATACAGCACTGCCATGAAGTTTCATAGCATGGAGGAGAAATTGCCATTATGCCACACTCCTGGCAGCAAGGGTTATAACACATTTCTTAGATATCTGTGAAAGAAAGTTCTATGTGTTCTATGTTAATGGAAGAGAATTTTTGAAAATGGCATTTGTGAAGCTTATGTCTTAAAAAAAAAATCTACATGAAGGACCTTGTTGAAATATGGGTCTAACTGGCTTTTGGTGAAGATGGTGGAATAAGTAAATGCTGTGCTCACCACCCCCCACGACCACTCAAAATTACATCTAAACTACAGAACAATCATCACTGAGAACTGCCTGAGATCTAGCTGAACAGAAGTCCTATAACTAAGGACATACAGAAGAAGCCTCTTTGAGACGGGTAGGAGGGGCAGAGATGTGGAATGGGCTGGTCCCACACCCATGTGTGATGGTTAAAAATTGGGACGTCTATCTTTGCTGCAGAGGTCCCTCTTGAAGAGCGAGGAGTCTCAGCCCCACACCGTGCTCCTCAGCCCAGGGTTCCAGTGCTGGGAAGAGAAGTCCCCATAACTTCTGGCTGTAAAAACAGACATTGTGGCTGAGTGAGATGGAGTGCTACTGGAGTCCCAGGTGTTCCTCTTAAAGGGCCTGCGCATGGACTTACTCATTGATGGACTCACTCACTCTGAGCTCTATATTGAGGCATCAGCTCAAAAGGCATCAGGGACATACAGGGAGGAACTGAATTGTCTGGCTTCAGGACAAGGGCTGGAAGGGCAGCTTTCACCCAGACACAAGTGCTGGCAGAAGACATTATTCTTTCATTGAGCCCTCCCCGAACCCAGCATGGGCACCATATCTTGGTCTTCATCAATGTAGCTAACACTGTTCACCCACGCTGGTAATTCCCTGAGACCCCACTCCAACCACCTAGGGGGCCCACCCGAGGCAATTCCTGTGGCTTTTCCATACAAATGCCCTGTCTTGGTTCATGCTGCAGACTTTAAAAAAATCTCTCAAAGCTTCACAAATGCCAAGCAAGCAGCATCTGGCATTGGTGTGCCCCCTACCTCTTGCTAAGCAGCCCCAATCCTAGCACTAGCGGCAGCTAGCCTCAGTTTGCAGCTTAGCCTCTCTCAGGTACCTCCTGGTCCAACACAAGTGGTAACCCTCTGCAGATCACTTTATAGCTCATACCAAGTGGCTCCAGGCTGTGCACCTTGGCCTCCCAAGTGGCCCCAGAACCAACACACTTGGTGACCAGCTTCAGACCACACCAGAGTACCATCCAAACACCTCCATAAATGACACACCCAAAGGGCAGACTAGTTAGGCACCAGAACCTCACTAAAGTGAATCCTGCTCCATAGGATCAGCCCCTGCACCACAGCTCCTCCACTGTAGTCACAGCCAGTCCTCACAATCAATCAACCTGAGGGTCAATCCCTCCCACTGATGTAACAACAGCAACCAAGGCTCAATTTCAACATGAAGACACACACAATACACACAAGGGACATACCTGGAGCACCAGGCTCAGGTGACCAGGGAGACTGTGTCACTGGGCCCCATAAGACACCTACTGCATAAGGCCATACTACCAAGACTGGGAGACATAGCAGCTCTTTCTAGTATATAGAAACAAACACAGGGAGGCAGCCAAAATGAGGAGACAAAGAAACATGTCCTAAATGAAAGAACAGAACAAAATTTCAGAAAAAGAACTAAACAAAATGGAGACAAGCAAACTACTAGACACAGAGTTCAAAATGCTAGTTATAAGGATGCTTAGTGATCTCAATGTAAACTTCAACAAAGAGATAGAAACATAAAAGTGAAGATAGAAAACATAAAAAAGAACCAGTCAGAAATATAGAATACAAAAACTGAAATGAAGAATACAGTAGAGGGAACCAACAGTAAATTAGATGAAGCAGAAGATCAAATCAGCGATTTGGAAGATAAGGTAGCAGAAAACACCCAGTCAGAACAGCAAAAAGAAAAAGAATCCAAAAAAGTGTGGATAATTTAAGAGGTCTCTGGGACAATATCAAGTGTACCAACATTTGCATCATAGGGGTACCCGAAGGAAAAGAGACAAAGCAAGGAATTGAAAACCTTTTTGAAGAAATAATGATGGAAAACTTCCCTAACTTGGCAAAGGAAGTACACATACAAGCCCAGGAAGTCCAGAGAGTCCCAAACAAGATGAACCCAAAGAGGTCCACACCAAGACACACTGTAATTAATATACCAAAAGTTAAAGGCAAAGAGAGAATCTTAAAGGCAGCAAGAAAAAAGCAGTTATTTACAAGGGAGCTCCCAAAAATGTAACTCAAAAAGACATATGTGTCCATATGTTCATTGCAGCATTATTTACAGTAGCCAGGATATAATTGTCCATCAATAAACGAATGGATAAAGAAGTGTTACATAGATACAATGGAATATTACTCAGCCATAAAAACAATGAAATCTTGCCATGTGCAACATGGATGGACCTAGAGATTATTATGCTGAGTGAAATTAGTCACATAGAGAAAGACAAATATCGTATGATATCACTTATATGTGGACTCTAAAAAAACAAACAAAATAAACAACAGAAGCAAACTCATAGATACCGAGAAAATTTTGATGGTTGCCAGATGAGAGGGGCTTGGGGAAATGGGTGAAAAAAGGAAAGAGATTAAGAAGTACAAATTGGTACTTGAAAAAGTGTCATGGGGATATAAAGTATAGCATAGGGTATATAGTCAATAATATTGTAATAATAGTGTATGGTGTCAGACTAGATTCATTGGGGTGATCACTTGAAAGTTGTATAAATGGCTAATCACTATGTTGTACACCTGACACTAATATAATATTGTATGTGAGCTATAATTGAAAAATAGCATTTTTTAAATAAAGTGTGAACCTAATTGCATAAATCCTATGCAGAAGCAGAATATAGGAATCCTACAAGAAGTAGAAGCTTCTTATAAAATATTGATCAAAAAAGGACCCGAAAGGCTTCATTTAATGAAATACTTCAAATTCAATGAAATACTTCTCTGAAGTAGGACCAAGGGAAGATGATTTGCTACTTTCAGCTAACCGTGGCTTTTCTTTTCATTCTGTGTCCTATCTTGAGTTTAGAGTATATAACTTACATTTTATGTGGTTGTTTCTTTGCTGCATTGCTGTTCTAGGTTTCTCTGCATGGGCATCTTACATCTGAGTCTTGTTCCAGCAAGTGATAGCTTCTTTTTAACTTGATGTTTTTCAGCCTTGGCATTTCTCCTACGCATAATAATGTGATTGTTATGGCTGATCTAGTGAATGGGGGCCCAAAGAAGCTCAATTTTCTAAAAGAGAGAGGAACTTTAGACCTTATTTTCTAGGCCGATCCTCATTCAGTGCCTCATTAATTTATAAAATATCCCCACCAAGTAGACTTGTGGTCTCTGCCTAAATACTGCCGATCAATGGGAACTCACTGTTGCCCAAGCTACAGTCCTACATTCAGCCTCTGATCCTAAGCCTGACCTCTGAGGTCAGATGAAACAGATTAATATTTTCGATGTAAAAGTCCCCTACACATTTAAAGTCTGCTAACATATCCTTACCTCTCTTCTTTCGTCTTCAACTGTTCTTTACCCCTGGGCTGAATATCTCCAGCTTCTTCAACAACTTGCTTCTTGGAGAAGTAGTGAATCTTCTCCCTTCCTTGAAAGCTGTCCTTTGGGTATTTGATATGTTGTCTAGGTCCCTCTTGGAAAACGGAACCCAACTAGAACCACAACTGCAGGTTTGGGGCTAGTAAACCACAGTTAAACTGATCTACCTGTTACCTTTCTTAGTTGATACCCTGTGTTTGTCCCAGTCCAGCCCCAAATCATAATTTTTGTTTGTTTGTTTTTTACATTTACATTTGCCTTTTACTGTCTGTTGACTCACTGAACCTAAAGACAATTGAAGCCTAGCTCTACCTCCATTTATTATCCAGTTTTTGTATTTTTATTTTTTTGGTGGAGGACAGGTATGTTTAACTCTCTGGCTTAACATTTGTCCTATGTCCTTCTTAGATTGAATCTATTATGTCGGCATGTTGTATGCCATTTAGAGTCTAATATCATCTGAAACAGACATTGTGAAGTAGTTGCCTACTTCAGATCCAACTCAGAGACATAGATTGGCCTGCACAGTGTTAAAAGTTTTAATTCAACATATACAAATTAAGAGATTTCACATAAAAATATGTATTCCTGTCTTCTCTTAAAAAGAGAATGTATCTGGTCATACACAAGCCGTATTCCCATGGGAAACAGTTGGTAGTGGTTGCCCCTTTTAGATGGAACTTATGATTTCCTGTCCTCCACTACTACTACTAGTCTTATTTCCTGTACTACTTCTTACTTCCTCTTCACTAGGGTCAGTTGTGGGTAATCATCATATTTATGTTGTTGTTTTTTTCTTTTAGTAGAGAAAATAGTTCTCTTTTTTCCATGACACTAGCAATAGTTGGAAGATGAAAGCTAGAAGAGGATTTATCTGTGTTCAACTCAACTCCTTTCCATTAGCTGCCAGGTAGTGGGAAGCTGGCTAGCACTGGCTTATGCAATCTGATTGTTAACATTCAGGAATTTTGCCAGTGGTAGCAACCATTGGTAGCTTGGAATCTTGCTCGCTTGGAATCTGCCATAGCGAGAGTATTTACACCAGGGAAATCAGCAAACACTACAAATCAGGGTTCATACTATCCCCTAGCCAGGTTACTAGTACACTACTACGAATAGGTATTTAAGTTTATGATCTCTGAGCTAAAATATTGATTATTCTTTATTGATCAGTGAGTTTACTATAATCTGGCAATCTGATCATCATGCCACACACATATTTTACTTCCACATGTCATTAATAAAAATATTGAATAAGACTAGACTGAAAAAGAGCCCTTGGCATAAGATAGTCATTAAGCAGTGATCTTTACATGTGGTTGTTCAACAGGTTCTCAACAAAACTCCCATACTTCCATGCTTCCAAATGATTGCAACTCACTTTTTGGCTTATGAAAATCTAGCAGGAGCACATATACCTGATCCAGAAATTCACATCCTTACTGTAGGGATTTAAGTCATTAGATTTTAGGTGTATGTTTTTAGCAATTTAATTATGTTTAAAATCTGGTTAGTAGTATAGTAAATAACTGGTATTGCTATGAAATTGCACTGAGCAGGTAATAGGATTGAATTTCTACACAAGTTGACACTCAATTAAAATTTCCATATGTCCAATGAGTGAGCCAGTTCTTAGCCGGGGAGCTAGAACAAATGCCTTCCTCCTAAACGGATCACTTCAAAACAGGCAAAATTTGTAATAAAGTCAAATCAAGACTCCATGCATCAACTAAAACATGAGTTTGGCTTACAAATACAGATCAAAAGCAAGAAACAGACTAGGGAGCACCCACGATATTTCCTCCTTAAATTCCTCTATTTTTTATTGACACTGGAGGAAAAATAACACATTAAAACCTCCTTACTGAATTACTGTCCTAAACCCATAGATCCATGGAGCTTGTTCAGCTAAAAGCCACAACAGACTTTGTAATGCAATGATGTAATCTTGGCTTTGTGTCATTTATATTCAACCTAAAAAAAACAATTTTCCTGAATAGACAGGCTGACAACAATATTGTTCCGTGTGGGTTTTTATTTGGATTCTTTCCAAATGGTTCACATGCCTTCACAGTAACACATCATGCCTGCTTACATTTTTTTTTTGCCTGAATTCCAAAGTTTTCCCTTTTTACCAGCTCTCTGTTTTTCTTTTAAGGTCTCAGTTATGTTTGTAAAACTAACCAGCTTCACCACAAAATTAGGATGTATCTTGCAGAGTGCATTCATTTTACTTTTTGCATATTTTTCCCGAGGTCATGTCAAGGTTAGTTTGAATTCCATCCTACATTAAGACTTCTTTCACAGCTATTTAGCTCGGCAGCCTACTCCCCGCTGGGGTCTGCCCCTTGGGCACGTCAAAGCTTCAGACCTGACAAATCACACACAGATGAAGCTGTACAGTTTTTTAAACAGTTTCATCAGTAACTTTTTTTTTTCCCGTTTTTACTATCCTCCTTCATATTGAAATTTCTTTTTTCCTCTGAATTACCATTTCAGGAATGTTGATTTCTATTTGAGACAGTTTGTTTTTACATCAGAGTTGCAAACTAGCAATATTATTTATTTTAAAGTAAGTCATCCTAATAGCTTTCTAGTCACCAAGATTACAGACCAAGAGACCTACAAGACCATTTCTGATGAGTATAACTGTAATTCCATTGTTAAAATCTATTTGTAGTAGGAAGCTTGGTGTTGGAAAGTTAGTATATCAAAGTCTACCAGAATCAAAAAATGCCAACCATAAAAATGCATCGAGTTTATAACATATTGTATGTTGAGCCTGAAAATGTTTCTCAAATGGTTTAGAATATGCTCTTATCAGTATTTTAGCAAATTGTGAAACTAATGATGCAACTCGTTTCCTGTTTAATTGATGAAGTTAAAATGCTTCGTTGCTAATGAGTGTATTAGCAAACAATGTCCCCTTTTCAGGCTTAAATAGATCAGGATTTTTTTTTTTTTGGAAAGCAACTTACTGTCCTTATTTTTATATAATGAAAAATATTGACTGCCACAAAATTGCTAGATCAACTGAAGAAATGGTGTAATTATTTCTGTATAGTCATTTTGACAGTGTCAAACGACCAGATTACAGTTTTTCGTTTTCACGCTAGAAAATTGTTATTTTGTTTTCCAAGCATAGGCTTTTCATTCCATTTTCATTCAGGACAAACAACACCTGAAGATCTTAATCGCAGACTAAGCATAAACCTTAGAAGTGAGGGGGAAAATATTTGAATGGTTCTCCTGTCCTCAGTTCTCTTTTACAGTTAGTTCAGTATGAAAGTACCCAGCAAAGACTTCTATAAAAGGTTGCTTGGTTGAAACTAATTAAAGACAGGTCTACATAGAAAAAGAAAAGAAAAGGGGATCAAAGGAATTACATTAGGTGTCAGGATGCTGTAGGGCGACTTTATTTAGATTTTTGTAATTCTAATCCAGGAAAACACTAAATTCTGAAAATGTCCTGTTGTGCCCTAATTCCATATTTGCATTACTTTTGCAAGAAGATACATGTCAACAGGCAAACATCTTGAAGAAATCATTTCGGCATTGGCGTATTAACACATTATGGTGAAAAGAGAGGCTTGTGCTTTTCACGTACTGCATTGCAGTCTTCAATTAATGTGAAAGCACTACAATGCTTATGCAACTTCTCTTGCCTAGTGGTGCACCATTTATCATTGCAGTTTTACATTGACCTTGACACCCACTTCATTAGAATAAAGATTGTCTACCATTTAGGTTACATTGTTCCTCTGCACAGAGACCCCATGCAAATTTCTGTTCAGATAGAAGAGCTGCGAGGCTGTCAGAGGTCATCTGCATTAAATGATTGCAGCTATTTTCCAACTGCTTCTTTTCATTCTACTCAATTCAGGCTAGGAGGATCAATCAAGTCCTCGGCCTGAAACAGTGGGACTGCTGGGAATATAACTGTTTTGGGTAGTAGTGGGTATGCTCTAAACAGTATTAAATATTTAATATAAACTCATTAAAGGCCATGCCAAGGCTTCAGAATGATATCAAATTTATAGAAAAATCTGAGGGACGAGAGAAGCTTTTTAAAAATAAATAGAAGAACAATAATCAATTTTAGAATTCTAAAGAGTTAGCTTTAGGTTGGTGCAAAAGTAATTGCGGTTGAAAAGGTTAAAAATAATGGCAAAAACCGCAATTACTTTTGCACCAACCTAATAATAATTACAGTCGTTTTTAAACTTAGTCAATCTTTCCGAGAGGAGACTTTTCTTACCCTGGACTTAGGTAGAGAAGGGATGAAACAGGCAGGTTTGGTGTTCTTACGCAGTATTTTATATGAAATTGGCATGAAAAGTTTTCAGTTATTGGTGTTTTTACTTTTGTTCCATAATAATGAATTCTGTTCTGGGTATTTATTTAAAAAGGCTTAGGTATTTGTTATGTAAAAGAAATGATTGGAGAAATAAGTTGCCAGGTTTCCTACTTAAGTTTTCTGAGTGATATAATTGGAATTAAATTATTAATGGGAGATACTTTAAAAAAGATTGTTTTATGATCTTCTATTAGGGAATTTGCAATTCATTTTAATATTTGTAGTTTGATTTATATTAAAGATAATGCAATCTATGTCCAATTAACAATACATGGCCAATGTAATGTGATTTCCAGATCATGCAAATGGAATAAGCTAGAAGAGGGGGGGAAACTCAATTCTTAACCTCAGATGTAATTTGCTGTGCGAGTTCTGGCAATTTTAAATGACATTGCACTTTTTAATTTTTTTTCCAAAGGCTCAGCAGCAAATTTATCCCAATCAAGAAAGCCTATTATTAATTTACAAGGACAATTGTAGGAGTCTTTATAATTTCTCTGTGCAATTATTCACCATAAATTGCTAAATGGTAAAATACAAGGAGTTGGCGAGAAATAACGACTGTTATTTGTCTTGGGCTTGAACCCACTTCCTCAGTCTTGAACACCTTTTCCTAAGTGTTGGTGATATTAGCTCCATGTGAAACATCACATGCATTGTGAGCTGCCGGACGCTGGGGTTCTGAAAAAGGGGGGCAGCACAAGAGCTGCTGCAGAGGCGACACTGGCCTCTAGCAGATTCCTGCACTCGGCTTGCACAGCTGAGCTGTGGACCCTGGACTTTCATACAAAAAGACTCTTTGTTCACCATTGAATGGCATTAGGCATGGACTTGCTGAGGGGCCACCATGAAGCCTCACATGAGGAGGGCAAACACTAGCCAGAAAACACAATATCAGAGTCACAGACAGACACATCCCTGCATTTTCGTGCAAAATGCATATGTACACGTAATTGTGCCAGTAGTTTGGTGTTTTGTTGTGTTCCTCTAGCATATGCTTTCTGGTTGATAGACTAATTTTTTTTTTTCTCCGTGTGTTTTCTCTGTCCGTCTGCCTGTCTATCTATCTGTTGTGTGTTTATAGGAAAGTGGATTATGCTAAATATATAGGTATTTGTGGTATTACTTTGCACTGGGAGAGATATTCAAATATCTTTATTATTATATCTGTCATTCTAATAACTAGATCGTTTTCCTTGCTTTAACTCTTCCTAATGTAAAGTCACATAAAGCCCAGTTAAAATATGATGTAAGATGTAACTACTCAAACCTTGAAGACCCAGAATCTGACAGCCCTATTCTAATAATTGAGAAAATGCTTTGGTTTAATTCTTATGTTTCTCGTAGCCAAAACTCCACTCTCCGCTCAGCAATGTCTGGTGTCCTTTCAGCATAACCAACAGAAGCACCATACAAAAGTCTTACAATGGATGTCTTAATCTCTCTGTGTGCTTTTAGAGCATTATTTTGAATTCCATCATGCTGCCTTTTTTCTTTCCTCTTCTGAAGTTTTATTACAACAGCAGAATTCCCAGGGAGCTTTGGGGGCAAGGTTCACATAATATAGCCCTGAAGTTTTGCTTAGGTGGAATCCATCCCCCAATCCTGGCCATCTTTTGATGATCTTTCTATTTCAAAAAGATTCACTGGGTAGAGTCTTACAGCATTAGCTGTATGTAGTTTATTTTTTTTATTTATTTTTTTATTTACTAGACAGTGAGCATCTACAGCGCTTTCATGATGCTTTCTTTCTCTGACCTCACAGTGACAAGGCATCTTGTTCTTTAACATTGAGGGAGGCAGAAAAATGCTTGAGTTGCTCAATGTGTGCCTTCTATACCAGTTTCAAAATGGCTTATTCTTCTGGTTTCCATGGTGACAATTAACACTGTTTCAAGGCATTGTTCCAGTCTCCATTTGGGCAGAATTTTCGGTGTGATTTTTAACAAAAAAAAAAAAAAAAAAAAAGGTTTGAGGAGGGGAAAAAAGCCTTTAGCATAACTGTCAAAAAAAGTTATCTCAATCAAGTTTTCCTGCATTTCTAATTTTATTTACTTCAGAAATCCTTGTTTTTGCTGGCTTTGTGTTATAATTCAGTTTTAGCATTTGTGCTTTTAAAAAATAAAACCTAAATGAGAACTTTCTAAAACTTTATTTCATTCTTGGTTAAAACTGGGCTAATGTTTGTGGTTATTTTTAACTCTGTTTTAAAATTTTCTTTATATATCTCTATATACACCCAGGAGCGGCATTTAGAATAGGAGTGGCCTGTGTCTTTAATTTAGACCATTTGTGTATCTATTAGGAGGCTTCATGAGTCAAAATTGAATTGGCCAAGCAAATATACTTAATAATGTAAATATGCCCTTTCAATAGAGTATATTTTATTTTTGACTAGACAGAGAAGTCCACCGCAGGTTCTGTGTGGAAATTAAATACTGGATGCTTATTTACCTTAGTACCCAAGAAAAGCCATCTAACTTTAACTTTGCTAATCTCATCTTTGGCTATTGAAGCGTAGTCTATATCAAAACATCCCCAGACTACAGGACACAATGGGGCAGCCTCTGCTCACTTACTGCTGTGGGTGGAATGAATATGAAGATTAAATTATCTTCTCACCATGGGATAACGTAGCCCGACTTGATAGGATGGCCAAGAACGGATAGAGCTGCCAGTTGATTCTCCCTGTCTAATGCTTCTGAAAAGATGTTGGAGAGAGAAGAGCAAAAACATACAAGCATCGAAAAAATATAACTCTTAGGACATTATTACATATGCAGCTTGAGGCCCTAAATCATATCTGACTCAACCTTCAGAGTGCTTCAAATTAAAATAAATACTTTCACCTTAAATTACATGACGTTCTAGTGCCTTTCTCTCACATACCGCTACATCTAACAATTAGCTGGATTCTCTTAGCTTTTATGGTTTGAAGGCATTGTCCATCAATCACATCTTTCATCAAGCTGTTTATACAGTGGGTTACATGGTGACAAAGACAGAGAGCATACATAAGACAAGCTTTTTAAAAATATAATAACCTTTTATAGTAGCTGTTGCAGTGACTACTTGTACCACATTTCACAGAGAAAATTATTTTATGTCTAAAATTAAATTTGTTTTCCATATTTTTATTACCACAAGACTCTCATGTTATGGGACACACCTAAGCTGTTCTCTTTCTTGATTGATCTGCTGTGTAGGAGCCATTCAAAATTGAGGTAAAGAAGGGGGATGAGCTTGTCGCAAGTGAAAGTGATAACTGGTCCAGGCTGCTCCCAGGTGGCACGGGAGGGGGACTCCCTCTGTCAATTAGTGCACATAGCAAAAGCCAGAAACTTAAATAGGATTCTTCTGCCTGCCTGAAATGCTGGTTCCCCCAATATTATTGCAAAGAAGTCTTACCAAATTAATTATGTAAGTCTTTGTCAGCAGTATTAGCTTTAGGTGGGTATCTGATTACATAAAGCAGATTGCTCTCTCCTCCAATCATCACTCTGAGAAATAAAATACTGTGTAGGCTTCTAGAATACTTGTTGAGTTTTGAGTCCAAAAAACTCCATTGGACAGTATGTTTTTCAATCTTGAAGTAACGTGTTCCTGGTAATTGCCTACCATTAGAAAGCACAATCAGAATTTCCGATGTATCACAGGCCAAATTCTGAAAGAGCTCTAAAGCAACCCTTAATTTTTTTCATTATGCATATTCATGTAATTTTGGATACTCTGACACCCTGATCAGCATTAATTAATACTATGAAATGCTTTAAATCACCTTATTTAAAACATTTTGTTCTGTGATCCACAAATGACTAACATTTGGAGGAGTTTACATAATACAAATGATGTGCATGTTTAGTGTAAATGAAAGATTAAAATATGAAACTAAAAGTATGCAAACATATGCACGCAAATGCTGCAGATCTATTAACCAAAACAGGGATTTCACACCTTCTTTTTCTTTAATCTGCTTCCAATTGTATTTAATTTGGGATCTTATGTAATACATGCTTTCAAGGTGAATAAAATCATCCAAGTGCTTGGGCACGTTTTGAACTTGCTGATTTGCTACTTTGCTCATACAAAAGCTTTTCTTATTAGATCTGATAAAGTGCTCATCTTAGCTCACTTGGGGCAATGGAGCAGTACTATCAAGGACCTCAGGAACCTAACTTTTATGTTTCAATGAAAGAAGTTTTGGGATGGCCGCTATATTTTGGAAATGTGCTAAAATTGTAAATATGTTTAATTTTTTAACCAGAATCTAGTTTTCTCCTTAGAGATGTTTTTATGTGTACTTTTAAAAATCACAGCCATAGTCATGCATATCTGTCCATAATATAGGACTTTCTATATCCAAATAGGGTTATTTGAAGAGACTCACCATAGTAACTGTCATATTAAGTAGCACTTACATAATCTCTACCATCTTTTAGGAGAGAATCACTTGGCAGTTTGTTAGAATACAATGTATATTGGGGGAGAGGGTTCTGTAGTCAGTTGTGATGTTTGGGAACATTTTACAATAATCAATGAGGAAACATAGACTTTTAACCATTCCAGAAGCACTGGTTTTCTTTTTCCTCTCTGTATGTACTTTTTCTTCAAGCCCAGAGTTTTTAAGTACAAGAAAAATGAAAAACAAAACAAAACAAAAAAAATCTTAACCGAGAAGTCAGAGACCTTCTAGGAAAAGGAAGAAGTCACACAATCTCTAGGGATCATTTTATTTGTACCACTCTGAGACTGATCCTTTGGGGACAAAGATGAGAAATGGGCAGCACTCTGGAGCCAAATGTTGGCCAAAATTAACTGAAGTATTAAATCACCCTAGACCGGGAATTTTCCTATTTGGAATATTTTAAATTAAAGATCAAATGTGTATGTAAACTTTAGTTTATAAAGATGTAAATCTTAGTCAACTAAATGAACATCCAACTAAAAACCATAGATGTTCGTGTATGTGTGGGTAATACATATTTTTAACTGTTTTTGGCAATATTCCTCCACTACTTAAGTTAATTAGGTTTAGTCTCCCCATAAATATTATTGGAAACAAAAACTTTTAACACTCATGAGCATCACTAACCCTGTGCTCAAAGATTTTCTAAGAAGACCTATCTTCCTAATGATACTTCCTTCTTTCTTCTCGTTTTAGCGATACAGTGTGGAAATGTCCATCAGGGACCTGAAAAAGACAGAGCTGCTTAGCAAGGTTGAAGCTTTGAAGAAAGGTGGCGTTTTACTACCAAATGATCTCCTTGAAAAAGTGGATTCAATTAATGAAAAATGGGAACTGCTTGGGGTATTTGCATTTTTATTACTGTTTGTAGGTTATGTGTACACTTTTTGTGTAGTGAAGTACTCTATCTGTCTGATTTCTAATTTGAGGCACAAATATCTCTCTCTTTCAATTCACTACCTACATTTCCAACAAGCTACTCGTGCTATTATGGGGAAAAAACATAGCTTTTCCTATTCTGCTGATTTTTTTCTTTCTTTTTTTTTTTTTTTTACTCTGAGCTTGTCTCCTTTCAGATTTTAATAATTTTAGTTCTTTAATACATAAAAAAGTAAGTAAAATATGCCATGTATTATGGGTATGCACCAAGTCAACTATAATACGGTATATCTGATATACACTGACTGTCATGCTTGAATGGATGTTAATAGAATTTATTCTGAAGGTACATGTTAGAGACATCCACTGTTTAACTATTTACTGTACCCTTCAGATGAAAAGTGGAGTTGTCACTATTGCTTTCAAGTCACACTAAAGCCACCAAAACAAAGATGCAAATTGGATCTGAATCTGAATTGCAGAATTAAATCGGCCTCTGTTTTGTGCCTCAATTTCCAGCTCACTTTTAACAAAAGCAAAAAAAAAAAAAAAAAAAAAAAAGTTTCATGTAATTCATTTCACGCAATGATGGGTTGGGTCTCAGCCAAAGACTGAGATGCAAGAATCTGGCAAAAAGGCAATATAGCGATTCTGTTACCCAGAGACCAGGATGGCACTGTGCACGAGACAGTACTGTCTTTTTGTTGGAAGACAGCTGAGAGAGAGAGGTTAAACTGTATTTTTTCATCAGCTTCTCTCCTAAATTGCCTTCACTTCAAATCAAGGGTAAGCTAAACTTGTCAATTACTTAAATGATTAATTATAACAGCTAAGTATGGGTGGTGTCAGTTTTGGAGCCTAATTTTGCATGCCTTCCATTTCCTGACTTTTTAAAAAATTTTTTTAAAGAAATAATACTCCAAAAATATTTTGAATAAAAAGCTCTCCATGTACCTTGGTGACTTGGAGGAGTGCCAGTGTTCAGTTTCTGCCATGCTTAATCTAGGTGATTAAAAAACTGCATGTTTAAATCCTTGCTTTCTCATCTAAATTCACTACACTCTGCAGTTGTAGAAAGTAAGTTAAAACGGTAAAAGTTGTTACTCTGACCTATTGTTACATTATTTTTTAATAGTAATTAATGGCTTTCACATTATAATATAGTGATTTAAGCCAGAACCCACTAAATTGTACAGAATTCGTTGATCTCCTACAGTAGAAATGTGGCTAGTGTGACATTTTAAAAGGTTGTTTACTAAATGAGAGCAACTCTATATGCTTATGGATAAAGCTATAGTCTGTTTACATAGAAATAGGACTGTATCTATTTCTAATTTGATAAATAACACTAATCTTTTTAAAAAATTGTTTCAAGTATTGCTTTGTCAACAAAAAATTTTAAATCAACATAATATTAAAGAAAGCTACAGAATATTTAGTTATCCTTTATGAGTCAGCTATCTTAAAAATGGTTGTCATTTTGACAAAAAACATTATTTGAATACAATATGCAGAGTTTTGTAATGATTTAGGGGGAAGGAAGGATGGAGGGAAGATTTTAACAAAACCTGTGCCACCCCAACACCACCAGCCATACTGCTTTAATTGGCATGATTACATTTTAATTGGCATGAAAAAAATTTAAGGACAAGGATTTTAACTTCTAACAATAGTAAAAGAGAGGGATATGGTTTTTAATATTACTTTCATCTAAGGTGAACAGTGTGGAATGGAAATACATTAGAATGAAATGTCAGTGGTGCGTACAGTTTAATCTGTGAAATTTTGTCCCCTGTGCTGCATATTACTCTGTCTCAATTGCATATTAAACAACCCTATCAAGGCAGGCATTGGCATCTGCTGTGCTGACACAAATTGTGAATTAAATGAAATTGATGTCCTCTGTCGTATATTTATGAAGACGGACCATTCTCTGAAGTATTCTGTTTATGAAGAATTTATGATTGCAAACTGTTCCAGAACAAAAAAGTGGCAATAAATTCTTTTTTGTGACCCTACCCTCCAAGGGCATTGATCTCACCTCCTGCTGCTACTTTTGTTACAGCATAAAAACAATAGCTAAATCTGGATCCCACTGAGGGTCTTCAAATGATCAATATTTGCACCATGAAAATATAAGGGTGTTGGCAAGAGAGGCTATTTTTCTGTTACGATCTCCTAAAGATACTATTTACAGAGCACTACACAGCAGATGAACGTTGACTTAATTTTATTGTGTTTTAAAGCTTATTTTTGTAGGTTTAATTCATCATTATAGATTAACTCTTACTGATTCTCTGAAGAGAGTCTTTTCCACACAAAAAAAAAAAAAAGAAAGAAAGGAAAAAAGCCCTCCCGACTGAACCTTCATGATAGTTAACCTTAGAAGGCTTCTAACATAGTGGATTGGGACTTATTTTAACATATATACTGGAAAGTCTGGCATCCACAGATGCACAGTGGAAAGAATTGTGGGGTTGAACTACTTCTAAGTCAGGTAAAATCAGCAACCGCACCATGGAGGCTAACCCTATTTAAGAGCCCTCTGTTACATGGTTTGGGGAATTGTACTAAACAAAACAAAAATTGGAGTGTAATTCTGCATGCACAATCTACTCTTGGCCTCTTTAGTATATTGATTAAACTCAGACTTCTGTCTCTTGAAAATTTTATGCAGAGAATTTTTAAGTATAAACTCCCATCGTGAGAATTCGAATGAATTTTTATCAGCGTCCATGGTGAACTTATAGGTCAAAACTCCTTTCGGTTAATGGAAATTATAAGTGAATGAGGTCTTCTTAAGCCTCTAGTGGTAGTCAGAACAACACACATTGCTTAAGAATTCGAATCCTAAATGGAACAATGAGCTAATCTGAACTGAATGTCATTCTTGAGGTGGCAGGTGTGGCCACTTTTCAGGTGGCTCTTGTTACCAGCCAAACTGTGATATGTTTTTGGTACCTAAACTAATCTATGTTTTTTGTTTTCTGTTGGTGTGTTTTCGTGTTTGTTTTTAATTTCATGCATTAGAAAACCCTAGGAGAGAAGATCCAGGACACAGTGGCAGGGCACAGTGCGTCAGGGTCACGTGACCTGCTCTCTCCTGAAAGCGGAAGCCTGGTAAGGCAGCTGGAGGTCAGGATTAAAGAACTGAAAGGGTGGCTAAGAGATACAGAGCTTTTCATCTTCAATTCCTGTCTGAGACAAGAAAAGGAAGGAACAATGAATGCTGAGAAACAACTGCAATACTTTAAGGTAATAAAAAAACAATCAAAGTTGATAAAAAGCTTTCTTTATGGTAGGGATGAAATATTTATCAAGTACATAAAGTATTATACCCTTGTATCTATGTATCACTGTGCACTTAAATGTTTCCTTGAATTTATAGACACCCTCCACATTTCTTACATGCCAACGCCTGTGTGTGTATAAAGATGAACATTAAGCATATCAAATACACATTGTATAGGGGAAATCTCTGCTGCTTGGGAGTTTTGTGCAAAGCCTGTGGAGGGGGGTGCTTTGATAAATTAAAAGCAGACCAGCAAACCCTAAAGATTACTGAGGATTTTGAAAGGCCGACCTAAAGGTTCTATAAATAATGTGGCTAAAAATACTTCCATTCATTGATCTGATAAAAGCACATGATTTAATTGAGGACCATCCATGCTGGCAAAAGGAAACCTAATTTTTACATATGAGAGAATCACCTATTCATGGAGGGAAGAAATAAAGAGGTTCCTAAATTATAGGCATCGTCCATCGTAGACAAATGCCAACCTTAGCGACACAGCTGTATGTGTGTTCAGTGTATGACGATGAAGAAGCATTTCCCCATTTGTTTCCATAGTTTACACACTATCTATTAAAAAGCAGTTTAACATTCAATTTTTTTCTCTTACTGCCCATGCCAGTCTGTAGTCCTTGAACTCTCTTGTAAAGGCAGTAATGGTTTGGGGTCTGGCTGGTGTCCGCCTGAGGCTTTCGGGTTGTAGAATACGAATGCAGTAGCAAGAAGCCTTCTGACATGAAAAGTCTTAAAGGGGAGAAAGGGGAAAACCAAGAGGAAAGAACCTCTTGGGACCAAGCAGCTGTTTCTTCTCAAGGCCTCCCAGGACCAGGTTTTATTCATCTCACACCCTCTGCCCTGCAACCTCCCAGCAGTCTGTCAGAGAATTTAGTTATAGTCACATGTGGTTCCCTTTCCCTCTGCCAGACAGGCAGGCTCACCTTTCTCACCAGCACGGTCCAAGAGCAAGCACCCTCAAAGGCGAGACCACAGTACTTCCCAATAAACTGTATCACACACCTACAAGTTAATTTGGTTGAAAATCTCTTCTGCCACTGAACTGACGCGACCAAACTGGAAGTTAAATGAAAGCCTCTTGCCAAGGCAAGTGAGTTTCACTGTCGAAAATCTAATCTCCAGATGATGTGTTATTTCATCTGTACTTGTCTTACCCTAACTCCTGTTGCAGGGAGATGGAGTCTTCCCTTGGTGTTATTTGAGCTTAATAATATGTGCCTTAGAAAGCATCCTGATCATTTGTAGGCTGGATGTTGTGAAATATATTTTTTCTCTATAGCACCCATATTGCAGCTTTAGTGACTTGGTTAATGGCTCCAGCCAGTTGTATGACCTTGGTCATGTTTCTTGTATGATCCTTGGTGCGTCAATTTCTTCATCCATAAAATGAGATGCTGATAGTATTTATCCCACACAGTTATGAGTTCACATATATAAATTATTATTTCTACTTTCTTTAATGGTGCATTCATTGAGGGATAGAAATACCTTAACATTATAAGCCCAAAGATGCTGCATAATAATAGAAAACAATAACAAGAAGTTTGTTATTACAGATATTTATATACCTACCTTCCTACCCATATACACAGATATTTGAAAACAACTTTTTTTTCACATTCGCTATTATTATAAATGGAAACATGAGCAGTTCTGCATTAATTTTGCTAATGTTCCCAAAGGACATTGCTTTAGCTTTGTATTGTCTTATCAACATCATTTTCAGCTAGGTCCTAGTAAGAAATTTAAGAGTTTAAGGGACAGAGAGAAGTCTCTAGATTTCCAGATCATTAAATAATTCCTAGGAGTCCTAGTCATTTGCTAACACTTTCTAGCCGCAAGGGGAAAATTCACTACACCTAATTCATTATTAACCACGTGCATCTTCATGCCTAAAAGTAATCATAGAATTTTAATTTTAAAAGTACTAGAGACTATCACATGCTTTTTGCTTTTCTTCAAAGATATGTTTTCCTTAGAGCATATTAATGTTTCTAGTGTCACTATTCATTAAACTAAATGCTTTTATACCCCACTCTTACTTATTTAGCTGTTTTTTAAATGATATAATAAATACAGAGACTTTCTTACCCCAAACTAAAGGAAGAACCTTGATGGTAATGTACCCCTTGCGGTATAGTTTCCCAGCCCTGTCCCATTCTCTGCTCTCCTCACCTAAGGTAGTCATGATCCCAAACCCCATACTCTTTATTCACTTGCTTTCCTTTGATAGGAAATAATATTTTAAATTCCAGTTGTAACTTTATTAAATATAGTACATTTTAGTTAAACATTATTAAATGGTAATCATGTACGTTCATTTTAGGACTTCCTTTTTCATTTAATATTGTAATGAAAGTATTTATTCATTGAATATAGCTGTAATTCACTTATTTTGACAATTGTATACTATTCTATTGCGAGTGTATACATGTATCTCATTTAATGCTAATAGCAGCCTATGAAGTTGGTATTAAGATCCTGATTTTGCAGTTCTGGAAACAGGCACATGAAGGTTAAGTTTTGCATGTCCGAGATCACATACAATGAGTGGTAGAATTAGGTTTTAAATCTAGGGCTGTCTGACTCTAAAGTCCATTCTCTGAACCACTATGCAAAATTGGTATTTATTGATATTTACTGAATGCTCTTCCATGTAAGCGACTCAAAGGGAAGAGCAGGGCAGACCATCGTTTCTTTCTGGTAGGTTCATCAGTCACAATCTTCAGCAATTTAGTTAGAATGGCAAACAGCTTCAGCTGTTGATGATTTTGAGAGGTGAAAACATTTGTGTTTTGTTTTATATTTTTGTACTATATCAATGTAAATTTCTTTGCCATGTGTCACTTTTTTTTGTTGTTGAAACTTTTCAAGTTTCTTTGAGATTATGGAACAAGGATGATTTTTCTTTATGAGCAGAAACACTAGTCACTTCTAAAATTTTGAACTTGAGGAGTTTGATCAGATCAGCTAAGTGGATCTAACATGGTAGCACATTTTTTTTTTTTAAAAAAGCTTTATGCATGTCTGTTGGAATAAATGTCTTTCCTAGCCAGAATTTTAAATATTTCTGAGTTGTTTACTCTTTAGCGCTTAGTGTATGATTAATCAAGAATTCTGTATATTACCACATTCATTGGAAGAATCAAACCAAATGTTCGTACTACAATAATAATGTAATGTTTATAACTTGTCAAAATCATAATTGGTAAGCATATGCAGAATAAAAACTTTTTCTTTACCACAAATTTAAAGAACAGATACCTCCTGCCTTTCTAAGTGATAAAGCTGCTCAGATAGGAAAGTTATTAAAGAACCTTTCCATGTGGGAAATTTTTGTTATATTCTGCCCCTTGGGGGTTCCCAAATGTCTCCTGCCATCATTGGTCACAAAGAAGACAGGCTTTATCTATAGGGTTTAGCTTTATGATTCTCCATTCTCTCAAATCTCAGACTTTTAACAGGATGAATTCCTTTATATGACACCCAGAGTAATGATAGATGAGCCACAGTACCGTACCCAGGAGAATGGGGAGGGAGAGTGCTGTATATAAAAAGGAAAAGCCATCGCTTTGTAGACACAACTGTTTCCCTCTCAGAGCTTGGTTTGGGTTCAGAGAAGGGATCTGGATCTTAAGTTTTGAGAAAAAGAGAAAAAGCAATTGTGGAATGTATTCTTTTTCTTTAAGGCGGTAAGAGTGATAAATGTGGGATTAGACACAAGGCAAAAATCTACCTAAGAAAAAAAAAGTCAAAGCCCAGCACAGGGGGAGACGTGAAGGTGATAACCTAAGAGCGCTGATACAGAAATGCAAAGTTGTCAAGGAGTAAACACACCAGAACAACGAAATGTGGAGAGCGTATCAGATTTAATGAGGCCAGTTAGCAAAGGGCCCCATAGAGTTGCGTGTGCGGCTTCAATGCCATTGGCTGGAAAGCACTACTTTAAAGATGACCCTTTAGAGAGAAAATAAAAGAATTAATTAATCATATGTTCCTTGTATCCCATAACCAAATTCATTATTCTAAAGACTCAAACTAGGGAGAAATTATTCATTACCAGCTAACAGAGGGCTGTAGCACTGGACTGGGCCTAGAATCAGCCTCAGAGTCAATAGTCAGACTTAGACAGTCTGTTGAGGTTAGGCCTTGCCAAGAGGCTCTGTCATCAAAAAGGTGAATGAGTGAAGTAGATTTGGTAATCTCATCAATGATCAATGCCCCAAATGTGCTTAGCAATTTAAATTTGACCAAGCACTTTTATGTATGTTATTCTACTTAAACCTGACACAAATTATGTGAGTTGAAAATGTGATCACCTTCTTATGTGTGTATTTGTTTATTTTTATGGATAAAGAACTTGAAATGTGCCGAGTTAATGTGACCTGTTTGAATCCACACAGAAATTGGCAGCAAGACAGAGCAAAAGCCATGGTCTTTTGAGTTCAAATTCCAGTAGTCTCCCATTCCAATAGTCACTCACTGACCCTTCGAAATAAACATTGAAACCTCGTTTTACTTTAAATCAAGCGTTGCCAAACATATTCTGTAAAAGGCCAGATAATGCAATTTCTGTTGCAATTACTCCCCTCTGCTGTTGTAGCTTAAAAGCAGCCACAGACAATATGTAAATGAATAAGTATAATGTGTTTAATAAAACTAATTTACGAAACCATTTACAAAAGCCGGCAATGAGCAGGATTTGGTCCGTGGGCCTTGGTTTCCTGACCCTGCTCTAGATTACAAAAATTATTGTAAACATAAGAATTGTTATTGTCTGCATTTCCTTTAAGGAAAGGAGGCCATTCTGGAATTGCATTAGGAGGGATAAAATGTTGTTTTTTAATAATTGTAACTATCACAACTCATACTTGTCCAGTGCTCGCAAGATGTTAATCACCATTTCTAAATGTTTTGCCTGCATTCGCTTATTCAATCCTCATCATAATCTGAGGTGGGAGGTTTATTATTCGCTATGCAGACATGAGCAAACTGAGGCAGGGAAAATTGAAGTCTGTTACTCAAGGTCATACAGTTAGTAAGTGATAGAGTCAATAGTCAGACCGAGGCAGTCAGTTCCAGAATCTGCCACCACTTTGTAGACTCAATAGTCCCTAGGGCAAAGCTCTATTTCTGAAAAGAGAAAAACACATTATAGTCGTTCTCCCTTATCTGCAATTTTACTTTCCGCAGTTTCACTTACCCACCGGAAATATTCAATGGAAAATTCCAGCAATAATCCTAAATGTTCACTTGTGCACCATTTTGAGTATCCTGGTGAAATCTTGTGCCAACCCACTCCATCCTGCCTGGGACATGAATCATCCCTGTCCAGTATATCCATGTGGCATAAGCTACCAGCTCTGATTGTCAGTAGCCATCTGAGATATCAGTTTGACTGTCTGGCGGAATCTCAGTGCTTGTTTTCAAGTAACCCTTATTTTACTTAATAATAATTGCCCCCAAAGTGCAAGAGTAGTGTTGCTGGCAATTCAGATATGCTGAAGAGAAGCCTTAAAGTGTTTCCTTTGAGTGAAAAGGTTAGTATGGTACAATAGGGTATTTTGAGAGAGAGAGAGACCACGTTCACATAACTTTTATTACAGTACGTTGTGATAATTGTTCTCACTTATTATTAGTTATTGTTTTTAATCTCTTATGGTACCTAATTTATAAATTAAACTTTAGCATAGGTATGTATGGATAGGAAAACATATAGTATATGTAGGGTTTGATCCTACCCACAGTTTCAAGCATCCACTGGGGGCTTGGAAAGTATCCCCCACAGATAAGGGGGCACTGCTGTAACTGGTAGCTTACTCTATTGCTCCTCATCGTATTTCTCAATACTTCAGGGCTGGAGGAAGTTAACAAGTCAATGTTTTAAATCTTGGAAATTAAAATCTTTAGAGTAGTTCAGTGTTTAAAAGAATTTCAAATTAACCATAAGCATTACTAATTACTCTGAAAAGGAATATCACTAATACACTTCTACAAAATAAAGAGATAACTAAAAGAGTTAAACAGTTCATATGCTTTAAGAAATATTTACCCAAATCTCACTGTCTAATTTCCAGAAATAGAAATAAGACCAATCTAGTCAAGATCTTTAGAGGGAATTTCCCATGTCCACTATGACCAATCTCAAAGGGCACTATAAATAATCACACTTCATGGGTCACTCCCCAAAATCCACATTTTTAAGGAAACGAGCTTGAAAGATACGAGAAAATATTTTGGAAGTTTTGAGATATGAGAGAGGAGGCCGTGGCTTCTCCTGGTCCAGGAGCTTCCCTACTGCTGTATCCTGGAGCCATTACAAACTTTATACTGATGTGGTCGGCAAAGCTGCAAACAAAGAATTACAGTCATTCAGTCTGGCTGTAACAAAAGTGTGCAGAATGCTTTCAGAATCAAAGACGTCAGACAGGACTTTCTTTTTGTCCTACATATATATTTTTAAATGCTCTATATTGACTATGTGTGTTTATCAAACGAAAATACTGAATTCAGATTTTATCCGATATTTTCCCCTACCATATATAAAAAAAATCCATCACCTAACACTTCTTTGGAAGTAATTTAAGTAATTGGATACAATCCAGAACTGCCTTGTAAAAATAATTGGCTGGGTTAAGGTTGAAATTCAAAGATGGATTCAAATAAATGTTATTCATACTACCATCTGGGGGTGGTGGGAAGACCCACAGGAAATTTTTATTGGCAGTCTCAATGCAGCCTTCCAAAGTAAAAGAAAACGGAACAACAAAGGCCTAATTCTTTCTGAGTACACCTTTTACTAGACTAAGATGCTGAATGATTCCTGTCAAGTGAGGGGTTCTGCCTGGGTTGAGAATGCAAGGATATAGCCATGTACTCATGTCAGGCATTGTTGTATTACTGCTATCAGGTAAAGCAGAGTCATGCAAGTTAAGACTGCAGTGCTGCTCTAGAAAGATGAGGGAGAGAACACACCCTTCCTTACTCCATTGCTGCCTAGAAAACCACGACCTGCATTTAGATTCTGACCACCGTGATGAGCATTTCTATTCTTCATTGATTTCTTAACATCATGTACATGTTATTTTCATTGTTAATATACTCAAATTAGGAAGAAACTGGGAGAAAAGAATTGCAAAGGTGTGTTCATGTTCTCCACGTAAGTGTGGGATTTAGAGCAGTGAATCTGATCCACCGGAGTGGAAAGGCTTACGCATGTGGGTTCAATATGCTTGGGTTAATCTTGGTTCAACCTATTTATAATCGATGATTTCCTTAATGCTTCAGGTTTCTCATCTTAAAAATGGGAATAATAATAGCACTTACCTCACAGGGTGATTGTGAGTGTAAATGAGATAATATATATGAAAGTTTCTTAAAATGAACCTACCTAATAAGACCGCTGTATATTTTAGCCATCAGCATTATAATTACTATAGCACAGCCACGTTCTTTTTAAGTTATTCTTAATACAGCAGAGTAAATAAATAAAGTAAATATATAAATAGTAAACAGATACACAAAATTCCACAGGGTTTCAATTACTTCAGGTGAGTTGTGTAATCTGTAGAAACTGAATTATCTGTTGGATCATTGACCTATTACCATTTAAGTAAAACCACAGGAGAATTGTTTTCCTCTCAAGACTAGAATAAAAGGAGTTAGAACATGTCCCAAATTTGCCCTTTGACCTATTGAAAGGACAGCTCTTTTGAGGTGCCAAAACCAGGTTCCAGATTATCAAAGTGGGTCTTCACATTAGGCTTTTGAGTAAGGTGGTAAACCAGAGGCCATTTTCTTCCCCACTTTCTGTCTCCCTGAACTTCTTTTGTAAACACTCCCTTTCTTTATCATATTTCACCCAGATAATTGACACACACACACACGCACACACACACATGCACACACACCAACACCAACACACAATTAGACCTTTATTTAAGGAGATAAACAAAATTTATTTTTTTAGTGTTCACCTTGACTTGTCAGTCATCTTCTATAACTTTACTACCATATCATTCTTTTATAACTGACTAATTAATAGTGTTTATTAAGTATTCTCACGAGGCTCTGTTAGTTGGCAACATTATGATCTAGGATTTTCAGTTGTATAATCTCATTAAGTAATTTCTCTTTTCTTTGCCTGATATTCTTTATTTGTAAATTTAGGTTTTTGGACTGAAAAGATTTCTTCAACTCTAGCATTCTGTGATTCTGTAACAGCCATCTTTTTCCATTGGTAAATGTATTCAATTCTAGATGCCATTTAATTGTTCTAAATAACAGTTTCAGTCTCACACAGAACTTCTGATTATATAGCCAATTCTGTACCAAGATTTCTGTTCACTTCATGGAAAATGATTCATCTTTTAAGCCAAAGACATCTTTTGAACCAAAGTCCTAATGTTATTGCCTTTGGCACCACAGTAGCCAACTTCCTCTTTGTACCCATTTCCTTTCTACAATTATAATAGCTTTATAATTTGAGTAGAGATGCTGATCTAAAATGGAAGAGAAATGTTATTCCTACTTAAGAATTTTAGTGAGGATGGTGGCATAGACAACATGAATATATATATATATGTGTGTGTGTGTGTGTGTGTGTATATATATATATATAAAATTATATATATATATATATATATATATATATATATATATATATATATATATATATATATATAATTTTATTTTATAAATCATCAGGACTTGGTTGATTTAAAATTAGAAAGAAATATACCAATACATTGCAGGTGCAGTGATGACAAGCAAATCTACTTGTAAGAAACGGAAGACAGAACACTCTTGGTTAAAATTACCAATCAGGTTGAAGAGGTGGAGGATTTGAATCTAACAGAACTAGAGACCCTGCAATTAGAGGCCTAGATTTATTACTTTCTCATCTGTTAGGAACCTTGAAGTTCTTCACAATATATGTAACGACTTAATATATCCTTGCCTGTCCTTTTGTTATCAATTTTTTGCATGTTATTTTAGGTGAATTTCTTTTTTTTTTTTTTTTTTTTTTTTTTAAATTAAATTTATTGCGGTGACAATTGTTAGTAAAATTACATAGATTTCAGGTGTACAATTCTGTATTACATCATCTATAAATCCCATTGTATGTTCATCACCCAGAGTCAGTTCTTCCATCACCATATATTCGATCCCCCTTACCCTCACCTCCCCCCCACCCCCCTTACCCTCTGGCAACCACTAAACTATTGTCCGTGTCTATGAGTTTCTGTTTCTCATTTGTTTGTCTTGTTCTTTTGTTGTTTTTGGTTTATATACCACATATCAGTGAAATCACATGGTTCTCTGCTTTTTCTGTCTGACTTGTTTCGCTCAGCATTACTCTCTCAAGATCCATCCATGTTGTCACAAATGTTCCTATATCATCTTTTCTCACTGCCGAATAGTATTCCATTGTGTATATGTACCACAACTTCTTTATCCATTCATCTATCGAAGGACATTTTGGTTGTTTCCATGTCTTGGCCACCGTAAACAAAGCTGCAATGAACATTGGAGCACACGTGTCTTTATAAATTGCATTGTAACCAAATCTAAAAGTCTGTATCTTTTCATAAGAACATAAGCCCATTCGCATTATTTTCTTGCTTAAGATTGCTGAACTTTCCTCTCATCACATTCATTTATTCATTCAATAAATATTTATGGACACCTACCATGTGGCAGGCCCAGGTCCAGGTGTTAGCAATGCATAAAGCTTACCCTGTTGTCTTGTTTAAATATTTTGCTATAAGGCATGTTGTTTTGTTCATTTTTACTTTAGTAAACTGAAAGTTTTTAAAAAATATTTGCTTTATTTCCAATATGAAGAATGAATCAGTCTCTCATTGATGCCACTTTTAAAATGGAAATTGACTGGCTTTTTCCTCTTTCTCCACCCTAGTTCTCCATTTTTATTGATATAATCTTGAATTTAATTATTAGCTAACATTATTTTACTAATATAATTACATTATTTCTCATACTTTCAATAATTTCCTTGATATTTGCATTATACTTTTTACGAATATGAAAAATAATTCAGAATTAGTTCTTTAGAATACTGATTTTGTTGCTCAACATCAATTTTTTTTATATACCACGGTTTTTCTTTAATTATTTATTTTTTTCAGTTACAGTTGACATTCAATATTATTTTATATTAGTTTCAGATGTACAGCATAGTGCTTAGACATTATTTAAATTATTCTTGTACCGACTATTAGATTGTCTTCTAATAATTTTTATAGGAAAAGTACATTCCTAGTATATTCTACAAACCCTTGCATGTCTGAAATGTATTTTACTTGACCTCCCATATAAACAATAGCTTGGCTGAATATAAAATTTTGCTATAGGGTGTATAATCTTCTGCCATCAAAACTGCTTTTGGCATTTATAGTCATAAAGGAGAAATCTGATTTTTGTTACCACATAGTAACTTCGTTTTTCATTTGTGTATAACTGGGTGTTGGTCTCCTTTCATTTCTTTTGCTGGGAACGTAGTGAGTCCTAATTGATTTAGAAAACTTAAATCCTGCTTTAGGTCAGAAAGTTTTGCTTGCAATTTGATTATTACAAGTTCTCCATATGCTTAGTTCTCTCCTTTTGGCAGTGCTATTCTATGCATACTGAGTCCCCTGATCTTTCCTTCCCTTAAAGAAATCAATTTTTATTTTCACGTCTTTATCCAGGGACTTCTGGTAGGATTCTCAAGGTTGTTTTGTGTTTCGGCAGTACCTAATTTTGTATCTTATTGTCTTCATTGCAATTTGTAATTCTTTTCATCTTTGTGCCATCTTTGCTAATCTTCATTTGTTCCATCTTCAGAAGTGCCTACTTCAGCACCATGGATGCAATATCCTTGTGCATATTTTCAAGAAATGGATTGCAATTTTCTAAGGTTTTCTTTTTTCTCGTATAAATTCGGTTTCAAAAAGGGTCTAGTAGTCTATTAGTCCTCCAATTAGGCCGTTTTCTGAACTACAGCAGTGTCTGAGAGATTCTGTAAGTGGCTCCCTATACAAATATTTCAGGCCCAGACAAAACGTAAATGGAAATTTTTTTTTTTTTAATTAAATTTATTGGGGTGACAATTGTTAGTAAAATTACATAGATTTCAGGTGTACAATTCTGTATTACATCATCTATAAATCCTATTGTGTGTTCATCACCCAGAGTCGGTTCTCCTTCCATCACCATATATTCGATCCCCCTTACCCTCATCTCCCACCCCCCACCCCCACCCCCCTTACCCTCTGGCAACCACCAAACCATTGTCTGTGTCTATGAGTTTCTGTTTCTCATTTGTTTGTCTTGTTCTTTTGTTGCTTTTGGTTTATATACCACATATCAGTGAAATCACATGGTTCTCTGCTTTTTCTGTCTGACTGTAAATGGAAATTTTCAATTTCCTTTAGTTTATTAAAATTCCAGGCTGAGAAAGTATAGAGCATATATATGAGATAGCAAATTTGGCTACTGATACTGAAGTATAGGGTACCTCCATGTCTAATGTCAGGTGAGGTTGAAAGCAAGCCAAGGAGCTCACACTTTCCTCATTCATCAGGGGCATGCTCAGTGTCCCAGAGCAAGGCAGTGGCCTTGTAGAGCTGTGTGTCCATCAGCCTGGAGGCAGAAAGCCTCATTAGGGGGCACCTATTCTGTAAATTTAGGTGCTACATCCTGGGAGCTTGAAATAGTGTAGTTATAGTGAAAGTGAGGAAGCTGGATTTAAGAGATCTCAGGATAAGAGATAACAAGATTTGGGAAGTATGTTGCTGGGAGGGGTGAGGAAGAGAGAGGCCCGAGGCCTGAGATCATTCCCACCCCTCTCCTTGGAATGATGTTGCCTCTGCATTAGCCCACAGTCCACTTTAAATGAGGAGGAGAATCTTCAATGGAAGGTATTGAAAGTAATAGAACTTGTTTAAAGATGGACGGGTTCTGGTACTGAAAAAGAGGAGCCAGTTCCAAATTATTTGGGGAGTGTGGATAGAAATATTTTTAATTAATTCAACACTGTTCTCTTAAGCAAACACCTGTGTCAAGTGGTGTGCTGGGCACTGGGGATACTGTGGTGAATCATGCATTGCCCTCTTCCAAGGAACACACAGTCTAAAGGGAGATATAGACAAATTGACAGGCAAGTAGAATAGAATGTAGCTGTATTTTCCTGGGAGTTACCATGTGCTATGGAAGTGCATGGGACTTTCCTGGGGAGGGCAGGTTCTTGTGGGAAGAGGCAAAGAGGCTCCTAGAGTGAGTAATTCTAAATTGAGATCTGAAGTGAAGAGAGAGGAGAATAGACAGAATAGCATGTGCACATATGGAGGCCTGGAAATAAGGGATCAAAGAAATTCCTGTGTTGTGTACATGCCTATTTACATTGTATTCAAGTGTGTATAAGTATGAATCTATGTATCTGTCAACAAAGTAGGTGTAAATTTTTTTTTAAGACTTTATTTTTTTAGAGCAGGTTTAGGTTGACAGCAAAATTGAAGGGAAGGCATAGCGATTTCTCACATGCCCCTGGCCCCCACCCATGTACAGCCTCCCCCATTATCAACATCCCCCCTAGAGTGGTGCATTTGGTACAACTGATGAACCTACATTGACACATCGTAATCACACCAAGTCGATAGTTTACATTAAGGTTCACTCTTGGTGTTGTACATTCTGTGGGTTTGGACAAATTTGTAATGACATGTGTCCATTGTTATGGCCCTAAAAATCCTCTATGCTCCACCTGTTCTTTCCTCACCCACCTCCCCCCACCCCCATCCTCCTCACCCCTTAGCAACCATCACTGATCCATAGTTTTGCCTTTTCTAGAATGTCATATGGTTGGAATCATACAGTATGTAGCCTTTTTGGATTGGCATCTTTCACTTAGTAATATGCATTTAAGGATCCTCCGTATTTTTTCATGGATTGATAGCTCATTTCTTTTTAGCACTGAATAGTATTCCACTGTCTGGATGTATCACAGCTTATTTACCCATTCACCTACTGCAGGAGATATTGGTCGCTTCCAGGTTTTGGCAATTATGAATCAAGTTACTGTAAACATCCACACACAGATTCTTGTGTGAACCTAAGTTTTCCACTCTTTTGGGTAAATATCAAGGAGCACATTTGCTGGACCTTACAGTAATAGTATTCTAGTTTATTTTATAAGAAACTACCAAACTGTCTTCCAAAGTGCCGGTACTATGTTGCGTTCCCACCAGAAAGGAGTAAGAGTTCCTGTGGTCCACACCCTCACCAGCATTTGGTGTTGTCAGTGTTCCGAATTTTGGCCACTCTGGTAAGTGGTATTTCACTGTTGTTTTAAGAGTATAAAACTTTTGAAAGGAGGCAATATCTTGAAGTTGTGTTTGTTTTGTGTGCCCTGTGTCGTATAAAGACAATACCTTAGGGTCACTAGATACTCAAGATATACTTTGCAGGGTGTGGAAGTTCCTCATAAGATGGGATCTGAGGTCATTTAGCTAGCTCAGCCTCCTCTGCCAAAGAAGAGAAAACCAAATCCCGGATAAATTCTATGACTCACCCTGGACAGAGCCAGAGCCAGATGGCAGTCCACGTCCATTGAGTCCTAATCCGGGCCATAGTCCAGTGATACTGAACCAATGATTTCATGAGAGTCGTCCTTGACGTCTCTGCAATTTTCCCATCTCAGTTTTTCCTCTATAAAAAGACATCATAAGCCTATCTCATTTGATGAATAGAAATGAAAAATGATCGTCACAAGGGACATTATGATTAATAGGAAAATAGAAATGCTTGTTAATCCTATGAAATACTATTTTAAACAGTATTAACAATCCATACGACAACAAACCAAGGCTTCTCTGGCACTGGAACTCAGAGACTTACCATCTCTGCTGGCAACGGCTTCTGATTTCCAGGGTCTTTACTCTCAGGAGTTCAACTCAGTATGGAGTTTGCTGTCATTTTTCACCTTGTGTTTATGTTGTACCTCCATATGCAGAGCTTAAAGAGCTTTACAGACATTAGCTTCTTAATCCTCCCAAAACCTCTCTAAGATAGGGCAGAAGCAGAAATCATTATTCCCATCTGGAAAAAAAAAAAATAGCCTAACGTATCTCTGTTAATTTCACTGAGGCTCTAAACTGTTGATTAAATCCTAATTTATACCCCGTACATTTAGAATACCAAATTCTCTTCCCCCAAGGATATTTTTCTTTCTTTTTGAATTTAATGTCATGAGGATAAGTGTAAAAGTAAATTGACAGGTCTGATATTAGAAGCTCCTTCGAGAAATGTAGGATAGACATTTACCCAGGTTCCTCCTCAGGCTCGCTTCCTTTTCTCAAAATGTTCTTCTTGATTGCCCTTCAGTCATCAGGAGGAATGACTTTTAGGAGTTAGAGGGATGTTTCAAGCTCCTTCACTCCTTCGTCTGTCAGCCAAAACCAACCAGCAAGAGAACCAATAGATACCCATTCATCCATGCCATTCCAACTTTCAATTAAACACTAGTGCAACAGACTTTAAAGCTTTACGAAAGCAACAATGGAAGTTAAATTTTCAATCTTGTGTGCTTTGCTTAGGCATGTGGTTCTCACTATAAAGATATTTGTAATTAGCCTTTGAAGGTGTTAGAACATAACCAAGACACGAGCGGAATCTGAAACCAAGTAAAGTTGATTCATGCAAATGATTGTAATAAAACACTTGCCCACAGTTCAGGTCAATGAGAAGGAAAATAAATAAAAGCGATAAAGACAAAATGAAATTAATAATCTATCACCTCTAGAAGTTCATCAGAGGATATGAGAGTCAGCTTGCAACTGATTTGAGAAATATTCAGGGTTGTATTTTATTATTATTTTTAAAAGTCCATCTCAGACCTCCTTATGACATTTTTCCTGTCTCATAACAGAATAAGGTTATGTAATAATCTGATGCCAGACGATGTTAAAGGCTAAAGGATCATTGCTTTTTAGAGAAAGGGTACATACTGAGGGCACATAAAAGTTATATGATTTACTTAAGATCACACAACTAGTTATTGCTAAACTAGGAGAAGTCTAATTTGCGTGTTTTTTTCCCCCTCAATCTAAGTTACTTCTTAAATGTTCAATTAAAATATCTTTATGCTCAGGTGACATAGTCTCCTTTGCAGCCAAAATATTTGATGGTATGAATGAGAGGACTGTCGCCCAATGTGTTCAGTATTCTTTTGGGGAACAGGCAGAAGAAAGATGGGGTGTCTCTTCTCAAAAGAAAAGAACAGATGTTCCTCTAAAAGGAAAATTACCTTTATTCAAGAAAATGCCCTCAAAAAATTCTCCTGGACCTCTGTTTTGTTTTAGCTATAGGAGAGTTTAAAGAATGAAGTTTTTATTACATTTCTTTTTCACAGGGTTCCAGAATATTGCTTTGAGTTAAATAATCACTATAGGAATTTGCCAGTTGGCTAATATTTAGTCAGCATCTCTCCACTACCTAATATAATAGTTGAAGAGTGTTTTGCCATTATATGTTAGTTAAACGTTTAAGTGACCCTGAGAGTGTGGTTAGTATTGCTGCACATCTGGGAACACTGAGAACTGGTGAAAAAGAGTCAGGTTGCCCTGGGCTTCCACACAAACACAAAGGGAAAAAGCTAAGAAGCAAATTCCCAGGGGTCCCAACTCACAGGAAAATGTCCTATTTATTTTAGATGTTAGGAAAATAAAAACAGAAATATGAAGTTTATAGAGCTGTGTATACCTCAGCCTATTCTAGGTTAGGGAGGAGTAAGTGAATAAACAGAAGGGTCTTTCTAATGTTGACTTTTTTCTCCCTGGTATCACTTTTCTCCTTTTTAAGTGGTGTTATTCCCCACAGCCTAACTCTCGTCCTGCATCCTTGTTGTGTCCTTGGAGTTCTTGAATTCATTTATTTTTCATCTGTAGGATTCTGGAATAACAGGAATACTTCCCCCAAATACAATCCCTAGTTGTTATACTTCAAGGAACACTCTGAGCTTGGTGATGTGTTCCAGGAGTGGCTTCGTAGGAAGTAAAGAGTAAGTTAGCCAGAGATGGGAATAGGAAGAAATAGGATTTTTAAAAGAGAAGGTGGAAGGATAGCCAACTGTATACTGATGAGAGAGCTAGAGAAATACTATAAAACAGAGTTGGATGAGTCATGAAACTAATTAGTCCAATAATCTGTCCTTTCTTGGGCATTCTACATTATTCCTAGAAATCCCTCTCAGGTCGCCCTTGCTTGCGTTCTTGATACAGCTTCCTTCTCCAGGTGTGGTCTCTACAATGATCCTTCTTTTATAGATTTAGCCTAGTGGAGTTATTGCACTATACCTTGTCATATAGAATTCTTTTCTTCCTTTCCTCAAGACTGTACTGGATATTCCTTTGACCTGATCAGTGAATATGCAAGACCCATGAAAAGCACAGATGAGTTTAGGTAACTGAACAGATAACCTAGAGAAGAAAATCACCTACCGTACCCCAGAATTACTTGGAAATATTCCCGTGGAATCAATGAGATAAAAAGCACAGCGGGTGTTGTAAATAGATTTTAAAATATAATAATGTAAAAATAAATGGCAATTAGTGCCTTATCTGGTTATGAAAGGTGTGATTGTAGAATTTTAAGAAAAGGTATTTTATAGTATAATGGTTAAGCTGCATTTATATCCAGCACCCTTTCCCCTTTATTGCTGAAAGTTACCTTTCTATAATTGCAGACTGGTTTAGCATCTGAACAATAATGGACGTTTTTAAAAGATTATTGCCAAAAGTGAATTCTTTATTCCAGGGAGACTCTGTAATAGATACCAGCATTTTAGTAATGATACAAGCAATCTGTAAGCTATTACAGTTTTCTTTAGAGTAACTTAATCTTCATATTGTTTTGTATGTCTGGAATTTTAATAGTGTTTTTCATTTATAAAAGGAAGTTTATAACATATTACTAATTACATGTGAATATGAACTAAGCACACGACCACTGAGCTTGATTCTTAAAAACAAATATATTTAAAAATACTTAACCTAGTGCAGGGAAAGTCACAAAGAAATTAAAGAATGCCACACGGGGATAACAACAGTTTTCGTGCTATAACATAATGAATGTCTGCATTTTTAGAATGGTTATTATATTTTGGTCCACAGCTAAAAAAATAGCTAGAGGAATAGAAATACTCTTTTCCAAATATAATTAATATTTTTTTCAACAGATGAAGGTACAATTAAAACACAAAAGCGAGCATTCATAAAGGAATGATTAGCTTTTTTCTTGATGATACCATTCATCCAAGAGTCTCCAAGAATTTATAGTATTAATTAAGAGTCCTGGTGGCCCTTAATGATTCAACTTAATTCGTGAGGATACTAGATTGCAAGGAAAAGAAAGATTTTTTCTAGGTCAAAGGTCAGGCTCATTAGGCCCTGGAGGTAAAGGTGACTGGTGAACAGAGGGGAGATGATTGTTCTTAAAAATAAAAGCATTCACTGAAAATATTGTGATTTTAAATGGTTATGAGAAATCACTCAGTGTTAGAATCTATACTTATATTGTCATGTACAATTCTAAAACTATTTTGGCACACATCCCAGATCCTCTTCAAAGAGCTGGTAGAGATGTGTTTGGTGAACCAATTTAGGGGGCTTTAATGCTATTTTTAAAATCTAGTTTTTATATTAAATGAACCAGTTTGTTATTTTGAAAGAAGTTATAATCTACTTAAGACTGTCATTCTCTGTTTCTGACTTGCAATTAGATGGTATTTCCAAAATGTCAGCCCTAGATTCTGTTTCTATCATCACCATAATAAAATGTGACAGCCAAGATATTATATCAATACCTTTTCCATAATTAGCAATAAGGATCCTGCCAAGGGTTAACTAGAAAAGTTTTATAAACATTTTCTACAAATGGTCCTGACGGCAGTATTATGCTTTTGAAATCTGCTAATGTAGCAAAGACTCCTGACAACCAGGAGATAAATCTATGAGCAAAACTGTTTGGAGAGAATAGTTTTGTGGTGTGTGATGTATGTTATGTAAATGAGCTTATTAGGACTCTCATCTATTTTATTATTGGTGACCAATTTAATAGAGGCATTTAAAAAACAATATTTCTGCCTGACTCCTAGAAATGAAGAAGATACATTGATATAATTGAGAGCAAATGATTGCATGTCGTGCCATTTAATCATGTCATTTTTCAATTGCTATTTTTTGCACTTCACTGCATGCTTATAGAATATTTAGCTTCAATATAGATTAAGTCCCAGGGTTTGCAACTGAGCTGAGTTCCTGTATTGGCTGACATAGTCTTTCAAGTTTGGAATAAGTTAAAATACGCAGCTGTCATTTGCCTATATTTTCTTTAAAATACGCAAGTCATTTTTCATACTCACTTGAGTTATATTAATTTTTTTTGCTGTTTTGAATAATTACTCTTTTACAATTAGGATGGAAATTATTTGTAACAGTTATACACTAGGTCTAGCTAAGTTAAGCACTAGGTATAGTTAATTGTATGCTTATATACTACCAGGTATAGGTAAGTTAATTGGCTCAAGAATGGAGTGGTCAGGACCCAAATGTCTGCTGACCCCTTGCTGGAAACTTTGATAATCATTTGCCAAATGAATGTTTCCTACTTTTGTTCAATCTCTTCTTTATTATTCGTGTAATTTCTGTATTTCTCAGAAAAGAGATTATTTGCCATGGTATGCTAGAATGTGAGGTTCTTGAGGGTAGAAATTATTGTCTATTTTGTTCACTAATATAACTCAAACACTCAGAAGAGTGCCCATTATAATAGGTGCTTAATAAATATTTGCTCAATGAACGAATTAGTATTTTTTCCATCTCTGCTATCATAACCATGCTTACAACTTGCATAGATTATTAATTCTTAACATATTTGCAGACCAAGGAATGGATATAAGATAGACCCCCTGAAAGGTGCACAGAAGTGCACCTTTCAACAATAATTTCAACAAAAATTGTTGGCTCCCTTATCAACAATAAATTTATGGGTGTGGCTACTTCTGGTTAGAAGTGGGGCAGAGATGGTCTGATAATGTAGAAATCTTACAAGTTTTTCAGGTCTCTTATGAAAAGCAGTGTAGCATAGTGTTTTCATGGCTCTGAATTCAGGTTGCATGGGTTAAAATTCAACCTTTGCTACTTATTAGCTGTGTTATCTCTGGTCAGTTACTTAACCTCTTTGTGTCTCCATGTCCCCATTTGTAAAATAGGTAGATGACAATAATACATATTTCATAGCACTGTAGTGAGTATTAAATGAGTCAACATATAAAAATACTTTAAAAATGCATAGCACACTGAAATATAAAAAATGTCATTAGCATAGGAGATTAGTGAAAAATAGCTAATGAAATTTTAAGAATAGTGTTCTAGAAATTAATAAGACTCAATAATTGTTGATTATTACTTTTTATTCAAGTAAATCTTGATTAAATATTTAAAGAGAACATTGTGAAACTCTAACAATGAAAGAAAAAATAAAGAGAACATAGCATTTTTATTTTGTTTTGGTTCAGATATACGAGGTCTAACAATTATATTCACAAACTTGTTGCAACGATGTTGCTAACCTTTTTTGATATAAGAGGGATTATTCATTATGAATTTGTACCAACTGGAGAAACAGTTAACCAAGTTTACTATTTGGAAGTGCTAAAAAGGCTGCGTGAAAAAGTTAGACAGAAACGACCTGAATTTTTCACCAACTATGGCTCTTGCATCACGACAATGCACCAGCTCACATGGCACTGTCTGTGAGGGAGTTTTTAGCCAGTAAACAAATAACTATATTGGAACACCCTCCCTACTCACCTGATCTGGCCCCCAGTGATTTCTGTCTTTACTGGAAGATAAAGGGAATATTGAAAGGAAGACATTTTGATGACATTCAGGATATCAAGGGTAATATGATGACAGCTCTGAAGGCCATTTCAGAAAAAGAGTTCCAAAATTTCTTTGAAGGGTGGACTAGGCGCTGGTGTCAGTGCATAGCTTCCCAAGGGGAGTACTTCAAAGGTGACCATAGTGATATTCAGCAATGAAGTATGTAACACTTTTTCTAGGATGAGTTCGTGAAGTTAATTGCCAGACCTCGTATATAGTCAACTCAGAATGATCTTTGATAAAGTATATAAACTGTATTTGACATGTCAGGTCTTTCATTTTTGTACTGACACCAACAACACAATAGATTACAATTTCATAAGATGTATATGATTTATGTTTTATATGAAACTCATCACTGCATTAATTAGACTTAACTAGCATTCTTCAACTTTCACATTTTCTTCAACTCCTTTTCAGATCCATGGTCTTCGATGTACACTTTTCTGTTTATGTTTTATGATATTTCTAGAAGTAGAACAGTTGTATTTTAAAAGGCACTGCATTATTTTTATTATATAGCAGGATGTATTATCTGAGATTTATAGGTTTGCAGTTATGACTCTATCCCAGGAAATTGAATAGCTATTACTTTTTAAAAAACTAAATAATAGCTCTAAGTTTTCATCTATAAGTGTATTAATCTGCATATTGACTCATGGTTGCGAAACCATGATGACTGGATGGTCTTAGTAATATCATAGGGTCTGTTGTCATGACACACCCTAAAGGAATGGTAAATTCTATGATTATATCATCAGTTATGCGGTTGATAATATATACCTGGACTTAACAAGTGATTTATAAAAAACACAGCTTTATTGAGATATAATTCACATACTATAAAATCTAATTTCAGAGTTTTTCACCACCCTCAATAGTAACCCCTTGCCTATTAGCAGTCACTCCATATCCCCCCTGACTGCAACTCCTGGCAATCACTAACACTTTCTATTTCTATGTATTTGTCTATTCTGGACATTTCTTATAAATGGAATGATACAATATGTGGCATTTTATGATTGGCTTCTTTCACTTAGCATAGTGTTTTCAAGGTTCGTCCATGTATCAGTACTTTATTCCTTTTTATTGTCAAATAATATTCCATTGTACGGATATACTACTTTTTTTTTTTTAAATCTATTTTTATCCATTGATGGATGTTTGGTTGTTTCCACTTTTTGGCTGTTATGAATAATGTGGTTATGAATGTTTGTCTACAGGTTTTTGTATGTTTTTAATGTGTTTTCAATTCTTTGGGCATTTCATAGGAGAAATTGTTGGATCATGTGATAACTCTATGTTTAACTTTTTGAGGAAATGTCATACTGGTTTTCAAAGTGAGTGCACCATTTTGCAATCCCACAGGCAACATATGAGGGTTTGTATTGCCCTAACCAACATTATTTTTGATTTTTGGTTTTGACCAACCTAGTGGAAGTAAAGAACTGTCTAATTATGGTTTGTATTGGCATTTCACTGATGGCTACGGAAGCTGAATGTCTTTTCATATGTATATTGGCCATTTGTATGTCTTCTTTGGAGAAATGTCTACAAGTATTCAAATATTTCACCCATTTTTAAAATGGAGTTACTTTACATTATTGAGTTTTAAGAGTCTTTATATATCCTGGATAGAAGTTCTTTATCAGGCATATAATTTTTAGGCATTTTCTCCCATTCTGTGGGTTATTTTTTAACTATTTTTATAATATCATTTGGAAAGTAAAAGTTTTTCATTTTGATAAAATTGTTCAAAAGTCACTTTTACTTTTGATGTCATATCTAAAAAACCATTGCCTAGCTCAAGGTTATGAAGATTTACACCTATGTTTTCTTTTAAATATTTTTAGCTATAGCTCTTATATTTAGGTTCGTAATCCATTTTGAGTTTTGCATATGATATGAGGTGGGAGTCCACTTCATTCTTTTGCATGTGGATATTCAGTTGTCCCAGCACCATTTGTTGAAATGACTATTTTTTCATGAGTTAATTATACCAAGAGCCTTTTAATTCCATGTATTTTATTGATAAGCATTCTATCTTTAATCATTAATACCCTATACTTACCGTAAAGTAAGCCTTTTTATGGCATAAATTAGCCTTGATTTTATAAACATTATCCTGTCTAAATTATTATAGCATCAGTTATATTTTGTTTGTACATCTGAACTTACATGTTGTCACCTCCTCAGAGAAGCCAAGCTAAAGTAACTCTCTTGCCCGCCGCTTTCTATCGTATCACCCTATATTGTTTTATAGCTGTTATTACTATCTGATATTTTCCTGTATACTCGTATTTATTTGTTTATTTCCAGCCTTTCATCACCCCCCCCCCAAAAAAAAAAAAACTTTGCATGTAAATTCCATGAAAGCAGAAATCTGATTGCTTACTCTTGTAGCCTCACCACTGAGAACAGTGCCTGGCACATAGGAGGCATGCAATAAGTCCATTTGGATGGATGGATGATGGATGGATGGATGAATGAATGATGGAATTATGATTATCATCATATTCCACTTGAATTTCCATTCTGTTTTAAAGTGTTACAAAGGTTGTGGTTTCTTGACTGTTTCTTATGTGAATCCCCCATCTATGATGCCTGTCCTCCCTCCCCTTCACCTTTTCGATCTTCAGCAACTTTGACAGCCTAGTTCTAATCCCCTGAATCTTTCTCTGCACCAGCTAGTAATGATTTTCTCATCCCCCAAGTCAATACCCATCATTTAGAATGTGTATTGATCACACCGTACATTTGGGTCACAGCCTCAGTAGTCACAAAGCACATTCACCTCACTTACCTCATTTAAACCTACAACAACTTGATGCGTTAGGTCTTATCACAAACCTTTGCCTTGCATTGATATCTCACCCTTTGAGGAGCCAGTGTCTCCCCAAATCACAAGCGCTTAAGAATAGGCATCACATCGTATTATGTGCCTCTTATCCAACAACGCTAATTCTGTAATGAAAAATACAGTGTTGGGCACATACTTGATGCCCAATAAATGTGTATTGCTACAAGAAATATTGTTCATCTGACGTTTGCCAATGTGCCCCAAAATAATGATCCCAAACCAACTAGTCAAAAGCATCTTCTGGAGAGTCACAGCGGTACCAGTATAGCCTCTCATATTTCCTATCTCCTGTATGTTATTATCAGACCATGGCTTCAGGTATTGTCATTACCTACATCTGATGTCTTGTGCTTTTCAAACAATCATCATGATTTTGTTTTACTAGTACGTAAGCTTTCTGAGACCAAAACTTCTATTTAATTTAGCACAATGCCATATGTGTTGGTCATTCATTACTGAATGACTTATTTGATAAAAATGACAAAAAAGAGCAAAATCCCCAAATATGATATTCAAACAACCTAACATATCAGCATTCTTAATAATTATATTGAAAATTCTGGAGATCATCAAGAAATACTAATAATGTAAAGATATCACTGGTTGAAAAGATCTATTCATTGATGATTAATTCATTTTTTCAGTCATTCAATAACAATTAAAAAAATAATTGATGACTAATGGGTATGTATGATCCTTAGGTTCTTGGCTACCAATGTGACTCCAAAACCAGAACTTGTGACTTCTATTCTATACTTGTGTAAAAAAAAAAAAAAAAATTTTTTTTCAACTAGATTAATTCCCTTACCTAAAAAACTAAGTTCCCCTGTTTCTTTAGATCACTATTCTCAAAATTTAGCATGCATTGTAACCTGAAGAGCTTATTAAACTCTGCCTCACTGGGGCCCACCCCAGATTCTGATTGAGAAGATGTGGAGTGGCACCAGAGAATCTGCATTTCCAGCAAGTGTCCAGGTATCATTAATGCTGCTGGGTCTGGGGAACACACTCTGAGAACCTTTGCTCTAGAAAATCTGGTCACAGGTAGCAGACCAAGAGAAGACAGTTGCCCACTGCATGAAATTAAAATGGTAAAATACAGAAAATGCAAAACAGAAGAAAAACACAGGAAAAAGTGTAGGGAACCTTTGCAACAGGGAGGTGGAGCTAGCCACTTGATGCTATTTAAATGAAAAGAATGCGCCTGTCTTTTTTCACTTTTCCCTTCTCTGTCCATGTATTTCCTTACCCCAACAAGATTGAAGGCAGGTACACGTCATGTGATGATCAAAACTTTATTATTGCCACACGGAGGGCATACTCCATAGGTACTGTTAAACAACTGATCAATCTAGAAGGTAAAGTTATGTTTGATTTTATAAATGAAATTATTCATACTTTTCTTTTTATTGGACAGATCACCTAAAGTCACATCACTGAGTTCATATCGACCACCTAATGATGTTACATTAACCTGCTGAATAAGATTATGTAAAATATAGGGAGACAAATTGCTTTGGAGTTTCTCAACTAGATTGATTTTTTTCTCTTTGTTTTTAACATATATTTGATTTTGGTGTTTTTAAGATATTATTTTCCTCTTTATATCTCTTCTCAGTATTTGGCTCTGACATTTTACTTATCGCACATTTTGGTTCTTGGCCTAATTATAGTTCTTTTATTGTAAGCGTACTTGTATCTTTTGTAATAGTAGATGACACTATTGTTTAATGTCATGAATATCATTATTCAAGTAAATATACTCAATCGGTGCAATAAGTGTGTGTTACGGGTATGTGTAATACATAGTCTAGAATAAAGTACCAATATAAAGTACCAGTCAAGTACCTTGAACGGTGTTAAACTGAAGCCAATGTCAACAATGATGTTATATCACATTTGGGTGATAATATGAGTGGTTTAAACAGTCAAAAAAGTGAGAGGAAAAAAAAAAGACCAATTAACCAAAAACATCCGTTGGCACCATCATTGGTGAACTGAAAATCAAATTGACAGTTTGTAAGTGTAAAACAAAACCCCTCAGCCTGTTGGCAACTCTCAATGTGTTTAAAAACATGTACTTAGAGTGTTGGAGATCTGCTCATTGTAAAGGAAAAGATAATTTAGAAATTTTGATTTTTACTTTTACGCACTTCTCATTTTTTGTAGCAAATCTGCCTCTAGTAACACGAGGAAACTGAGTTGAAATATAAAATACGTAAATAAAGTAGGTCATTAGAAATGTAAAAGTAGCACACCAAACTATATCCCAACAATTGATTCTGAAATGATACTAAGACAATTATCTCCATACACCAAGGTAGCCTTATGGGAAGAAATTGCCTAAAGATTGCCTCAGAATCCTTAGCTTTTCTATTTAAAAGTACATTTCTCTGAAAATGTAGGCCAAAAGTAGTTCTAATAATCATTTGTTCCTATGTGGTTATAGTAAACATTTCTCTATGCATAGTTTATCATGGAAATAATGGAAACTACTGATTTTAAGAAGCATTGCTAGCAAATGCACTGATTTTATTTACTATGTGCTTGTGATTATAAATAGATATGTATAATTTAATGGTTGTCATGGAAACCCATTTATGTAGAACATTATTTTATCAATTATATCTCCTAGATATAAAAAAAAGTACGAAAAATAAGTTGACCATGTAAAATGCCCAATTTTCCCCTCCTTTTTAATGTACTGCAAATTCCCGAGTGTACATATAGGATAAATTATGAATCTAGAATGTAAACTTAAGTTCTTTGGATATTTAAAGAAAAAAATGGCAGAACTGTGAAGATCCAAAAATCAGATATTGAATGTCAATAGTTTTTAAAAACAGCTTTCACAATTTTTAAACCACTTAGATTGACTTGCATTCATTTGTGGATTGGGGCTCTCATTTAGATAGTTAAATACTGGGTACATTCTAGATACTTATAAAAAATTATGTCCAGTGACCTTTATGAAAATTTCCCCTAGTAACCTCACATGTTCTGTTTCAGAACTTTGTAAAAGCCTATTTAGGTTACTTTGTAAATTATACTTGATGATCTGTGCTCACGTCACACACCCCTTTAGTGCCATCCATGGCAAATTTTCATTTGGCTAAACATTGGAACTTTCTGTTTTGAGGAATGCAGTTATTATTCTAGTCACCTTCAAAGAGAGTTTTGTGAGATCCAGTTTAATGGCATAGAAGCATCTCTTGAGTTTTCTAGCCCTTTAACAAATTAACAACAAAAGCAAAAACCCTCAATATTCATATTTATGGGACTCATGTGAACCAATTTCAGTTGGCTATGTTATTATCTTGAAGTGTTTTCACATTGGGCCAAAAATTGGCAGGTTTTAAATGGGCTTGATAGTTTAACTTACCCAACAGTTGTTCTAGAGCAAGAAACCAAATTGAAAGGTGTGTGTGTGGGTGGGTGGGTGGGTGTGTGTGTGAGAGAGAGAGAGAGAGAGAAGAGACAGACAGACAGAGAGACAGAGGGAATATGCATGTGGGCGTGGGGCTGTTGGCAGGACTAGAGGAGATGGAAACAATACCTGTTGCTTTAGTAGACCCTCCAGTTTTATCTTTGAATGTCTGGAGGTTTCTCCTCATTCAGTGCTGAGCTAATGAATACTATCAGTAAAGAAATTTGTCAGACCTGGTGGTTATATCAGGAGTTATATAGGAAAATAGTAATGAACCCTAGGAAAAGAAATAAGGGTGAGTTCAGGAAACAGAACTAAAACTGCTGATTTGGTATAAATTGAATAATAAAATTCCGAGTCATATTTTGCCATAAATAGAGGTTTGGGAATTTGTCATTCACGTTATTTAAAATTCAGAAATATTAAAGGTACAGGGTTTTCTCATTACCGAAATAATAGAATTCCAGCTATTACTGAGGTAGGGTTGTTTAAATGGCTATAACATGTATTATAGCAATAAGTGGAACATCTGTATGAAATGTCCACCTGCTGGTCTCCAAGCACATTTCAGTGAAGTGCACTTAATCATTTTAAGACTTCTAATGAAGCCTTATCTAGATTAACATTTTAAGCACAAATAATTTTAGGCATTAAAACTCTCACACTAAAAGAAATTGCATTATCTTGTTTACCCTTGTTGATTAATAAGCAATCTGTTAACTGTTAGAGTAGTCCAATTGTGGCAGTAGAAGGAGATTAGTAATTCAGTGATGTTTGTGGATATAATCATCATTTCTCCTGAAGGCTTTGAATTAGAATATCACTTACACACTATCCGTAGGCAAAGAAAAGATATAATATTTTTAGACATGTGTATCCACTATTTTGCTTGAATTGTTCAGCTTAGGGTCACTGCAGCAATACAAATGCTTCTGGGGGCAAAATACTATTTGGATGCATGCATATTCTTCTTAAATAGTGTGTCTATTAAAACAAACACAACAACCCACAGATAATGCAGTAATAATCCAATATCCTAATTTCTGTTTTCAGAACACTACTGCTTTGTTAAGCAAGCTTCGGAAGAGAAATGTTGTTTATCCTTTTTTTCTCCCAAATAATAGATTTTTTATACATATATACATATATACATACATATACATACATATATATATATATATATATATACACACACATACACACACATACATACATATATACACACACATATATACATATATATGTGTATGTATATATTTTTTTGGCACCTCCGTATATATGTATACTTTGTGGACACTTTGGTCAGCATTGCTCAAGCAGTAGTTCACCGTAATCAGAAGTGTCTGGATGTTGATGGTAACCACTTTGAGCACCTCTTGTAATTGCAGAAGTCAGATGTTACTTGTATTCATCTTTTGTTGTTGGTATATATTGAGTATTACAAATTTAATACAGTGTTCCTTTCTTATAATGTGTGTACTTTTTTTGGCACCCTCGACACACACACACGTACACACATGCACAGGTGTATGTGTGTATGTGTATCTCAAAATTCTTTGCAATCTTATTTAATGTATTCTCAGCCAGCAGAAAACTAAACCTTTGGCTCAAAAAAAAAAAAAAAAAAATCTAAGAGTAAATTTGGAAAAAATTCCTTTTGGAGGACTTTCCTGTCTTTTGTTTTTCCTGTGACGGTGAATCAAAACATGTAATCTGTTTGGCATTCATATGATTTAAATGATTTATTTCATTAAATTATCAATTGCTAATCACCTAGGTGTTAAGGTGGGAACTCAACATTTTAGATGGAGAAATCTGTGAAAAAGGGAAGCAGATGGGGATGCAGCTCAATTCACTGGCATAAGATGAGTATCTGTAGGAGGCCTCCAATCTAAAGGCAACTGCAGAGCCCTTCTTGTTCAATTGTTCACAGTTAAACATATCACTACAATTTGAAATTATGGTTGGAGACTGTGTTTCCCGTCTTAGGGAACTCTGCCCCATCAACACTCATGATCGGTCCCTCTCTGTGTTGCAGTCCCTCTGTTGTGAAATCAAGCAGCGACGTCGCGGAGTAGCCTCCATCCTGCGATTGTGTCAGCATCTCCTGGATGACGGCGAGACCTGCAATCTGAATGCAGACCACCAGCCCATGCAGCTGATCATCGTAAATCTTGAAAGAAGGTGGGAAGCCATTGTCATGCAAGCTGTCCAGTGGCAAACACGGCTACAAAAGAAGATGGGAAAGGAGTCTGTGAGTGATTATTATTATATTTTTAAGCATAATGGTCTTTCATTTTACTCAGAAAAAGAATTATTTCAGGGTCTAGAATATGTATTCACCTTACAGATGGTTTTGCTAACTAAAGGGATAGCTATTTCCAGCCACTGAATGAAATGCCATTTGTCACAACAGAGATTTATTTGCCTACTAATAAGATGCATTTTAGTGTATCTCATTGTCTTTTTTTTTAAAAAAATCACATGGCTATTTCACTTAACCTTGCCAAACGAAGCCATTAATTCTTTCAATCATTCCTTCACCAACAATATTCATTATAATACCCCATGAAGATTTTGCTAGAAGGTAGTTTACCACTCTCAGAGCATATGGAGCAATATGTACATTCTGCAGGTAACGCAATGAAGTAAAGTGTACTATTTACCTTTGTTACGTGATATGAGTTAACACTATTTGCACAGCAGTCTCCATCGTTCCTGCTAGGAGCTCCTTCTGATAGAATTGCATTGCTGAGAACTAGCAAGTTTCTTCCTAGTGTTTTAATGCAGTACTCAAGGTAGAGGGATCTCTTTTAGGAATTTTTCAAATTTACTGTGACTTTCAGCTGTAGCTAGCCGAAGGAAATATATGTGACTACAGTTCTTTTATTATAATATAGAATATGTACTTGTCCAGAAATCCTTCCTATCCTTAAGGGAAAGGGTAATAAGTTTGCATTTCCCCAAATGACCTTGAAGTCACTGTCTATTAGTTAAAGGCCTAATTCTCATGTTTGACTTACTTAAATGAATTACAATAATACATACATGCATACATATATACACAGAATGGAAAGGTTTTTTTTTATGTTTATTTCATCAGTTCTATGTGTTTGGAAAGTTCAGGATTCAAAATTGAAAAATCAAATGTAATAATCTTGCCATTGAAAAACAGACTCCTATGAATTGTAATTTTAACGAAGTCTTTATATTTGCTATCTGATGTGTTTGGCAGTAGAGACAGAGGGGACAGAAGGGACAGTGAATTAGTCAGCCTTCTCACTCTTTTTGCATCCCTAGCTATGTGGAGTCTACGGCTGATTTGATCAACAGTTCCGTTTAATTGTTTTGAGCAGAAGTTGTTAAATTTCTTAAGACTTCCAAGTTATTAACAGTTCAGAGTTTATATAATTGGATGCCTTTTGTTGACATGACCTGTTTGTTGTGAAGCTACTTACCTGGAGTCTTGTCTTGTCTTTTCTTTCTTTTGTTTTCTTTTCTTCTTTCCTTTCTTTTTTTTTTTTTCTTTTGGAGTATTTGGAAGGACAGAAGAGGTTATTTTTTTATTCTATAGTTTGATGCCTCTAATCATGGTAACGGCCATAATAAAAGTTACACAAAACCAGCTGCATCTGGAGAAGCTCCGACATTTGGGAAGTATTCAAACTGTTTTGGAGGAGACAAAGATGGGTTTCTTTGGGGATTTACTTGATATCATGTGATCAGGGATGCTGGACTAGATATCTTCAGACTAGATGTAGACATTTTTATCCTACTTCTGTGGTAAAGGTAAGCTTTAGCTTTGAAACCCCAGTTGCTTCTTAGAGGCTCAAACTATTACATAGAGGTAGATATAAATTGCAGATAGAGAAAAGTCCCCCCCTCTCTTTAGATTGGCAGCTGAGCGTGTAGATTGTTTGGAATGATGAAGGTAGCAAATAAGGTCCTTTGTGCTAAACAGGGTTGAAAATCACTGTCAAGAAAGGGATTCAAGAGTAGAGAGTGGCATTAATGCAACAATACCATGAGCACAGGCTACTTCATTAAGTTGGAAAATGTTCTTGCTTCTGATCTCGGTTGATTGGATAAAGAGTCTAAGTTGCATGGATGGACAGACAAGTATTGCACCAACACGGGAGGCTGCCTTTGCAGAGACTCTGAAGCCTGTAAGTGGACTGGTTGCTTCATCATATGAGGTATAATCAAAACTACAGTGAATGTTTAAATTTAAAAAAATTATTACAGTAAAATACACATTGCCATGAATTCCCCTCCAAATACTTCCCCTTGCTTCAAACAGATTTATCCCATCATTTTTGGTACTTTCTGAAGCAGTTTTGGAACTCCTCTTTCATGAGTGTCTTTAGTTGCACTGTTCTCGCTACCTCCATGTCTTGAATCATTTTGGCTTTGGGGAAGAGCCAAAAGTCACATGGTGCCAGAACCACTGAATAAGGTAGATGAGGATATACTGTGATGTTTTTATTTGACAGAAATTGCCATACACCAGAAGCAATGTGTGACATTCTGTTGTGATCATAAAATATGGTGTATGCTGCTGCTGAGTGCCATCCAATGGAAAGGCTCTTCCATTAGGGAAGCGGCTCCTTAAACCACCGTAATAGTGTGTGACAAGTTTCAGCTTGTTCGGTGCAGTCAGTCGGGTGTGAGCTACGGTTGAGAGAAGGTGTGTTTTAAGGTGTGCCATAAATCATCCTCCATCATGACAATGCTCCGTGTCACACATTGCTTCTGGTATATGGTAATGTCTGTCAAATAAAAACATTACAGTGTGTCCTCATTCACCTTATTCACCGGATCTGTATCATGCGACTTCTGTCTCTTCCCCAAAGATGGAGTGATTCAGGACATCAGGGCAGCCACAACAGCACAATGAAAGACACTCACGAAAGAGGACTTCCAGAACTGCTTCAGAAAGTGGCAAGAACAATGTGTTCGAAGAGAGGGGGAGTATTTTGAGGGGGATTAATGGCAATGTGTCTTTTACTGTAATAATTTTTTTTTTAAATTTAAACATTCACTGTATTGTTTCACTACACCTTGTATGTCCTTAGCCCTGTATGTCCAACCCCTTTTTATGCACAAGGACATTCACTGCTATATTTCTAGGGCCTGGGACATACTTGCCCATAGTTGATGTTTGATGAAACTTGCTAAATGAATGAGTATATGTTTTCATATAATAAATATTGTTTCATTTTGGCATTTGGTTTGGAGTTACTATATCTATATTAATTCTCAATGTTCTTATTCTCACTAAAAGGCTTTGAGTGCTGTTATGATTCTATAACACTATAAGACTTTCCTGAGACCATCACAAAGATGCCTTTTGACCTTTCTTCTTATCTGATAAGGACAATGTTCCCAACTTAAACATAATATGAAGTATCCAGTGGTATACTCTCTATTCTTTAAAAGTTATTTCTGAAGGAAATTCTGAATGAGGTATTGGATAAAGTAGTTCTAAAATTGTGAGTTTGGTTAGAATTAGAGGCTTTGATTCTCTGTGTTACAGGGTTTTCTTCATTAATCACTTTTGAAATAGCTTGTATAAGACAGGTCACCTAGTCATCCATCCAGTGCTCCTCATTGTTCAATTCACATCTGTTTGTGTGATGATTTGATTACTGTTGGTTTTCTCCACTGGTCTGAAGAAAGTGTCCACACAGCCACTTTCTGCTCACCTTTGCATTCCCAAAACCCCATATAGTACCAAGAACTTAATCGGTACTCCATATTATTTGCTAGATAAGGGAATTTTCTCTAAGTGACACTCTATAGTAGTCAATGTTAGAGATTTAGAGGTAAATAAGACACCCTCCCTCTCCTCAAAAAGTATACTTAGAAAGATAATACAAATATACAACTAACTATATGAAGTAATATTCATAGGTAATTACTGGCTTCAAGCTTACCGTTAATACCGACAAAATTATGGAACATTCAGATAAATGTATAAATGTCAATTAAACAAACATCTCTATTACCCCTAACTAGGTAAGTGATTAATATATTTATCTCTTTTAAAAAGAATTACAAGAAAGCAAGAGATCTTGAATTAAATTCTGGAGGTGAAAACAGATAAACCCCAAAGCATCTTTCTCCTTTATCATCAAGATTGGAAGTTGCATAATCTTTTGATACTATGCTTTGTACTTCATACATTCAAGCTCTTTGCCCAGACTTACTTTTGTTTATTTTGTGTTACCTATAAAATTGATCTCTGTCTATATTTTTCAAGCTTTAATTCTAATTTTCATTCGAATCGTACGTTTTTCTTTTTTTATTTCTAGTCTCTTGCCTTCTTTCTTTATGAGCCAAAGAAGCTTGAACTTTGTTCCTTTGACTCCTTTCTCTGAGACAAATTATCAATACAAGGAATAAGAGACAGATACCACTACAGATTCTATTAATATTAAAAGAATATAAAGGGAATGTTATGAATAATACAGATCAGAGCAGAAATAATTGAAAATAGAAAAACAATAGAGAAAAAATCAATTAAACAAAAAGCTGTTATTTAGATCAATGAAATTGATAAACCTCTAGCAAGACGGATAAAAAACTACAGAATGATATCCCTTGTGAATATAGATAAAAAGATTTTTAGCAAAATTTTATTAAATCAAATCAACTATACATAAAAAAGAGAATACATTATTATCATGTGATGTTTAGCCTAAAAATGCTAGTGTAACATTTAAAAAAAAAGTCAATGTAATTCATCACATTTACAGATTAAGAAAGGAAAACTATGATTATCCTAGTGGTACAGAAAAAGCTTTTGTCACAATCCAACACCCTTCCTGATAAAAACTCAGAAACCTAAGAATAAAGTAGGAACTTCATTCTTCAACTTAATAAAGGGCATATGCAAATAATCTACAGCTGACATCATACTTAATGGTAAAAGACTGATTGCTTTTCTCCTAATACAGAAAAAAAAGGCAAAAATGTCTGTTTTCACCATTTCTATTCAACATTGTACTGGAAGTTTCAGCTGATGTAATAGAGCAAGAAAAAGTAATTAAAGACATGATACTTGGAAATTAAGGACTAAAATTATCTTTACTCACCGACTCCATGATCATTTACGTAGAAAATGCTACAGAATCTCCAAAAAAGATCTTAGAGCTAATAAAGGAATTTAACAAGGTTATAGAACACATGATCAATATACAAACATAAATTGTATTTTTATGTACTACCAATGAACAATCAGAAATTGAAATTAAAAGCAATATTATTTATAATAGTGGCAAAACCATGAAGTGTTTAGAGATATATCTAACAAAAATATGTAAGACCTATACTCTGAAAACTGCAAAATATTGCTGAGAGAAATTAAAAAACTAAATAAGGGATGAACTATACTGTGCTCATGGATCAGAAGACACAGTATTATTAAGATATCAATTCGACGACTTCCGGAAAAATGGCGGCGTGAGGTGAGCCTCTGTAAAGCTCCCCTGGAATTTACAACGAATCGAACAACAAAAACTCCACAAAGGACTCCCTGCACAGCACACAGGCAACACGAAGAGGCCCACTACCGACTGAAATCACCTACAGGTGGGAGATTCGCGTGAGTGGAGGGAGGAGGAGGAAAGGGAGAAGTGCGCGGAGACGGAGCCCCGCGGGCGCAGGACGCAGACCTCGCTCAGTGCACCGAGCTCGCTGCTTCCCGGAACTACCGCAGCTGCGGGAGAGGGAAGAACTCGGACTGCTAGGGCTCCGCCAGGGCTCCACAGGGCTGAGGGGACAGCATATAACACGGCTGAACCCAACGCTCACGGCAGAGACCTCGGAGAAAAGACTGAGGGAAAAAGGCTGAAAACGGTGGTTTAAGCCCGCACTGCCGAGCAGAGAACGGAGCCTTAGGCACTGAGACTAGCCACCCCCTCCCTCCCCTCCCAGAGCTCGCCCCGCCCCCACCTGCCCGGTGCTAAAAGCGAAACAGTAGCAGTGTCAGATCAAAACAACAGAAAATTTGCTGTTTTGAGAACTGTGGACTGCAAACACAATTTCACAGCCCAACTAGTTCCAGCAAAGGGGAGAGAGCTGTGGAAGCAGGACCGGCTGTGGTGGTGGTTGCCGCCATTGCTCTGGGCCACCTCTCACAACTCACCCCGCCTCTGACCCCACCTATCTGGGCGGATCCCTGCAGGAGTAAACAGAACTGCTGAAACCTACGGGCTCTGAATCAGGAGCTGGAAGAGCTTTGGAACATAAAAACCTCTCCGCATACCCACCGGGACACTGCGCCCTGTGACCTAGACGAACTATTAACAGAGGAGAAGCCCGTCTCCCAGGGAATCCCCCCATTGTGTGAGAAGTTGGAATAGTGCAGAGAAAACATAGCACTACCGTGTGGGAGAAGGAAAATAAGTTTCAGTTGGAGAAATAATAAAACATTCTACCAACAAGTACTGGCAAACAAAAGAAAGACCGCTTTCTATCAACCTGTTGCAGAAGCCACTCCTGTAGATGTCTAGGAAGAGAAATAGTAAACCAGTAATCGCCATGAATAACCAAGGCAACAAGATAACTCAGAAAGAAAGTGAAAAATCTCCAGAGAAGGCACTTAAAGATACAGAAATATGTGACTTAAATGACAGAGAATTCAAGATTGCAGTTCTGAAAAAACTCAACGAGATACAAGAAAACACAGATAGGCAGTTAAAGGAACTCAGAAACTCAATCAAAGAACAGCATGAGCATTTTACGAAAGAGATTGAAATCTTAAAAAAGAACCAAATAGAATTTCTGGAGATTAAGAACTCAATAGAAGAAATTAAGAATGAAATAACCAGCTTAGGTAGTAGAGTTGACCAGATGGAGGAAAGAGTCAGTGACATCGAAGATAGAAACCTGGAAATGACACAGAGAGAAGAAGAAAGAGACTTGAGACTTAAAAGAAAGGAAAGAACTCTACAAGAACTTTCTGACTCCATCAGAAAGAGCAATATAAGAATAATGGGCATACCAGAAGGAGAAGAAAGAGAGAAGGGAACAGAGAATATATTCAAACAAATTGTCGATGAGAACTTCCCAAATTTGTGGACAGAACTGGACCCTCGAATCCAAGAAGCAAATAGAACACCTAGTTACCTCAATCCCAACAGGCCTTCTCCAAGGCACATTGTATTGAAGCTGTCTAAAATCAACGACAAAGAAAGAATCCTCAAGGCAGCCAGGGAAAAGAAGACGGTAACATACAAAGGAAAGCCCATTAGATTATCATCAGATTTTTCAGCAGAAACTCTACAAGCCAGGAGGGAGTGGAACCAAATATTCAAACTATTAAAAGAGAGAAATCATGAGCCAAGAATAATATATCCAGCAAAGATATCCTTTAGATATGAAGGAGGAATAAAGACCTTTCCAGACATACAGAAGCTGAGGGAATTTTCTAATACACGACCTGCACTACAAGAAATACTAAAGGAGGCTATTCGACCACCATCAACAGGGACAATTTGTGGCAACCAAAACTCAAAAAGGGGGAGAGTAAAGGCCTGAACCGGAATATGGGAATGGAGAAAGTAAGCGTGCTGAAGAAAATGGAATACTTTAAATATCAAACTTTCTTTTACATAAACTTAAGGGTAACCACTCAAAATAAATCCAGAATTGAAATATATACTGAAATAAAGGAAGAAACAGAGGGAAACATCATAGAATACCACCACACAGAAATAATAGACAACAACAAAAAGGCAAAGAAACAATGGAGACACAGCCTTACCAGAAAACTAAAGATAGAATGACAGGAAATCCTCACATATCAATAATCTCCCTAAATGTAAATGGACTGAACTCACCAATAAAAAGGCACAGAGTAGCAGATTGGATCAAAAAACTAAACCCAACCATATGCTGTCTCCAAGAGACACATCTCAGCTACAAGGACAAGCATAGACTCAAAGTGAAAGGGTGGATTGACACTCCAAGCAAATGGTACCCAGAGAAAATCAGGTGTAGCCATAATGATATCAGATGAAACAGACTTCAAGGTGAAAAAGATAACAAGAGATAAAGATGGACATTTCATAATGGTGAAGGGGACTGTACAACAAGAAGACATAACAGTCATCAATATTTATGCCCCCAATCAGGGAGCACCGAAATACACCAAGCAACTACTAACAGAACTAAAGGGAGAAATTGACCAAAACACAATTATACTAGGGGACTTAAATACATCATTGACAGCTATGGATAGATCATCCAAACAGAAAATAAATAACGAAATAGTAGCCCTAAATGACACATTAGATGAAATGGACATAATTGACATTTATAGAGCACTTCATCCTAAAACATCAGACTATACATTCTTTTCTGGTGTACACGGAACATTCTCAAGGATAGACCATATATTGGGACATAAAATCAGTCTCAACAAATTTAAGAAGATTGAAATCATACCATGCATATTCTCTGATCACAAGGCTTTGAAATTGGATATCAACTGTAAAAAGAAAGCGGGGAAAAACACAAATACATGGAGATTAAACAACATACTTTTAAAGAAGGACTGGGTCAAAGAAGAAATTAGAGGAGAGATCAAAAGATACATAGAAACAAATGACAATGAAAATACATCCTACCAAAATTTCTGGGATGCAGCGAAAGCAGTTTTAAGAGGGAAATTTATCTCATTACAGGCCTATCTCAAGAAACAAGAAAACTCCCAAATAAATAACCTCATGTTACACCTTAAAGAACTAGAAAAAGAAGAACAAGTAAAACCCAAGGTCAGCAGAAGAAAGGAAATAATAAAAATTAAAGCAGAAATAAATGAAATAGAGAACAAAAAGACAATAGAAAAAATTATTGTGACAAAGAGCTGGTTCTTTGAAAAGATTAACAAAATTGACAAACCCTTGGCTAGACTTACTAAGATAAAAAGAGAGAAGACACTGATTAACAAAATCAGAAACGTAAAAGGGGAAGTTATCACGGACACCTCAGAAATACAAAGGATCATCCAAGAATACTATGAAGGACTATATGCCACCAAATTCAACAACCTAGAAGAAATGGACAAGTTCTTAGAAACATATAGCCTTCCAAGGCTGAACCATGAAGAACTGGAAAATCTAAACAGACCGATCACCAGTAACGAAATTGAATCAGTCATCCAAAACCTTCCCAAAAGCAAAAGTCCGGGACCAGATGGCTTCACTAGTGAATTCTACCAAACCTTCAAAGAGGATCTAATACCAATTCTGCACAAACTCTTCCAAAAAATTGAAGAAGAGACAGTACTCCCTAACTCATTTTATGAGGCCAACATTACTCTGATACCAAAACCTGGTAAGGACAGCACAAAAAAAGAAAACTACAGACCAATATCTCTAATGAATACCGATGCAAAAATCCTAAATAAAATTCTAGCAAATCGAATACAACAATGCATTAAAAAGATTATTCATCACGACCAAGTGGGGTTCATCCCCGGGGCACAAGGATGGTTCAACATCCGCAAATCCATCAATGTGATACATCACATAAACAAAATAAAGGACAAAAATCATATGATTATATCAATTGATGCAGAAAAAGCATTTGACAAGATACAACATCCATTTATGATTAAAACACTTAATAAAATGGGTATAGAAGGAAAATACCTTAACATAATAAAGGCCATATACGACAAGCCTTCTGCTAATCTCATAATTAATGGAGAAAAACTGAAGCCCTTTGCTCTACGTTCAGGAACACGACAGGGATGTCCCCTATCACCTCTGCTTTTCAACATAGTGTTGGAAGTCCTTGCCAGAGCAATCAGGCAAGAGAAAGAAATAAAAGGCATCCAAATTGGGAATGAAGAAGTTAAATTATCACTCTTTGCAGATGACATGATGCTATATATAGAAAACCCTAAAGACTCCACCAAAAAGCTATTAGAAACAATCAACGAATACAGTAAAGTTGCCGGCTACAAAATCAATGCACAAAAGTCCATTGCCTTCCTATATACTAACAATGAAATCTCAGAAAAAGAAATACAAAAAACAATTCCTTTTGCAATTGCAGCAAAAAGAATAAAATACCTAGGAATAAACTTAACCAAGGATGTGAAAGACCTATATGCTGAAAACTATAAGACATTTTTGAAAGAAATTGAAGAAGACACAAAGAAATGGAAAGACATTCCATGCTCATGGATTGGAAGAATCAACATAGTTAAAATGGCCATATTACCCAAAGCAATATACAGATTCAATGCAATCCCCATCAAAATCCCAATGGCATATTTTAAAGAAATAGAACAAAAAATCATCAGATTTGTTTGGAACCACAAAAGACCCCGAATAGCCAAAGCAATCTTAAGAAAAAAGAACTATAATGGAGGTATCACACTTCCTGACTTTGGCCTGTACTACAGGGCCACAATAATCAAAACAGCATGGTATTGGCAGAAAAACAGACACATAGACCAATGGAATAGAATTGAGAACCCAGAAATAAAACCACATAAATATGGACAGATAATTTTTGACAAAGAAGCTAAAAACATACAATGGAGCAAAGACAGCCTCTTCAATAAATGGTGCTGGGAGAATTGGATAGCCATGTGCAAAAGAATGAAACTGGACTGCTATTTGTCACCATGTACCAAAGTTAATTCAAAATGGATCAAAGACTTAAGCATAAGACCTGACACAATAAACTGCATAGAAGAAAACATAGGTACTAAACTTATGGACCTTGGGTTCAAAGAGCATTTTATGAACTTGACTCCAAAGGCAATGGAAGTAAAAGCTAAAATAAACGAATGGGACTATATGAAACTTAAAAGCTTCTGCACAGCAAAAGAAACCATTGACAAAATAAAGAGGCCACCAACTGAATGGGAGAAGATTTTTGCTAACAGTGCCTCCGATAAGGGGCTAGTATCCAGAATATACAAGGAACTCATGCAACTCAACAACAAAAAAACAAACAACCCAATTGAAAAATGGGCAGAGGACTTGAAGAGACATTTCTCCAAAGAGGACATACAAATGGCAAATAAACATATGAAAAAATGCTCAACATCACTAATCATCAGAGAAATGCAAATCAAAACCACAATGAGATATCACCTCACCCCAGTCAGAATGGCTATCATCAACAAGACAAATAGTAACAAATGTTGGAGAGGTTGTGGAGAAAAAGGAGCCCTCATACACTGTTGGTGGGAATGCAGACTGGTGCAGCCATTATGGAAGGCAGTGTGGAGGTTCCTCAAAGAATTACGAATAGAATTGCCGTATGACCCAGCAATCCCTCTCCTGGGTATCTACCCAAAAAATCTGAAAACATTTAGAGATAAAGACACGTGTGCGCCAATGTTCATTGCAGCTTTGTTTACGGTGGCCAAGACATGGAAACAACCAAAATGTCCTTCGATAGATGAATGGATAAAGAAGTTGTGGTACATATACACAATGGAATACTATTCGGCAGTGAGAAAAGATGATATAGGAACATTTGTGACAACATGGATGGATCTTGAGAGAGTAATGCTGAGCGAAACAAGTCAGACAGAAAAAGCAGAGAACCATGTGATTTCACTGATATGTGGTATATAAACCAAAAACAACAAAAGAACAAGACAAACAAATGAGAAACAGAAACTCATAGACACGGACAATAGTTTAGTGGTTGCCAGAGGGTAAGGGGGGTGGGGGGGAGGTGAGGGTAAGGGGGATCGAATATATGGTGATGGAAGAACTGACTCTGGGTGATGAACATACAATGGGATTTATAGATGATGTAATACAGAATTGTACACCTGAAATCTATGTAATTTTACTAACAATTGTCACCCCAATAAATTTAATTAAAAAAAAAAAAAAGATATCAATTCTTCCCAGATTTATTTGTAAAGTCAGTATAATCTGAATGAAAATCCTAGTAATGTTTTGCTACAAATTTATAAGCTGATTCTAAAGTTCATATGGAAATGCAAAGGAGCTAGAATAGCTAAAATAATTTTGAAAAAGGTGAATAAATTTGGAGGACTTACATATCCTGATTTTAAGACTTAGAGTAAAGCTATAGTAGTCAAGAGCATTGGTATCAAGACCAAAAATAGATCAATGGAATAGAATAACTATTTCAGAAATAGAGCTGCACATAAATGGTCAATTAATTTTTGACAAAAGTGCAAAGTCAATTCCAAGAGTAGTCTTTCAACAAGTGACCCTGGAATAAATGAATATCCATATGAAGAAATACGAAATTGAACTATTTATTGCACCATATATAAAAATGAAGTCAAAATGGATCCATGGACCTAAATGTAAAATGTAAGAAATCATTTAGCAAAAAAATATGTAGGGTGAAATCTTTGTGACCACAGAAGGAGTTATAAAGGGTAATGAGGAAGCTTTTTGGGGTGACAGATATACGAGATCAGACAATTAAGTCCTCCAATTCATCCTAGAAAAAGTGCTAAACACCTTTTTGCTGAATATCCCTATGGTCACCTTTGAAGTACTCCCCTTGGGAAACTATGCATCAACGCCAGCACCTGGTCCACCCTTCAAAACAATTTTGGAACTCTTTCCGGAATGGCCATCAGAACTGTCATCATATTATCCTTGATGTCTTGAATGTCACCAAAATATCTTCCTTTCAATATTTCCTTTATCTTCAGGTAAAGGAAGAAGCATTGGGGGCCAGATCAGGTGAGTAGGGAGGGTGTTCCAATACAGTTATTTGTTTACTGGTTAAACACTCCCTCACAGACAGTGCTGTGTGAGCTGGTGCACTGTCGTGATGCAAGAGCCATGAATTGTTGGTGAAAAGTTCAGGTCGTCTAACTTTTTCATGCAACTTTTTCAGCACTTCCAAATAGTAAATTTGGTTACCTGTTTGTCCAGTTGGTACAAATTCATAATGAATAATCCCTCTGTTATCAAAAAAAGGTTAGTAACATCATTGCAACAAGTTCATGAACTTAATTGTCAGACTTTGTATTTATGATCTTGATTTTAATAATGGTTTTGTGAGTGTATTCTTATGTAAAAACATATAAAATTGTGCATTTTAAGTTGTGAAGTGTATTTTATGCCAATTATATCTCAGTAAAACTGATCGAAAAACGCATGGGCATATACGGAATTTTGCATTATTACAAATGAGTTGATAGAAGCCTGGCAGTGAGTATCCTTGCCTTTGAAGTAAGTAAATAAAAATGGCCATTCCTTGTGAAGGAAATAATAACAATAACAATAATAATAATAATAATAAAGCAGCTAACATACTTGGCACTTAACATGTGTCTGGCACTGTCCTAAGTAATTTACATATTACATCATTTAAGACTCTAACAATCGTATGATATGACGAGCTCTAACAATTAAGTTCATGAACTTGTTGCAACGATGTTGCTAAACTTTTTTGATATCAGAGAGATTATTCATTATGAATTTGCACCAACTGGACAGTTAACCAAATTTACTATTTGGAAGCGCTGAAAAGGTTGCGTGAAAAAGTTAGATGACCTGTACTTTCCACCAACAATTCATCACGACAACGCAGCAGCTCACACAACACTGTCTGTGAGGAAGTTTTTAGCCAGAAAACAAAAAACTGTATTGGAACACCCTCCCTACTCACCTGATCTGGCCCCCAATGCTTCTTCCTTTACCTGAAGGAAATATTGAAAGGAAGATATTTTGATGGCATTCAGGATATTAAGGGTAATACTATGACAGCTCTGATGGCCATTCCAGAAAAGTAGTTCCAAAATTGCTTTGAAGGGTGGACTAGGCACTGGCGTGGATGCATAGCTTCCCAAGGGGAGTACTTCGAAGGTGACCAATGTGATATTCAGCAATGAGGTATGCAGCACTTTTTCTAGAACTTTAAGTTCGTGAACTTAGTTGTTCGATTTCGTGTATGTACTATTATCCTCTCAATTTTACAGAACAAAAAATTGAGGCAAAAAATGTTTCAACAACTTGTCTAAAGTTAACAAGTTTGTAACTAGTCAGTCATTCAAACCTAGGCATTCTGTCTCTAGCTTCAGTGTCCTGACTCGACACCCTAAATTCTCTAAGATCAAGCCTTCTTTAACGATAAGAATGGAGCATGTGCAACCACTTTTTGTTTTAATCAAGTAAATAACAGGAGCTTTATAAATACAAAGTAAATGTATTGGATTTTGAAAATAGGTAACCTCATTTTCCAATACAATTTAGAAAGTTATGGATTAAATGTCTTCATTATCACAGGTGATATATTAATTGCCCCAAATTAACCATATCTCAATGGGTGAGGAAAAGTAGTCATTTCTTATGAGCTCGTTAACAAAGAAGAGTAAGCAAGCTTTTTCCCTTTTAAAGTGTTAGGAAAAAATAGAGAAGAGAAAATTTGGGCTGCCTTGTGAGTCAGTTGACCACTTAAATATTTTCTCAAAGTACTGAGGGTTTCTTATTAAATTTACACATGCTTCACAGAAACTCCTGACTTTCATGGAATTTATATTAAGAAGACCAGTTATTCAGCATTGATTCGTTTATATCACAAATTAGATACCTTTTTTCAGATGCCAACTCAAAAAAAAAAAAAATCTCTATCAGACTGGTTCAGTTTAATACAGACCAGTTACCTGTGGGGAATCCACAAAGTTACTAACACAAGAGGTAGCATACATTGTGAGGAAATGTGTTTTGCAGTTTATTTTATTTTTTCATGTTAATTTTGTTTGTTTGATTGTCTGGCAAAGATTCTTCTAAGAAGGCAAGTAGTGTACGAATCACTGCTTGGATGTGTTACTTGCTAGCAGTATTGAACATTTAATATGTATGTCCTAAATCACTGGGTTACCATTTTTCAAACATCGTCTCAGTTAATCTTGATAACAACTGTAGATGAAGAAACTAAATTTTGAAAGATTGAGTAAATTGCCCAACGTCATAGAGCTAGTAAGGAAAAGAAGATCTGACTCCAGTACCTTAAGCTTTTTCAGCTCCTAAAAGGTTTATTGATAAAATTCCTTGCCTTTTTTACACCCAAGACCAATTTGGTTGGTTATAATATCCTGTATTAATGATTTATAGTCTTGTTTTTCCTTTTGATTAGAAACTGCCTGGGATTATTTTTTGAATTGAATAAAGGAAGAATCATATAAACAATTTACAGCATTTTCTATTAGGTGGCCAGCCCTAAGAATTTTTGCATAGTGTGTTAAAGAATAAAGACTCAAACTACATTGGATTTAGTTAGAAGATTCCATTTGGAAGTAAACCCAATACTTCCCTCCACTCTCTTCCACTGGCTCTCAGGTGAAGAAAGAGTTGGATTCCTTGTGAGAAATATGTGGATGGAATTAAGAATGGGCTTAACTGGAAAAAATGAACAAACCAAATGATGAGCAATCAATGGATAATAATAATAATAAAGAATCAGTTAAGTGAGAGGAAAAAAGTTATTGAAAAATTGAAGTTTGAATAATACATTGAAATTTAGACTTCAGCATGTATTGTTATGAATTAAATACTTTGGATACGGTCATCATGTATCATCACTCAATATTTGTTACTTCAAAAGTATTTCTAAAAGCAATAAGATGAATTCTATGTAAAACTCTCTTGAGTTTGCTATTGATTACAAATACAAAAAGAAAGGGAAAAATGACCTGATAATTACTATATGCGTGAAGCTTAGACAGAAAAGTACTTTCAAAAGATTGCAAATACATGGCTCTCAGGGTGTTGATGTGGAAATAAAGTCTGGGACTCTACCACAGATAGCCCTGCTCGGCCCGTCTTTGTACAGTACAACTCCTTTCTCTCACAGCTTTCCCAATTCAGTTTCTTCTATCATCTGCAGCATACGAACAAATGCTGTACCTATTTGGAAATACTGAAACTAAATCAAGATATAAACTCATAAGTAAAAGGATGGAGAATTTTCTATAGTTTTCAGAAATCTGAGAATGTGATTTTTTAATAAAAAGTAAACCGGGTGAAGACATAGGGATCATACTCAGAAAATGAAACTGGTCTGACAAAGTCTTAAATTACATTTATTGATGATGTCCTCAACTAATGTCCTAATTCACTCCTAGATTTTTATGGAGAAATGCCCAGAAGTCATTCACAATGACTAGTCATTCACAATCACTAGCATTGAGTGTGTGGGTGCAGGGAGACAACAACAATGCATGCAACAATCTATGATTTGTTTCCCACAAACACCGGGAATGTCCCCATTCGGAAGCACAATATGCTGTAACCATTTTGGAGTGCTCTTACCTTCACATTCATGCTGGGGAAAGATCGCTGTAGAATACTGTTATATTCAGACTATACGTCTGTAAAGTACTCAGTACAGCCCTACTTAGCTCTTCTTGAGCTAAGAAGAAGAAACCTTTTTCTTTACTATCTCAGTTTCCTCACCTGTCTTACTCATCACGTAAGGCCTCTGAATGGTTCCATCACTATTTTCTTAGGAGAAATAGTTATCAATAGCAAGCATATCGTAGTTGCTTTTCAAACAAATGTTTTAAACATCAATAATCTGGATTCCTTTGAAATACCTTTATTTCAGCAAGTGTGCCTTTGAATCCTTGGCAAATTTAGGGTTTTAAGTTTTCAGTCTTCACAAAAATATATGTTTTTCCTTTTGCCCTGCCACTCCAGAGCTCTAGCATTGAAAACAGAACCTTGTGTTCAGAAAACCCCTGCACATTTTATTGGCCTTGAAAGTATGCAACACATCTAGCCACATAATTGAAAATAATAAGGCCACGATAAATGGGATGGCCCCAGGGTAAAACACCCAAGGGATTCAATTGGTGTCACTTTGCATCAATGTCCATGCATCATGGTAATTGAGGTAACATAACCAATTACCACATTTTAATTAGAGTTCTAAGAACTTGTGAAAATTTGCCATGATGAGACAGCTCACTTTAAAAAAGAAAAAAGAGAAAAGAAATATCGAAAGAATGAAAGAAATGGTTGAAAAAAACCCCACACATTACATTATTTGGTGATGCATTTTGAGAAACAAACTATTTTAAACTGCTGTGTTGGGACTAAAATAGTAGCATTCTCACCATAATATGACTGATGATTTTAGAAATTTATGACCAGAGAAATTCTCTAGAATGTGGCCTTGGCTTATAATTTCCTTTCCCATCTAAGTGTTTCTCACCATCGTAACTTGGGGATTCATTCTGTTTTAAGTCAGTGTCTGAACACACTGACACATTATTAAATTACTTATTTCTCTGGCTCTGGTTGCCAAACGAAAATAGACCAAAATTCCACCCCCCTTTTTTAAAAAATTGAAAGCAGAAAGAATTACTGCATTTAGAAAATAATTTTGACTTGTGGCAATTATTTTTATAAGACTCGAGTTCAAGTGAAAAACCTCCTGTAAAATTTTAGTGCTGCTACATAATCAAGTAATTATGTAATTACGTGTACTTAATTACTTACAAGAGAGATAGTTGTTAAAAAATCTTTATACATGTCAAAAACAGCTTTCTTCTTTAGAGTATTTCTAACCAATCTTCAAATACCAAAAAGCTCTTTTAAAAGTAATTTCCAATAAATTTATTTTTCTTTCATAAATCTATTACCATTTTTCTTCAAATATATGAAAGTGTATTATATACAGCTCTACATGCCCTACCTCCTGTTTCCAAAGTAGCCAAAGGAAATGAGGAAGGAAGGAAGAAAGAAATCAAGGAAGGAAGAAAGGAAGGAAAGGAGGGGAAGAAAGGGAAAGGAAGGAAAGGGAAGAGAAGGAAAGAAAGAAGTGGTTTTAAATTACAGTTGAAGGGCTTGATTTTAAATACAGCATGCATCCTTTATGTGAAGATTTCCAGTAGACAGAATAGATTGTCAAGGGAAGTTGAGGAATTTACTTTCCTAGAGTATGGCGATAGAATTTGGTGACTAAGAGCTTGGGCCAGATCCTGCTACTTAGTTATGTGATTGTGGAAAATTATTCAATTCTATGCCTCCATTTCTTCATCTGTAAGATGGAGATAATAATAACACCTACCTCAGACTACGTGAGGTTTAAATGAATTAATAGGTGAAAAGTTCTTTGAGCAACTCCTACCACAGAGTCAATATATGTTAACTTCTGTTATCATTTATGTTATTACAGGGACCACATCTTATTTATTTTTGTAATTGCCTAGAAATTAATGCATTGCTTGGTATACTAGGCAATTAATATATTTTTGATTAATAAACACATGAACAAATGACAGAGAAATGAATGGTTGAGGAAATCCTGTCTCAAGTGATAGATTCCATGGATGACATAACTACCCATCCTTATCCTCCTTCCCAGCCAGAATTGGCCAAAACTAAACCGGTTGAATTAATTCTAGATACACCCCTCTCAGCACTGGTTGATTTAATTGATTTTCTTTATTGTTCTCCTATCTTCAGTTTTATTGATTTTTGGTCTAATTTTTATTATTTCTTTTCTTCTGCTTGTTTTAGGCTTAAGTTGCTCTTTTTTTTTTTCTTTTTCCTGTTTCCTAGAGTAGGAGCTTAAGTTGTTGATTTCTAGATCTCTTTTCTAATATATTTATATTTATATAACATTTAATGCTATAAATTTCCCTCTAAGCACTACTTTTGTTGCATCAAACAAATTTTGATAAATTATATTTTTATTTTTATTTAGTTTAAAATATTTTAAACTGTCTTTTGATACTTCCTCTTTAACCTATGTGTTATTTAGGAATATGTTATTTAATCTACAAATGTTTGGGGATTTTTCAGCTATCTTTCTGTGAATGATTTCTAGTTTTATTCCACAGTGGTCAGAGAGCAGGCATTGAATGATTTCTATTATTCTATTATTTTAAATTTGTTAAGGTGTGTTTTGTGGCTCAGAAGGTGGTCTTATCTTGGTGAATGTTCCATGTGTGTTTGAGAAGAATGTGTATTCTGCTGTTGTTGAATGAAATATTCTGTAAGTGTCAATTAGGTCCAGTTGATTGATAGGCCTGTTCAGGTCAACTATACCCTTACTAGTTTTCTGACTGATTGATATGTGAATTACTCAAAGAATACTGATTGATATATCAGTTACTGAAAGAATAGAGCTAAAATCAGAAGTCCTCAGGACTGGTTGAAATCTAGCTATAATAATGGATTTTCTATTCCTCCTTGCAGTTATATCTGTTTTTGCCTCACATTTATTAGATGTCCTCTTGTTAGTAGCAAACTTGTTTAGGATTGTTATGTCTTCTTAGAGAATTGATCCCTTTATTATTATGTAATGCTCCTCTTTATCCCTGACAGTTTTCCTTGTTTTTGAGTCTGCTTTGTCTGAAATTTATATAGCTACTTCAGCTTTCTTTTGATTAATGTTAGCATGGTATATCTTTCTCAATTTTTTTAACCTCTCTGAGTCTTTGTATTTAAAATGAGGTTCTATAGACAACATGTAGTGGGGTCTTGTTCTTTCATCTACTCTGAAAATCTCTCATTTTAATTGCAGTACTTAGACTATCCACATTTAAAGTGATTATTAATATAGTTGGAATAATACCTATTATGTTTGTAACTATTTTCTATTCACTGCATTTGTTTTGTTTCTTTTCCCCCTTCTTTTTTTGCTTTCTTTTAATTGAGCGTTTTATATTATTCCATTTTGTTTTCTCTTTTAGCATATCAATTATACTTCTTTCTAGAAAATTTTCAGTGGTTGTCCCAGATCTTGTAACATACATTTTAAACTAATCTAAGCCTGCCTTCAAATAACACTGTACTGTTTCACATGTATAGGGCTATACTTATAACAGAGTATCCTCAATTTCTCCCTCCTATCCCTTATGATATTGCTGTCATTCATTTCCCAAAATATTGCTACTATTACTACTTTAAATAAACAATATATTTTAGATCAATTAAGAATACGAAAAACGAAAGATTTTATTTTACCCTTATTTATTCCTTCTCCAGTGCTTTCTCCTTTACACAGATCCAAGTTTCTGACCTACATAATTTTCCTTCTTCTTGAAGAACTTCTGTTAACATTTCTTGCAGGGTAGGTCTGTTGATAATGAGTCCCCTCAGTTTTTGTTTGTCTGAGAAAATTTTTATTTCTCCTTTACTTTTGAAAAAGAATTTTCTGGATATAGAAAATCAGGTTAGTGATTTTTTTTTTCTTTTGATAATTTAAATATTTAACTCTAATCTATTCCTCCTTGCATGTTTTCTGGTGAGACATCCACTGTAATTCTTGTCATTGTTCCTCTGTAGGTGAGGTTTTTTTCCCTTCTAACTTCTTTCAAGGTTTTTCTGTTTTGTCTCTGGTTTTCTGCAGTTTGAATATGGTAAGTCAAGGTGTAGGCGTTTTGTTGTTTATCCTGCTTCCTGGGTCTTTGGTTTGGTGTCTGTCATTGATTTGGGGATATTCTCAGCTATTCCGCTTTAAATATTTCTTGTCTTCAATTTTCTCTTTCTTCTCTTTCTGGTATTCCAATTGCACATACATTGTACCCTTCGAAATTGTCTCAGAGTTCTTGGATGTTTCATCTTTTGTTATCACTTTTTTTCTATTTGCATTTTAGTTTGGAATTTTTTGTTGAGTTATCTTCAAGCTCATTGATTATTTCACTGGCCATATCCAGTCTACTGATAAGTCCATAAAGACATTCTTCAATTCTTTTATAGTTTTAAAAAATTTGTTCTAACATTTGCTTGCAATTCATTCTTGGCGTTTTCATCTCTCTGCTAACATTACCTATCTATCTTTGCAGGTTGTTTACTTTTTTCGTTAGAATGCTTACTATATTGATTATGGTTATTTAAGATTTTCTGTCTGTTAATCCCCAAATCTGTGTTATATCTGAGTCATTTTGATGTTTGCTTTGTCTCTTCAGACTACGTTTTTTCTTGCCTTTTAGTGTGACTTGTAATATTTTTGTTGAAAGCTAGATGTGATGTATCAGGTAATAGGAATTGAAGTGAATAGGACATTAGTGTGAGGTTTTATGTTAATCTGGCCACGAGTTGAGATGTATTTAATGTTTGCTGTAGTTGTAATTCTTTTATGCTGAACTCCAAATTCCTTTATGCTCCTTGTTTTTTTTCCTCTGTTGTCTTAGAGGTTTCCTGATAATTCTTTCTCTGATATTTGCAAGATATTTTTTAGCGCCACTATGCTGTTATTGGAAATATACTGGAACCCTATTGGTGTAGTGATAATAGGTGAAGAAAGAGAAGTGATGTATAATTTTAAGATTAACTCTTAGTTTTAGTGGGCCGTGACCTTCATAAATGTTTCTCAGCTTCTCTACCCCCTTAGATGAGCTACGAAGGCCAGAGAAAGTAAAATCAGAGAAATACCCTTCCCTCAGGAGGCATAGGCTCTGGTGAAGTGTTTTTGCCCCAGCAAAGTAAGCTTTCGTTATGGAGAATGTTTCGGTGTATTTCACAATGGTTACTCTTCCCTTCCCACTGTCATAATCACAAAGGAATCTCTCTTAGCTCTTTACTTTGAGAACCTGTTTGGGTTCCTGGAGGTAAAACCCAGGAAAATGTGGGATCCTTCTAAAATTACAGTCCTTAAAAGTTTTTTACTCTCAAGCTGTCCACACACAGTCTTTAAATTAAATTAATTCATTAAAATTACTCTTTATGAGTTGCTACCAGTTTGTGGCTCCAGTGGCTTCTGCTTCAGGTAAGTAGATTTCATCTGTGATTCTCTGGACTTACCTGTGTCCACAGATTTCAGGGTAACAGTTTGATCTGCAACCTCATTTCTCTGAGGGGTCTGAGAAAAGTCATAGATTTTCTATTTGGTTAGCTTTTCCTTCTTTTGAAAATAGGAGTGACAATTTGCCTGTCAGAGCTAAGATCAGAAGTCCTCAGCCCTGCTTGAAATGAAGGACTTTAATCCGAGCTAGGGCTCCAGAGCTTAGTACTAGGTGTAGAAGAAGAACAAACCTGATTCAAGGCTGTAGGATATAAATCCAGGAAAACTCTAAGATGCAGAATCAGGCTCAAGCAGGGCGAATAATCCACTTCTTAGTGATGCCAGCGGGGAGAATCCCCCAGAGTGGGGACTCAAGCCCTGGGCTAAAAAGGTTCTTGGCTTCACATAGGAAGGAATTCAAATGTGAGCTGATACAGAGTTTAGAGTGAAAGTAAGTTTATTTCACAGAGAGTACGTAAGAAAAGACCACCCCACAGATGGAGTGGTGGTCTCTAATCGCTAGTGGAAGAGAGACCCCGCCTCTGCCCTGTCGGAATAGTGTTGATATGAGTTTTCTTGTTTCTATGGTAAGTTTCTTGGTATGGGGAAAAGGAGGAAAGAAGAACAATGGTAAGTTTATCTTTAACTTTTGCAAGGTACAGGAAGAATAAGGGCAGGTTTAACTTTAACTTTTGTAAGGTACAGCCTATGGTTGTTTGTTGTAGGTTTAATTACAGGAATGGCCATAATAGAATCTCTTTGCTCAAGAGCCTTTGGATGGTTTGTTCTATGTGATGGATTAACTTCTGCCCGAGTTCTGTGTCTTGGAGCTTGTAGGCAGCAGGCTTGGCATCCAACCTCCTAGTTCCTTCTTTTGCAAAAAGAGTCCTTATGTCCTTTCCCTATATTATTAGGAAGCATCAATCCAAACGGGCCTAGACAAGAGGTTGAAACCCACAGTGATGCAGAAGGGTTGTATGCACAGACAGCCCATTGGCAAAGAGAATGATTCTTGAAGGAGTGAAGACCTTTTTAGTAGAGAAATTGAAGAAATGGAACCGTTAATGGTACAAGTGTGTTTGGGCTGGAATATAGCTTCCCACTCCCCTTAGCAATTTTTGTGTGAAAAATTGTGAAAAGTCACACTTTCCTTTTTCTGTTCTCACTATCCTAATCCTAGTCTACTCCTATTGCCACAGCTTCATAGCCAGAGTAGACTTCTTGCTAACGTGCTTTTTTCCAAGTAGCCCCGCCAGTCTATTCAGCATAGCACTGTCTGGCCTTAATGACCAACATGCTATTGTATTGATGTCATCCTATTGAACAGGATATTTTGTAGCTCCATTTTGCTTGTCAATCAAAGTTCATAACCCTCCAAATCTCCATAGGGTGGCTCCACTCTGACTACTATCAACCTAAATTAGAAGGTAAACTGAGGCAACCTAGAATTACCAGAAATTGAGTTTATTTGGGAATAGCAGAAGACTTGCAGTTTGAGACATGCGTGCTATAGCACAATACACAAGCATCCAATGAGGGTTTGGAGAGAGCTGTATTTATAAACAAGGAGCATGAAGAGGGAGAAGACCATCCGGAATCCGAGTAGCAAATTCATTGGCTTAAGGATCAGGAGAGATTCTTGGTAGATGTTCACTGGTTAGGAGATAAGTCTTGGTCTTCTGTAAGTCAGGCACTTACAGGAAATCAGCGTTTCCGTTCTGAAATTCTGTTCTTCTGCGGGAGCGTGCACGAGATTCTCTACTTCATATCTTCCAGTTCCATGTTAGATTGAAATCCTTTCACACGACAGAAAACTTTTGCCCCAACAATTGTCCACCCAGTTAGTTATAAATATAAAAAACAATAGGCAAAGAATATGGTCAAGTGATTCACAAAATAATAAATACAAATGATTACTAAGTCCATGAATAAATATCCAATCTAACTGATAATGAAAGAAATGCAAAGTAGCACAGTTTGTCAGCTGCTATTTTTTACCTATTAATAATAGGGAAAATTAATGACACATCCCAGTATTTGAGAGGTGAGACTGGGTAGCAGACTGTCATAATTTTTAGTTATTTATCAATATCTTAAAAAGTGTTCACACCCTTTGGTCTAGTAGTTATCCTTTTCAAATTTACTCTCAGAAAATAATCTTCATTATTTATATGAAGATGTCTATCATGTTTTATTTATAAAACCAAACATAATTGGAAACAATAGGGATTTCTAATACTATATATGGTATAGTTTAAGCAAACATTTAAGTAAAGTCATAGAAAATATTTAAAATCATTGAAAAATCACATTTTTCAGAAATGTGTTTCAGGTCCTAGTGGTTTTACTTTCTAAATAATTCCACAGTCCACTGAGATTTCCCTAACTGTACACCCCTTTAGTCCAAGTTACAAGCGTCTCTCATAAAGTGTATGGGACATTACCTGGCACAGAGAAAGTGTTCAATAAACGTTTGTTGTTATTATTTTTATTCTTACCTCTATCGCCGCAGTAGCCTCTAAAGTTGCCTTCCCCCCACCAACTTTTGCCTCCTTTCTAGTCCATTCTCTACCCTGCAGCCTTGTGTAAGCTTTTTAAAAACACTCATCTGATCATGCCATCTTGCCTGCTTCTCTAGACTTCCTTCCAGTCACATTTCCTCCCTCTGCGGGCCAGACCCACTGCATGCTGTCAGGCCCTCACATGCAGCATTCTCCCTCCTGCCTAGGTGCCTTGTCCCTTCTGCTTTCCGTACTCACCCAGACCTTGAGTTCCCTGCCTGACAAAATTCTTACTACCTTCACATATCAGCTCAAGAGCCACTTCCTCAGGCAAGCTGTTCTTGACCTCCTCGAGTAGTAGATCAAGTTCACCTCTTTCTTATATCTTAATCACAGATTGTAATCTCACCTACTGTGTTTCCCCAGAAAGAAGACCTCACTGGAAAATAAGCCCTAGCATGATTTTTCAGGATGACATCCCCTGAACATAAACCCTGATGCATCTTTTGGAGCAAAAATTAATACAAGACCCAGTCTTATTTTGGGGGAAACACAGTATTATTAATAGGTCCTAAAACAAAACCTTGTCTGTTTCATTCAGTAAAAATATGTTGAATAAATTTTCTGAATATTTATTGAATGAATGAATGAATGGAGATTCTCTAAAAAGTTCATATTAACTTACTTTAGTCTGCTTATTTATTTTTCTTCCTATAGCAGACTGCCATTATTATTTCAGTCTTCATTGACCTATTTTTCCACCTTCTCATGTGTTCATGGTTTTTCCAATCAAAGAAACCTTTAATTATATATATGTTGTGTATAGCTGACCAGCCAGGCACCCTGAATCAGTTAGTGATGAGTTAAGATATTAAAACTCTTTTTCCTCCTGGTGTCGGTAGGGGCGGGGAGGGAAGGGAATGCAGGATGCAGGGCAGGGTCTGGAGGAGTCCAGTGAGTAACGTTCTGCAGCGAGGAACCTCCTCCTTCCTTTCTAGTGTGTATGTCTGTATTAGCATTTTCCATATGTCACTTGGAAAAGTCTGGAAAGCATTGGTCTAGAAATAATAGGTACGTATTAAGCCTCAATACTAACTAGCTGATCATGAAGCAGTAGTCACATTTAAATTTTGATTGAATAGAAAACATTTAAGTGCAAATGCCATGGGGTCAAATGATTTTCTTATCCTTTAGGAAGATCAGATTCCCTCTAATTGTCTTTTTCATTCAAGTCTAATATTTTAGGTCTATTGTTTCCCTTGAATTATGTTTCTGATTATTTTAACATGTAAATGACTAAGTTTACTGAATGTTAAAGAAAAAATTCTATGTTTAATCATCCAGAGGGTTAAAATCAAAATGCCAATATTGAAACTGCCGATTTTTACCTATGTAGGCGTGTAGCAGCGCAAAATAGTACAGGCAGGCAATAGACCTAAATTCTGAAAAGCTAAGTCTGTTTTAACATAGGTTCAATGTTCTTCCCGCAGCCATAATGCTATCAGTGTATCACTGCCCATCATGCACGTACTGGCTTCTGAATACTTAACCTATTTGCAAGGAGGGTTTGTTGTCTGATTCCACTGGATCATGGAATTGAAAGGAACTGGACCTGCAGGCAGATGGTCAAAAAGTACCTGCTATGTGCATAGCAGTGTTCTGGGATTTGTCTGCACAGAAGTAGTACAGGACATGATCTTTACTCTCAAAACTCTCAAGGAATTTGCAAGCTGTATGGAATGATAGTAAGATAATATTGACATAGATGAGACAATAATTATTCCAAACTGTGTTTGGGCTAAAAATGACAGCACCAATTATAAAACTAAATAAAAAGCTGCAAGAGAGTTGAGAGGTGAGTCTGTGCTCAATTCACCTTTGTTTATCTGCTCAGAGCTTGGGCAGTACTATGTAGTAAGGAGCCGGTGAACATTTGTTGAATGAATCAACAAATGTAAATACTAAATTGTGTGGTTCTATCGCTAGTATAAGAATCAAATGAGAAGGAAACCACGGAGGGCTAAGTATCCAGAGAAATGTTTGTAGAGTTGCAGACTGAATTTTGAGAAATTTGGTGAGGGCAATAGAAACCAAATTCATTCATTCATTCAAAAAATATTTATCAACTACCTGCGATGAACAGAGGTATGGTGACATAAGTGAGCAGGGAATAGTCACAGAGCAGTAACTATAGTGAAGGTCAGCTTTGGGGGAGCCTGAAGTTAAATTCCAGTCCTTTTTACATGACCAGATTATAGACTACCTTAAAAGTCAATTAGGGGAAAAAAAACAAACAAAAAACTTAGGGTTGCTAGGTTGGAGGGGAGTGGGGATAGGGGAGAAGGGAAAGGGATTAAAAAAGTACAAATTAGTAATCACAATATAGCCACGGGCATGTGAAAGACAGTTTGGGGAATATAATCAATAATGTTGTAAAGATTTTGTAGGGTGTCAGATGGGCACTTGTCTTATTAGGGAGACCACTTCATGGACGGTGTAGATGCCTGACCACTGCGCTGTACACCTGAAGCTGAAGCTGAATAATAATGAATGCCAACTATAATTAAATATATATATATATATATGTAAATATATAGTCATGGGATGTGGAGCACAGCATAGGGAATAGAGTCAGTGATGTCAGAGGGGTAGTAGCTTGGGGGAGAGGGGTTATTACTTTGTGAGGGGTGTAAATGTATAACTATTACATTGTTTTGTACACCTGAAATTAATAATAATAATAATGTCAATTAGAATAATATAGGAAAGAAAACAGCCACTGAAAGTAGTACAACATAGCGATTTATTTTTGGAACTTTAGATTGAAAGTAGCGCGCAGGATTATCCCGAACACGTTGTTGTCCCTTCTGGTTTCAAGAAAGTCTAAAGATAGATTTTCCACAAACTTTCATGGGCCGCTCTGAGTATGTTTAGTTGCACTTTTAATAACAAATCCTTTTGGTATAGCTCATCTAATTATCTTGTTTCAGTTTAAGTCCGCCTTTTGAGTTTGCAGTTGTGGAAATGAGAACCTTTCCATTGTCCTACTCATAGTAACTTCCCAAATGCTATAGAAGCTAAGCCTCTATACAGCCTTTTCCTCACCTGGTACAGTAACTCCAACTCCTTTGACTTTTCTCAAATGGTTTGTTTCTTCAATGTTAAAGAACGTTCCTCGACTATTAAACTTTAATGATACCTAACTAACTAGATCCTTCCACATGGCCCTGATTTCTCCCTTTGTTTTCACACATATGCAAGAGTAGGCATAATGACAATTACTTCAAGAAAGATGAACTGCCAGAAGCCCCTGGGTTAATTCCATTTCCAGAGCAGTTTTTGCTTGTAAAGAAAAGTCAACCTTGTCCAATGCAGAAGAATGAAATTTTAATTTGGTGGAAGTTACAATATCTTGCAATCTCTTTATTCCTCACTCTGTCACCATCATCGTTTGTAAAGTGTGATTTTCTTAGCTCTTCATATAGTTCTTGTCATCCCCAAGGACTGAAAAAGAGTTACAACAATACAAATCCAGAGAGATGTCTCCTGCTCCCTCCTACACTGATGCATCTAGCTGTGGACCAAAAGGGTCAACACTTTGCAGCAGTCAGCATGTGCAGGAATGAGGAGAGAGGACAAGTTAGCAGAGGACTCCAGCTCGTCCTGTCCACGGGACGGTGTTTCCTGATGGAGCTCAAATGGCCTGCTGGGCCTCCCAAACCAAGGGTCCCACTCATGGAACTTAAATTCTCAATGAAAGAGCACAGTGCTTGGCTGAAGTTGTCAAATGGTGAAGAAAGGGCTACTTAGGGATTCAGGTGTTTCTGTATATCAGAGCTTATTCCTAGAAGATCATTAACTCACCTCATCCATGTTGATGTGCATTAAAATTGGTTTCACTCCCAAGACAAAAGCAGAGAATATTAGGGGATCCAAAATAACCTGTGCCTTCCCCCGCCCCCCTTTTGTTTTACAATCTGAAAGATCCCACTTCAAATAAGGAAGGAGTCCAATTTTCAAAAAGCAATTTCTCCATTTTTTTTTTTTTCTCTCTGAGTGGCACTCATACAGTAGCGGTCGTAAAATAAACAGCGATGTGTTGGATTTTGTTTCTCTTTATCTCTATGACATTTGTGTCATCACCGTAGCTCTAATCCATATTCAGGTCTTCATGTTTGGTGTGCGGTAATATGTAAATGATCTCGCCAGCTGCATGGAGCAGTGTTTGTTTATTCTATTTCTTTTGGCACTGCGCGGAACTGAATTTCTGCCAAAATGGGGCTGCTTCAGGGAGCCCTGATGCTCCAGGACGAAGTTTTGAAAGGAAACGCACATCGTTAAGTCTTCACTCTGTGAAGCAGCAAAATCAAAACAAACTTTGTTTACTAAAATATCGGTATTATGAATGTAAAATAATGTGTTTGTTAAAATATAATGAGCATGTTGCCCATCTCCAGGAGGCTTGGTGTACGTGGGTTTTGGAAATGAGGACACAATGCTGAGAAAACTGTGCGTTTTTATTCTTGGAAAGAAAGTAGGTGAAATGAAACAGACAGAGACAATATCTAGAAGTTTAAGGGGGAAAGAAATATTTTAACATGCATATTAATCTCTGGAAACACATGGCATTTACATGCATTTAAATGTGGACAGCTGTGGCGTTTAAGTGTTAAAAAATTTCATTAATGATGCATAGAGCTATCTACTTCTGTTGGCAGGCCTTTCAGTCTTCAATCTGACACTTCCTTTTTTATCCAGCAAGCTAATTTCCCCTCTTTTGTGAGGAGTAACTGTTTTCACACTACTGCTTACCCAGCAAGCCTCCTTATTGTTTCATGGTTAATTATCTTCTCCAGCTTCACCTTCCCCAGTGAAGGGAGCAGGACGATGCCTCCCCAGTGCTAATGAAAGCCGGGTTTTATGGGTACCCTGTGTAAATAAACACAAGGTTTGATCAGGCAACATAATAAATGAGTTCCTAAAGTTTATGGAGTCACAGCTCATCTAGTGATTTTACTAAATAACAAGGGAAAAATGATTAATCTGGTGGGAGGGAGGACTTTAATTTTGGAGAAGAAAAATGAAGGCTTTGTTGCCTTAGTATGGAACCTGTGTGCAGATAAACATAAGGGACCTCTGTTGATCCACGTGTTCCTCATGCTTCTAATAGCAGTGATGACATTGCCAGGAGAATGTCTCGCATAGAGTAGGCCTTGGGAAAATACTGTTGATTTGGTAGGAGGTGGAGGTCACCTGGCACTCTATTTCCCTGATTAAGAAAAAAAGGCAGCCAAGCTCTACGGAGTCAATCCACGCTACACTCTGCACTGACTACAAGAAAAACAGAGATAAGTCACAAATACTACCCGTGTTGAGTGCCTGGCTGGAGTAGTAAATTCAGCAGGTCTGGCCCTGGTAATTATCTCTGCTGACCAGGCAACATCTTGCTTCCTTGGACTATAAACTAAGCACATTCTCTGAGTTGCCAGCTCAAGGACTCATATCTAAAGAGTTTGGAACTCTTACTTATTTTTGCTTATTTTTTGCATTGTAAAAGGATTTTAAGGGATTAAGGTGATCCTAAGCCTCTACTATTGCCTTTTTTTTTTTTTTTTTTTAAATTTACAAAATGAATACACATTTTGAGATCATTTTTCTTCTGGAATGAAATTTACATTTCTTTGATTTGGGAACCTTTGATTTGGGTTACAGTTTGAATTAGGGTCCTGACATTTAAAACTCTCAAGAGCCTCCTTCATGAACACCCAGGACCAGAGCTTCTATTCCAGTCAAGATTGAGTTTTTAAGTCTAATCAGATCTTAGGATCCTTAGTATTTTTTTCCCTTGAGATCTCAAAAAGAAAATCCCCCAGGGATTCTACATTTTTAACATGTCTAAGGACTCTAGGAATCAGAAGTATAAAAATTCCGTGGAAACTTACTTCAAAGACATTTATTACCTTCTGGAAAATTCATCCTGAAATTTCAAGCAACTTTTCCAGCATCAAGTATAACTTGTATACTCATTAATTATTTTTATGGAGGGAACAGTGACAGCTCAAAGAAGATGTTATAGCAATTTTGAGACATACTCGTCCTCCCTACGTCTAAAAGTAGTTATCTTTAAAGGAGGCTATTAAAACAAAGATGTAAATCAAACAAAATAAAATCAGATGTGGCAACAAGGGTTAAGGCATCTTAAGAAACGAATCATGGCTGACTTGCCTGTTAATCATCTTAAACCTTGGGCCAATCAGATGATAAACTGAGAAAAGCAAGACAAGTTTGCTTGTCTGGTATAGATAAAATGGAAAAGAGATTAAAATGATACCTACCATTGGGGATCATTCTTAATTAGCTTATCCAAATTGGCAAACATTTATTCTTAGTTTTCTTTCTGAATAGTAAGTTATAATCACAGTCTTAAATTAAAACAAACAAATTAAAAAAAAAACCCACATCCTGTTTATCTGGGAGGAGCAAACAATGAAGAACAGTAATAAGATAATGCTGGCTCTTAACGTGTACCTTGTTGACATTGAAAAAATAAGAAATTCTCTCAAATAATAAGTACTTTGCAAAGGGCATGGATCCTGAATATGGGTGAATTGTTCTCTGGTGTTTGGATGTTCAGGTAGACCTCGGCGAGCTGGCAAAGCACTGCTTTTGCATTGGGCTACCTCAGGATCACACCATATATCTTGCGTTCGTAAAACTTAGTCTGAAAGTTGGGAACCAAAGGCTATGTCACAGAAAAGCCCATGTGTTAGCAAACTTTACTTCTTTACAGGACTGTTCATATCCTCTCTACTATAAATATGCTTTGGAGGTTTCAAAATGGTAGATTTTTATTAATGGAAGGTCCTTATCATAAAGAAAAGACAATAGTATACTTTTCACTTTTCCCTACGACAAGGGTGAGGCAAAAATTACATCCTGAGGCACAAAACTCTAATGTTTTGTCAACTCCTGAAAGTCAAGAGTCAAAAACCAAACAGCTAGAATAATGCCAGAGAAATAGGGCCAGATGTTATCATTAAGAGGAAAAAAATTGCTTATGTCACTTGGCATGTGAGTCTGTCATTATCATCCAGATAGGTTTACTGTGGGGTAGAATGTAGGAAAATGCAACCACTTTATTGCAGTTGGGTTTTTACTTTATTGTGGTTATTTTTCTTTTGTACTTCCTTTTTTTTGGTTTCAGTTTGACATAATACTGAAGAGGTCAGATAAAGAAATTCCTTTTATTTACGAATCTCTTCCTAAGTGTTTCTTAAGTTTATTTTTAAATAATCCTAAATTTAGGTACTTTCTTGAAACTGTGGGGGAAAATTTTAGGGAAACAGAATAGTGACTAAGAAGAGAAAAATAAACCAGTTTTCCTAATCAGTCTGTTCTGAATATAATACAAATTTGAGTATGCTTGCATATAAAACAACAGTCAAGATAAAATAATTTATTTGCCAGTGGGAGTAGATTATCCTAGTTACTTCAAATAAAACATTCAGAGTTGGGAAAGTAACTTTCCTACAGTGGATGCTTAACAAATATGAATAATTATTTATACAATAATTAACGTGTGTGTTTTGTGTGTGTGTGTGTGTGTATGTGTGTGTGTTTTAAATAGCTTGATGCAAGGCATTCATTTGTTGCCACCTAGCTTTAATACTACCAAAACTGAGGTTAATACACCTAAGAGCTATGTAGCAATTATGACAATATCTAAATTTATTTAATTTATTGCCACTAATATAATATGTCTTAATCAAAATATCACTTCTTTGGGGGCAGACCCTCCAGTGACACTGAATTTATAGAAAGGGAAGAAAGAAGTGCTTATATTTTGTGTATCCTTCTTTCTTCGATGGAATTCCTTCCTACAGCCTCACAATCATTCTGCTTATTATATTAGAGCTTAAAAGTTTATACGATAGACACTTAAAGTTCTTGGCAAACCTATTCTTCACATACAAAATCAAATTTAAAAATATTAAATAGGATTGGTTGTTGTTGTTTTAAATAGATACAGAGTCAGGCTGGGCTACTGTGTCTAGAGTTGAGGGAACAGGCGTTAGAGCAATTGAAGGGTTTCCTATACATTCTGTGGCCTCCATGGTGTCTCCACTTCTGTTCTCCTTCCAAGACTGGTGCTGGAAGATTAGAAAGGTGATGAATAGCACCTGGTAAGGAACAGGCACCCAAGTTCAACAGCAGTTTTATTGTGGAACCCGATTCCTTCTGGCTACTCTCGAGCACATCCTGTCTCATTTCCTCACCCACCAGCTTCTTTGGTTAGAGATAACTTTCTTCTTGCTAATTCAGTGGCTTTCCCTCATCTCCCATTCTTCTCATCTTCTCTGACTATAACACTCTTTACTATCCACTACTTTAAAAGTCCTTCTCTCAATTCCCAGAATATTACGCCAGTTCTCCCTGGTTTTTCCTGGGTTTCCTTTGCTGGTCATTCATCCCTCCTTTGAAGGTACCCACAGGCTCTATCCCATTTACCTTTGCTTCTTACTGTTCCCTCTTTTTTGCAATGCCCCCTTCTCCAACACTTTCTCTAATTCTTTTCTCCTCAATGTAGCCTATATACCTACCCTTCAAAATAATAGACACCCAGCCCTCATGTGGCTAAACCCAGGGCAGGGGAGTCTGTAGAGTGAAAAGAGGCAAAGCAGAAAGAACTGTGGGAATACTGTCATTGGACACTCAGCTGAAGGGGTTTTTATAAGGAGGCTTGGCATCAGGATAATCAAAGGAAGAAAAAATTTCAAGAAAAATGGAGTCAAATGCTAAAGAGGAATCAAGTGAAATAAGGCCCAAGGAGATTCAGTTGGATTGGGCTCCTAGAAGATCCCTGGTGATTCTGCCAGAGGCTTCAGCAAATAAGGGCTCTATTAATCACACTTCTTTCTCCTCAAAAGAGACTGCACATCAAAATGAGTGAAGCTGAGCTAAGAGAAGTACTATACATAGGATGTTCTTTCCTTCAGCATTTCTGAGAATGCTGAGCATGCATGCAGACCTAACAAAGAAGCCTGTAATAAAAGAAATTATCTGTATTGATAATATATGCACAGTGATATAAACGAATTCATAAATATTATTGACTGTAATATTTTTATTAAACAAGGTCCTCAGTAGAGTGCTGAAGTCCTGTTATGTTTGATGGTGTTACATGCTCCGAAATTCAACAGCACTGAGGACTCCTGTTAACTTTTTTTCAATTGATATGAAATTAACATAACAAAATTAATCATTTTAAAGTGAGCAATTTAGTGGCATTTAGTACATTCACAATGTAGTAAAACTATCACCTCAATCTAGTTCTAAAACATCTAAAACCCCAAAAGGAAACTCCACACCTATTAAGCAGTTGATCCCTATTCTCCTCTTCCCCAATCTCCTGGAGACCACCAATTTTCCTTCTGTCTCTGTGAATTTATCTCATCTGGATATTTCATATAAATGGAACCATACAATATGGTTAACCCTTGAACAACACATGTTTGAACTGCATGGGTCCACTTATATGTGGATTTTTAAAAAAATACTGTAAGTGTATTTTTTCTTTCTTACAATTTTGTTAATAACATTTTTTCTTCTAGCTTACTTTATTGTAAGAATACGACATATAATACATACACAAAATAAGTGTTAATTCACTGTTGTTTATGTTGTCCGTAAGTACCAGTCAACAATAGCCTATTAGTAGTTAAGATTTGGGGGAGTCAAAAGTTATACACAGATTTTTGATGGCACAGGGGTCAGTGCCCCTAACCCCCATATTCGAGAATCAAATGTATATGACTTTTTGTGTCTGGCTTCTTTCAGTGAGCACAATATTTTTGATGCTACTAACTTTTATAACTGAGAGGTGGCACCAGCTAGAAAGTCAGAAATTCTCCAGGTGGTTTTGCCATGGCAGAGTTTAACATCAGGAATTTCCCCCAGATCCCTTCAGAAGTTCATGAGATGATGGATGAGTCTTGCATTCCTTCAGTTCACTCCATTAGGATTTTTTGAGAAGCTACTCTCTGCCAGTCGCTGTCTTAGGTGCTGAGGCTCTAGTGGAAACGGGACAGAAAGAGCCCCAGGGAGTACATATCTGGGAGGAAAACCCCTGCTTCCCAATATTGGACTCTATTTTGTCTCTGGTCCCTGTTGAGAACCAAGGCAATTTTTGCTATGTTAAACTTACTTTAAAACAACATCTAATGAGATTTTTTTACTTTCAACTATTTAAAAATATCTGTGTAATCGAGACTAGAAAATATGTCCATATGGTAAGCATTTTAGCGATATTTGTGAGATAACTTGGGATTTTATTATACTTGTCTGTTTTGAGTTTCTGATCAGCTTCGTTATTGAAAAAGAGCATTCACTAGAACAGTTTTTGATCATTAGTGTGAGAGACTTTCAAAGGGTTTTCTGAGCTGAGACAAGTTACTTTAACATTATTGTCAATCTGATAGATAGTGAGCAGTATTTGATTGCTGTAATGTGTCAGTTGTGATAGAATTTCACAGACAATGGACTTGCCTTTGTAAAAAAAAAAAAAGAAATAGATTGTTCTCAGGAAACAGAAAGTGAGCTACAAGCCTTACTGAGGGCTAGGCAGGTGTCTTTTCTCATCTGGTTATTCCTGAGGAATAAGCCCAGTCAAGGCATGCAAAGACAAACCTACACCCCATTTACAGTGCAGTAGGAGTGAGTAAGGAGCCTAAGTGATGTTTATTTCAGTGAATTCCATGCATGTGGTTGTACTAAAGAGATTAGTCAACCAACCACTAGTCTTATTGCAAACATTGTTATGGTTATTTAACTGTCCTCCTCTCACGTCAGCACAGGGAATATTTGTTGACTACGGCCAGTCACCGCGTCCCTACCTTGTGCCAGGCTCACTCCATAGGACTTACATTCATTTTCTCATTTAAAGCTCCCAGCAATCTCTAAGGTGGACATAACGTACTATGATTATCTTGGATAAATAAATGATGGAACTGAGGTGTGAAATGTTAAGTAAGTTGTCCAGGATCATACAGCTAACATGGGAGAGGGGAGATCCAGGATTCAAACCCGGATGTGCTTGAGTTTCTAGCCCAAATCCCAAAATGGTTGATAAACAGTCAACATCATTGCTTTTTATCCTGTTTCTTTTTTTATCTATCTTGTTTTCTTGCTAACTCTGAATCTAGTCTCTGCTCAGCAAGAGACGGGAGTCATACAAACTTCTCATAAAAGTTGTCTTTCTATTTTCTGAGCACTAGCTGCTTGTTATGGTTATTTATGTCTTTGTTTTAAAAAAAACTTTCTACCTAAGTCTAACTTAAGAAAATAAGAATGCATGTAACGCTCAGACACTTTGGTTTTACATTTGAAGGTGGGTGCTAGGGAAAATACTGCATCCAAAAAAAGCAGAGTGAATATATGAAGGTTGGAATTTCCCCTCATTTCAATCTCTCATTTCAATTGATTTCCCCACCCTGATCTATATATTATTTTTTCCCTCCTGTTCCCGCCCCCCACCCCCAATCTTCCATGTGGTCTGCTTTTAGCCTTAGGGTAAATATACATATGTTTATTCAATTATAATTAATGCTGTTTATATTTTTATCATTTTTATTTATTTGTATGTTTTGTTGTAGTCTACTTTTCTGCAGATAAATCTCTTCTCCCGGGGCTTTGCAAGTAAACTCCTGGATCTTGAATAAATAGGGGGAACACGAATTGCAAGACCTCCTACTCGTTTTGCCCAGCCCGTGCACCAAAAGTTTGAGTGGAACATTAATTTCATCCTGCTCTTTTTGAGATTCTTTAGATTTTTCAAAAGACACAACTTTTTAAAGGAATTAAAGGAGTCTAGAGGTAGCTGTATCGGTCTCTATTCAGCTGTTTTCTAGAATGCCAGGTTCCTTCATGTCCACTCTTTAGCTGATAATGTGTTGCTTATCTCTTATAAAAACCCAGAATTTAACCTAAAATTTTAAGAAAATACTAGAAATGCAATCCTGGGAGACCTAATTCAATTAAAGACATATAAGTACAGAAGGAAGTTAATTTGAACATATATTACTTGCTGCAGGTGAAACCTTGGTTCTTTCATCATCATCATCATCATCATCATCTCATTTCTTCAGCCACTTTTCGTTACTTTCTGTTTATATTGTGTTCATATAAATAACCTGCTTCCAAGAATAAAAATAAACCAACATCCATTAATTCCACTTGTTTCTTGAGCAAATCTCTAAAGATGTGAGTGTATATAATTATTTATGTAGAGCCCTCGGTTTCGGCTGAAATCGTGTACTACTGAAACAAGTTTCTGAATGAAAGACCCTTGCACACATTCATTTAATTCAGAATTATCTGGAATTGCAGACTCTCTCCTAAAACCTCACGTATTACTCACCATCCTTTTGGTTTCAGTCAGATATTCTTAGAGTTTTGTCTTCATCCATTTATTTTTCTATGTGGGGATATAAGAAAGGAGGTGAGGTACCCTCCTTCCCCAATGCCCTGAGAACCCAGGGGGTCTGACTACAGAGCTCACCAGCTCATCCATTTTTTAAAAAATATATATTTTATTTATTGGGGTGACAATTGTTAGTAAAATTACATAGATTTCAGGTGTACAATTCTGTAATACATCATCTATAAATCTCATTGTGTGTTTATCACCCAGAGTAGCTCATCCATTTTGGATTTATCACTTTATCAAAGACAGGAACACTTGTCTTTTGAAAAGGTACCAATGCCTCTAGAAAAACAACAGAAATGCTTAATTACCTTGAGTATCATTGTCTGTGTTGGGCTATCATCAAAGAGCATTCAACCAAGTAATTTTCCCACCAGTTATATAGTACTCTGTATACACATCTTTTTCTCAAAGACAACTTTTTAGTTATAGAAATATTCTAATGTCCTTCTTCTTGGAAACTTTCCCCATGTTCTTGCTCCCAGGATACATTTTATGTTTGAGGTTAAATCTTGAGGAAATGGAGATTTTATTGAACATATTGACAGAATTTAATCCACAACAGAAGGGAGTGAATGAGGGCAGAGTGAGTAGCACTTTTTTCGTATGTAAGGTTTAAAAGTCTAAAATGAACGGTTTACTAATGGATCTCATCCGCTATTCCTTGGAATTGGCACACACACACAAAATAAGAAATTACAATACATTTAAGAGATTTACAGGAGGAGAGCATTAAGAAGGGAAAAGGATAGCATTCTATCCCAAAGTTTAATCATTGTCTATGGAAATTGTCCTCTCTAACTACTTTATTGAGCGAAGAATTTGTTCTTTTAGGTACTGCTGTGAGTTTTCTACTTTCTTCGGCTTGCATTTATAAAGCCAATAAGGCAGCATTTGGTCAGAAAATGACTGTTATGGAAGGCGAGTCCGAGTCCCTGGCATCACTGGGGCTAAGCTTCCGGCACACACCCAGATGGCACAACTCCTGCATCTAGTGTGAGCGCCTGGGTTTGGGACTCTCATGGAAAGATCTGTGCTGCTAAATGTTCAAGTCAACCAGAGAGTTACAAAGAGAGCTCCTCTGCAAGACCAGTTCAATTATTTATTATCACTCTCAGCGTATAGTGTCAGCCACGATAGTATTTGAAATTAATATACTATTTGATTAGACTGATTGATTGTTCCTACAGCTGAAGATTTTAGCATTCATTAGCCATACTAACCAGTCATTAATACTGCTTTTATCAGCAAGCAAAGAATAAACAGAAATTCTAATAAAAATTCATCACAGTGAATGTACTCCATACCTAAGTGAGTGTGGTGACTGCCGGTGTACTAAATTAGCTGCTGTAACAGTGGCAGCAGAAAAGATTTGTTATAAAATTTAAAAATATCCCTTAATTAATGTTTACTTTGTAACTGGACTCTTTTCAACTTAAGCAGGCTATACAGATAATCTCTTACATATCCAGTGTAATAAAGTGCTAATGGGTGTTTTATACATATAATGGGTTTCTGTGGTATTGTTAATTCCCGTTTTCTCCCCGAAAATAAGCCCCGGTTAAGATCGTCAGCCAGACGGACACATTTAGTATGTTATGACGATGTTCCAGAAGAAGATTACATGACTATATTTGAATAAATGTAGACTGCTGTACATGAAAAAATAAGACATCCCCTGAACATGAAAAAATAAGACATCCCCTGAAAATATGCCCTAATGTGTCCTTTGGAGCAAAAATTAATGTACGACCCAGTCTTATTTTCGGGGAAACACAGTATCACTTTCAGGAAGGACTGGGACTTAAGAGAGTTCTGCTGATGAGTTGCTGGAAAAGCCCTTTTCTCACTACCAAGGAATAAAGCATTATGGCTGGTTTGTCAACCAGACTGTTATACCTGAATTGTGATGCAAATATGCGGACCTGTTACACTGTATGACATTTCTCTGGACCTACCCTGTCATGAATTCCTTATGGCTTTTAGAGCAAATTGAAAGGAATGATGAGAAGGACAGAAGGAGGGAGGCAGTGAGAACCCTTTATGAATTGACTTGAGACCACTCTCGAGCAATTCTATGTCACTAAGAATTATAGCACCTTATGCTGACAACCTCCGCAGCCTTGCACTATTAGCTCATTTAGTCCTCGGAATTATCTTGAACGATAGACAGTGCTAGCCCCCTTTAACGAGTGCTGTGAGGAGACTGGTGCTCACACAGGGTCAACGACGTGCCCAAGGCCATGCAGATCTGCAGCACCTTCAGCACCTCAGCACCTCTGCACAGTCCAGAACGACACTCCTCTCCGCCTGGCTCCCCTGCGTGAGCACAGGCTGCACTGCAAAGCTCTGTTTGCGTTTCTGTCTGTTGTTGAGCCTGACAGAGCCCACGGTACCCATATGTCCTCTCTTGGCTCTCACATGAATCCAGATAGCTGGACAACAAGTGAGGACGGTGAGGGTATCTGGACAGAGCCCAGGAACCCATCCAGCTGCTGGGTCCCAGAACATTCTGGGACACAGACTCTACCCACACAGGGCTAAAACCAGGAAGTCCAAGCAAAGATCAAGGATCCCAACTGTGCAGCGTAGAAGTATCTGGACTATTGCATCCTTGGGAGTCAGGAAAGTCTTCAGGTAGTCGTTCTCCTAGGGCTGAAGGTGGGCTATAGGGGGAGATTCCTGCCTGTGACGAACTACGGGCAGGACTGACAACAGTGAAACCAGTTAACAGGGACCATCATGAAATCAGTGTCTAAGAGATGGAGCAAGAGAGAGTGAGAGAACTGTGATTAAGGGACTGCCCTGGAGCCCCGGTGCCAGAGCCTCAGGGTCCTGGAAGAAGTAGGTGAGGGATCAGTCACGTGTTGCTCATCTTGGGTCTAACTGGCCGCAGGGACAATTCTAAAGAGTCATCACCCTGAAAGGGAAGGCAGAGGAAAGGTGAGGCAAGCGAGAGCCTCTGGACCATGAATGGCTCTACCAGGAGTGACAACTTCATTCTGTTTCCCCAGGCAAAATCGGCTTCAAGGGGAGAACCCAGGAACAGAGGCAAGACGGGGTTTGCCCTATGTGGCCGCAGATAGTATTTCACGGTGGACTCCAGAACTAAAACAGTATCATAGTGAATATGCCTTAAGAGACGCCATAGCTATTCTTGTCCTTTTCCCTTCATTTACCTGACAGTTTTATCTTCACCCAATCCAAGGTTAAAAATTAGGAAGAATCAATAGGAAGTGGTTAATTCCATAAATTACAATTTGACTATAACAGTCTTACATTTCAATCTATGTTATTGCCTTTAGTGACAAATTACCATCGATAGAAAAGCCTATTTCAATAATTTGGGATGTTATTCCACAGAGGAATACAGCTTATAATTATGCTATCTTTCAAATCTGTGCTTGGGGCAAATTTCTTTCCTGTCTCTTCCAAGAGATTTTGAATGGATAAAATTTTCATGCTTGTGTTCCCTAATTTTCTTTTTCCCCATCCTCCTACACAGGAGACGTTGAATGTGATTGATCCCGGCTTGATGGACCTAAATGGGACCAGCGAGGATGCCCTGGAATGGGATGAAACTGATATAAGTAACAAGTTAATTAGTTTGAATGAAGACTCAAATGACCTTGACCAAGAACCCCGACCTGTCATGCCTTCCTTAAAACTTGAAGAGACAGGTAGTGAGGACCCTGGTTATGAGGAAGAGGCAGGTGACACCGGGGGATCCCAGTATGCCACAAGTATCACCGCCCCCTCCAGTCCACACATTTACCAAGTATACAGCCTCCACAATGTGAAACTCTATGAGGACAACCACATGCCCTTCCTGAAAAACAATCCAAAGTTCACCAGCATGCCACAGCCTACTGCTTTAACTAAGAGTCTCAGTAAAGACTCTTCATTTTCATCTACCAAATCTTTGCCAGATCTTCTGGGCAGTTCCAATTTGGTGAAGCCCTGCCCATGCCACGGAGGAGACATGAGCCAGAATTCAGGCAGTGAGAGTGGAATCGTCAGTGAGGGAGACACTGAAACCACTACTAACTCTGAAATGTGCTTGCTCAATGTGGTAGATGGTTCCCCAAGTAACCCTGAAACTGAACATCTGGACCCACAAATGGGAGATGCAGTTAACATGTTAAAGCAAAAAATTAAAGAAGAAGAGGAACGCATTAAGCTTCCAAATAGCTCTCAGTCATCTATTTCACCAGTGGGTTGTGTAAATGGAAAAGTTGGAGATTTAAACAGTGTTACCAAACATACCCCTGATTGTTTGGGAGAAGAATTACAAGGAAAGCATGATGTGTTTACATTTTATGATTACTCGTACCTCCAAGGCTCAAAACTCAAATTACCAATGATAATGAAACAGTCACAAAGTGAAAGAGCACATGTGGAGGATCCCCTGCTTCATGGCTTTTATTTTGATAAAAAATCCTGCAAATCTAAACATCAGGCTACAGAGTTACAACCAGATGCACCGCCCCATGAAAGGATTTTGGCAAGTGCATCCCATGAGATGGATCGCAATTCGTATAAAAGTGGTGATGCAGAGAAGACATTCACTGGCATGCAGAATGCCAAACAACTCTCCCTTTTATCTCATAGTTCATCTATTGAGTCCCTTTCTCCGGGGGGAGATTTATTTGGATTGGGCATCTTTAAAAACGGCAGTGACAGCCTCCAGCGAAGCACTTCTTTAGAAAGTTGGTTGACATCCTATAAAAGCAATGAAGATCTTTTTAGCTGTCATAGCTCTGGGGACATCAGCGTGAGCAGTGGCTCAGTTGGTGAACTGAGTAAAAGGACATTAGATCTCTTGAATCGTTTGGAGAATATCCAGAGCCCCTCAGAGCAAAAGATAAAGCGAAGTATTTCCGATATCACTCTCCAAAGCAGTTCCCAAAAGATGTCCTTTACTGGCCAGCTGTCATTGGACATAGCATCTTCTATCAATGAAGACTCGCCAGCATCTCTTACAGAACTCAGCAGCAGTGACGAGCTCTCTCTTTGCTCAGAGGATATCGTGTTACACAAGAACAAGATCCCGGAATCAAATGCATCATTCAGGAAGCGCCTGACTCGTTCAGTGGCTGATGAAAGCGATGTCAATGTCAGCATGATTGTCAATGTCTCTTGCACCTCTGCTTGCACTGATGATGAAGATGACAGTGACCTCCTCTCCAGCTCTACCCTCACCTTGACAGAAGAAGAGCTGTGCATCAAAGATGAGGATGACGACTCCAGTATTGCAACAGACGATGAAATTTATGAAGACTGTAACTTGATGTCAGGGCTGGACTATATAAAGAATGAACTACAGACCTGGATTAGACCAAAGTTTTCCTTGACAAGAGATAAGAGAAGGTGTAATCTCAGTGATGAAATAAGAGGCAGTAAGGATTTAAGTAGTAGTGAGATGACTGGTTCCTCTGATACCCGGAACAGTGAGGCCCTTCTAAATGCCTCCATAAAACGTTTCTCTGAAAATAATGGAAATGGTAAGGATTTATCCCTCACCTGTGAGTTAGGGACAAAGGGTGAAAATAAGACAAATATTTTCAAAGTGAATAAAGATCCGTATGTGGCTGACATGGAAAATGGCAATATTGAAAGTACTCCAGAAAGACAGGAGGACAAACTTAATGGGATTTCAAAGGAATTGGAAAATCGTGGTTCAACCGGGAAAAGCGTTTCAGAGAGTGAGCATTGTAAGTGTAAAGCATTTATGGAGAGCTCAGATGGTTCAAGCATTGCTGGAAAGGAAAGTGTCCCCCACCCAGTTAGACATCTTCCAAAGAAATGTGAAACCCACCACCATTTTGAAAATCAAAAGGCTGCTTCTACTCCCGCTGAGAAGTCCTGCCCAGAACTGCCTTCAGAAACCAGGGTCATCAATAGACAGGACTCTGATGTACTGAGCTCTTCATCTAATGATGCGCCAAGTATGGCTGGAAAATCTTCTGGTTGCTGCCTTGCACTTGAAAAAATTGACACAGAGGAAAATACCTCTATCAGCGACATTTCCTGTTGTGACTGTGAGCCAGATGTTTTCCATCCAAAAGATGCTGAAGATTGTTCAGTACATGACTTTGTGAAAGAAATCATCGACATGGCTTCAACTGCCCTCAAAAGTAAATCTCAACCTGAAAATGAGGCCACTGCTCCTACATCGTTAACTCAAATCAAAGAGAAAGTGTTGGAACATTCTCACCGACCCATCCAGCTGAGAAAAGGGGACTTTTATTCCTACTTATCTCTCTCATCTCACGACAGTGACTGTGGGGAGGTCACCAGTTACATAGAAGAGAAGAGCAGCACTCCTTTGCCCCTGGATGGGACCCACTCTGGCCTAGACGACAAGGAAGACATTGAGTGCTTCTTCGAGGCCTGTATTGAGGACGACCCTGATGGAGATGCACCCAGTTTCTCCAGTGAGCCTCCTGCAAATGAACCTGCAGGTCCTGGGGAGGCCACAGTGCCATTACCAGCAGGAGCAGGCTCCTCCAGGTCCAGCGACATTTCTCTCTTAGCTGATGATGCCGACACGGTGGCCCTTTCCAGTCCTCCCCCTCGGAAAGGATCTGACATTGCAGAGGAAGGGGATGGTTTGCCCCAAGCTTCCAATGTCTGTGGAGAAAGCGCAGCGTCGACTGCTCCTTCACGGCTGGGCAGTGAAAATGAAAGTTCAGAAAAGCCAGGGGAATGTGGAATGCCGGAAGAACACAATGCTGCTTCAGCCAACTCTAGGGTTCCAGGGCTTACCTCAAAGGTACAGCAGCCAAAGGACAAGGCTGCATTGCATCCTAACCCCAAAACTTTAACCTGTGAAGAAAATCTAAACCTTGATGAAGCGCAACATATAAATATGCATAGGTAGAATGTAACCCCTCCAAGCATGAAAATCATCTCATTGAAAGGTATGTATAGTTCTCATGTTTATAGTATACACTTAATACATTTTACCATATATATACATACATATATACGTATACATATACATATACATATATATGTATATATATATATATGTATATACACACACACAGAGGGTGCCAGAAAATGTATACACATTTTAAGAAAGGAGAAAACTATTAAAATTGTAGTACTCAATATATACTGATAACAAAAGATGAATACAAGTCACGTTTGACTTCTGCAATTACAAGAGGTGCTCAAAGTGGTTACCATCAGCATCTCTAGACACTTCTGATTATGGCGAACTACTGCTTGAGCAAAGTTGACTAAAGCGTCCACATGTATACATTTTTGGGGCACCCCCAGTACATATATATATATATATATATATATATATACTTAAAATATGACTTTGAGTGAACAAAACCATGATAGGAGAAAAGACTAGTCAAAATGACTGGTCATGGCAAATATTTATCTGACTAAGACATTTAGGTGGAAGAAATACTCCCAACAGTGCAAGTAACTGTGAAGCAAAAGGGGGGGAAACAGTCACAAATGACATTTTTAGTGATATTATCTTATTACATCATTCTGGCAAAAGAATACAAAATTTGAGGGAGTAGCTGACTAATTTAGGGCCTCACATTCTTTCACTGAGGGAGGGAAAACGGTTCTCCAAACTGCAAGTATAGCCTCTGATCCAAACGCATGCGCAGTGACGAAAGTCCCTACTTCAGTTTCCTGCACCCAGAGCTATCCGCTCCCTTCAGTGCCTGAAGATGAACAATGATTAGGTGAAAGGCTGCATCTCCTGATCTGGGCCTTCCTTTTATGCTTCTGTCTAAAGTAACTATCATCACACTTGCTTCCCCCGTGGAAGGCTGTGCTGTCACAACTCCTAATCGGGGCCAAGTCTGAGAATTCAAACAGGAGGGGAAAGTTGATGGTAATGAGGAGGCTCGTCTTTATCCACGCACAGACTGAGAACAGGCCCTGAAAGCAAATGCAGAAAGAATACCGACAAGTTAATGGCGTTTTGATAAAAACAGAATTTTTGAATTTTGCCTGAAGGTGACAGGATGATTTCCATCAAATTTTTTAAGGAAGTCATTCCACGCTTCCTATTTAATAAGACAGCGATTGACGGATAATTCCGAGATGAGGATGTGGGTCTAAAAGGGACACAAAAATTCTGTTATTTCCCATTTCTAAGCCCCAGTGATAAATACACTTTCTCAATCAAGTTGAAGGAAACTCTGAGCTTTTGACTGTGAGAGTTGTGTTTCAGGAAAGTCTGAGGTTCTAAATGCCATCGCTAGCCCCCCACTCCAGAAGCTTCATGCCATAACCTAAACTTGTGCTATAGGAAATGAATTACAGAAGCAATCTACCCTAATTTGTTAACTTATTCAAATAACAGTTATTATACTTAACTATGCTAAAGATTATCTTTTTTGTGGCAGATTGTTTATTTTTTTGATGAGCCTAATTACTGATTTTCTAAAAGTAATTTACATTTATTACAAATACATCTTTTAAAATGTGACAGATAAATGTTGTTCCCATAATGTATTATGAAAAAAGTTACTATTTAAAAACACATTATTTAATTTGAAAGATGAATGGCAAACATCATTATTTTTTTTCCCTGCAACACCTGTGCCCTAGGCTCATTAAAATGTGTGATCCTGTGTAGAGCTGCTAGAAATGAAGGGGGGGGGGGAAATCTATACGATATATATATATATATCCTAAAAATAAGCTCGGTATGCAAAATTGAAGAAAGGCCTCCTACTTACTAATATAGCTCAACTAAGTTTTCTGTTTCAGACTCTATTTACAATTGGCTGCAAGTGAGAACAAAAGTAGGAAGGAGAGAAATGTATTTTCTGTGAAACATGTCCGTCCTATTATCACATTCTCCATCAGTATGCAATAAAACTGACCATTAAGGGAGAGTAACTGTGATTCCACAAGCTGCTTCCAAGCAAGTTCTATGAGCGCCAGTTGTAGTGCAGGCTCTGCCAACCCCGCAGAAGGGCTGGTAGAGCCTGACTGATTTTTGTTCTCTGAAAGGGGATAAAGGCTTGAAAGCAACACCACTCTGAGCATGACATCATGTGACTGTGACCCTCAAGTCACTAGTCATGCTGATCCGGAGCTTGAGAAGCCCTGGCACTGGAGAAACCTCCAGGACTCACTCCTCCCTTTTGAATACTGAGGATTTCTTCTCTCCCTGACGTAGACATAGAATTGAAATGGAATGTAAATGATAAGCAGCTCCATCTTTAGACTCGGGGAGGTGAATGTGCTGATGGATCTGTGTAACCCTTGTGTTTTACAGGCAGGGACCGTGTAAAACTATCAGCCGTCTGCCAGCCAGTCAGCACTATTTTGTTGAGCCCCCACAATGCAATGCTTGGCCTTATCCCAGGCAAGGGGAGAAGCAGCCAGATTTTACTTCTGCAGAACTCACATCGCCCCCAAGTGACTCATTATCAGCCTAGGACCATTTAAATAGCCATAGTTACTGGTCTTCCGTTTTTTCAGTAGCATGTATGCAAAACACCTGGATGTGTAAATTTTTCACCAGTCCTTAGGATGTATACCTGGGTATAAAGATTTACATATTGTTAAAATGCTACCAACCAGGACAAGTTATTTAATCTCAGAATGCTGACATGACTTCAGTGTTAAATGTCAGGAATACGTAGTAAAATTGTTTGGTAAATATGAGGTTTCAGGTCTATAAAACTTAATTGCTGTCATTGTGGTTCCTACAAGATTCAAAAGAGCTAAAGAAAAAGCTCTATTTTTTTAACCCATTTGAAGATCATCAGTTGGAGTGCTCTTTTTATCAGGATAATAAAATTCATCAAATTCAACTTGCTGGGGTTTTTTTTTTCAGAAATAAATTCTCAGGTAATGAAATTATTATGTTATCCAGAAGAGCTATAACTTAGAATAACAATACAGCCTGCAACAATAACAATTATTTTTGTCAAAAAAATTTTTAAAGGTTTTTCATTTACTGTGTTCTAATTAAAAACCCAACTGAAACTGTTTGAGAAGTTTAAACATTACCTAACACAGTGTGTGTGTTTGCACTGATTTCCAGGCACACTGCTTGCTGTGCTTCTCGCTCTTTTTATTTATGTGTCATGTTTCTACAAAAATAGAGAGGTCAGTTACAGCAAATCACATCAAAGGTAAGGCAACTGCATAGATCCAGACACTTCTGCCTAATTTGGAGGAAGCACATAATGTATGTCTGGAGTGCCTCCGAGGACCTGCCTACGAGATGTACTTTGCACTAATCTTTTTGCTGTATTCTGACAGTCAGTTCTTCATAATCCTCATCGTAAGCCTCTGCTCTTTGGTGAATGATTTAACCCTAAATTTCATGCAGGAGAAATCCTGTGGTATAAAAATTTAACTCACCACATGCAGCCAGTGTGTACTTTTTATTTGTTCCCTTTTGGTTTGCTCTGGTTTTCAGCTTTGTTTTACAGTGTGTGGGGGGTGGGGGTGGGGGGGCTGTATTTACTTAGGATGCCTATTATTTCCTTTGGAACTTTTTTAGCTCCGTTGCTTTTCCTACTTTACTGATCTGCAAATGTGATAGTTGGTGGCCCGTAGAGTTTAGGTTTTAGGCATTTACTTGTATTTATACACGTTCAAGCATACACATACACAATAAAAAGTGCTGCTGCTCAGTTTTTAGAAACTGAGAAAGCTGTAAGAGCAAACATTTCTCATGTACACACCACACATTTTCATTCTATTAATTAGATTGCCACTAAGTGTTTAATATGACCCAAAGCTGGCCAAGTAGGCTTAAGAAACTACTCCTGGGGATGCTGTATTCATTTTTACTAAATAATACAAGTGTAATATTATCAAAGTTACCTTTAAAATCACTTTAATAAATCAAGGTTCTGGTGGATGTGAAGTGTTTGTCTTTTTTTTTTTTTTAATTACCGAGCACTTCTGAATAGCGATACCAAGCTAAATAATGAAGATTTTGTTGGGCATCACACACTCACACACACCACTCCCCCACCCCACCCCAGATCTATGTTTCAGCCAATGTGGCCTGCCCCTTTCCAAGTGGACCAAGTTGAAAGAGTTGATTATCCAGCGAGAATGTAAATACCAGCATTTAGTCAGACCAGATTTGCCTCACCTAAGGATTCCCTGCTCAGTGGCCAGATTACAAATGAGTCATGTTCTGAGCATTTGAACAATGCTCTTTCTTGAGTTGCTGCATTATTTTACTATTCCAAACTTCATCCCATCTGTTCCTGTCTCTCTTCCCAGCTTCCTGTGGCTCCAGCCAAACCATATTAGCTAAAGACTTTCTGGCTCTTAAACAGGTTGCGAGTATAGCAAGAAAGAGAGCAAGACCGACAGAATGAGAATGTGCGGTTCTAAGGGGAGAATAAAGCAACCTGACGTCAGACTTCCGAACTCGGCTTAAGCCCTGGCACGCAAAAGGCCGCTTTATTTGAGAGCTTGTCAGAGCACCTAAAGTAATTGCGTTGCCTTAACCTGGAATTGAGTTGTTGCTCACATTCAGCAGGTTGCTTTTAGCCTCTTAGAGATAGGCAGAACCAATTGAGTTTGGAACAAATTTGTGTCTGAGCCATCTGAGGTACAGAAATAATCGACTCATTCTCATTTGCACAATGCTGTCCGTACCTTAAATGAAATGCATTTATACTTGACATGGAAACCCCAGTTATACCCTTTTATAGGCAGGGGGCTGCAACAGTTGAAAGTCTCACAATGTTATGAATACGAGTTCTGACAATTAATTTCGCGAACTCGCTGAGACGACGTTTCTAACCTTTTTTGATATCAGAGGGGTTATTCATTATGAATTTGTACCAACTGGACAAACAGGTAGCCAAGTTTACTATTTGGAAGTGCTGAAAAGGCTGCATGAAAAAGTTAGATGACCTGAACTTTTTGCCAACAGGTCATGGCTCTTGCATCACGACAATGCATCAGCTCACATGGCACTGTCCGTGAGGGAGTTTTCATCCAGTAAACAAATAACTGTTTGAACACCCTCCCTACTCACCTGATCTGGCCCCCAATGACTTCTTTCCTTACCCAAAGATAAAGGAAATATTGAAAGGAAGACATTTTAATGACATTCAGGACATTAAGGGTTAATACGATGACAGCTCTGATGGCCATTCCAGAAAAAGAGTTCCAAAATTGCTTTGAAGGGTGGACTAGGCACTGGTGTCAGTGCATAGCTTCCCAAGGGGAGTATTTCGAAGGTGACCATAGTGATATTCAGCAATGAGGTATGTAGCACTGTTTCTAGAATGAGTTCACGAACTTCATTGTCTGACCGCGTATGTCACCACTATATAATAGTGGAATTGTTCAATTCCATGGTCACACATACAGTTGTTGCAGGAAGGATTAAACCTGAGAGCCTAGGTTCTCTAGCTGGGAATCACTTATTGATACTTTGCTGCATCACTTGGCAGCCTCACATTTTCATAGTGATTTGAGGCTATCTTGAGTGTTTGAAACTGAGTCCACAAGCAAAAGAATAGACGAGATCCAGGGGAAAAGTCAAATGATTATTTTTCTTGTTTTCTTTAAAACCTTGTCTTCTTTTTTAATCAATGTATTTTTCACATTGATTGATTCTGAAATTTTTTGTCCATAATGTGAAACTTGGGCTATTAAAATCACTTTATATTTTATGTATTGTTTTATTTCAGAATATTAGCTGATAGTCCCAAAATGGTAGCCTTCAATGGTTCCTCAAAGGTCTGGGTTTTGTCAATGAAACAGACATTTCTGAAACCTTTTCTTGTACCTTTTTTGTTTCTTGTAGGTACGCCTGGCTGCAACTCTGGGGTGGCCTCATACTCCCACCCTGGGCTGGTCTCTGCTCCATCACGTCACTGCCGTTTGTTACACTGAACTCTCCCAAGACGACCCTTGCTTCCGATTGCAGTTTGTCCATATAAGCCTTGTGATCTGGATGTGTGCACTGGTTCTCTTGAGGTGACTGTCTCTGAAGCTGCTTGTTCTCCCATGGGTTCCTGTCCCAAGCTACCTCTACCAGCCCCGCCTCTCCAGCAAGACTGTTCTGTTTGCCTCCTCCCCTCCCCATCTGCTCTTTAAAGTTCTGCAGCTCACCAAATTGATGGTCCATTAAATTCACCTGTCTGGAATGAACCCCTGCCAGTATTTGACCAATTTCATGTTCAATCTGAATTTTTTTTTTTTTTTTGTAATGGTAGGATGCCTATGTTTATTGAAATAGAATTTTACCTAAAAGGCCAACATTTGATTTGATTGCAGCATAGAGAAGAAACACTGGTCCTTCTTTCAAAATTAAGCAACTTTTAAAAGCGCCATTTTATTTCTTTTATTTAAAAAATAATAATCTATGCAGCACTTCAAGAAACAACTGTATGGTGTTGTATATTATAAACTGGTGACATTGTACTATTAAATTATGTACAACATTTTTGTTTTTTATGCTTCTTGAGGTGGTAATGAGAAAAAGTTTTTTTAAAAAAGTGTGCCTTGCTGTATTTCTTATACCATTTATTAAAAAGCTGCTTTCACGGTAAAATTAGGTTGGTTTGAAAGGAGGAAATAGCAAGGTTAAGATGTGTGAATAATTTCTGTATATATGTATAACCAAGTACAAACACTGATGTATAATGACAGTATGAAATGCTTTCATGTTTGTGATGTCTAGTGATGTGGAAAATATAAGCCTTAAATCCATTAGATCGCATGGTAATTAAAATTGGCATAATAAACATAGCTTATTAGGGGAAAAGGAAAATTAGTGATCTCTTCTACCTGTGTTCTTTACCAAATTATTGCATCTGGTTCTGGAAAATATATAACATATAGCAGCTTCCACAATATTTATATTGCATCAGAGGCTTAAAATTACTTAAAGTAGGGTCTACACATGAAGCCTTCACAATTTTCAAAATCTTTCTGATCACTATAAAGATCTTGGAACACAAATGATTAAATGCCAGTTCCCCTAAACCAGTAAAAATATATCGTTTTATTTTTTACATTTCTACATATCATTAATGGTTTAATGTTGGCTTTCAGGATACTTAGTACATCTTATATTGCTTTTATATAATTCTTTTGAATGTGTTTGATAGAAAGATGGTAGAAAAGTATAGAAAATTTGACTCTTATTTTCCTTTAGACTATAAATTTCACGTGTATTTATTTTGTGTAAAAGAAATTAGCTAAGAAATATTCCATTTGGTCTTTACTGCTCTCGTTAAATGCATTTATTAATTTATGTTCTAACACCTACTAAAGTGCCTGACACGGTAGGTATTCAATAAAAATTTGTTGAAGTATTGAATTAGGTAATATTGATGACATTTATCTCTTCCTTTTGAGAGACCCACTCTAAAACATGTAAACAACTAGAAAAAGATACAATGCAATTAGAAAACCACACCATGTATAATCAATTGATATTAAATTTCAAAAAGAAATAATGTTATGGAGTCATATAGTCACAGAAATGACAATCATTCATCCAACTGACAGTTTATTAACACTTTTAATCTGTAAGGCATTCTTAGTTGCAGGGGATGCAATGATGAATGTACTCCCTCAGGAGGCTTACCTACATTACAAGGAAGTGAGCACACACATGAGATGCACTAGTTGTCCTGCAGGTAAGGGAGAGAGCAAAGTGATGAAAGAGGCAGAAAGACAGAAGCAGCAACGAGGGACGAGGAGGAAGAAACAGGCTAGATGAGAGCAGAAAGTGAGACATTAGACAATTAGTGAAGCTTATTGCAGGAGCATAGGAGAAAAGGTAAGTTGGGAGACTTAATGAAGGGCCTTCTAAATGGTTAAGTTGGAGCTTTTGTGTGTGACATGCTAGGTAGTAAGGAAATGTTGTACAGGCTTTGTTTTACACCTGATTTTATTTATCATTAGATCTTTATTAATAGTGCACCAAGAACATTTTAAAAATACTAGTCTATAATTCTACCATTCTAATGGTTATTTGTATTTTCATGCCCCTTCTAATCTTTTCCATCCATATTTCTAAATTGATGAATCATTTTAGACTTTTGAATAGCAAGGGGTTTTAGGCAGACATCTAGTTGCAGTGTTCAAGATGATTACAGGGGGAAGAGATTAGAGATAAGGTCTTGTTAGGAGGCAGCTGTAGAAAATAAGCTAGGCTTGAGAGGATAGCAGAAGATAACAGGGACAGTGGCCCAGGATGTAGAGAAAGAACAAATCCTAGTATCCTTGAAATACCTATGAGCATTCTGGATCTCTGTTGAGGTACATTATCTTTTTATATACTGAGACAACCTACATTTTTCTTGAGTAGTAACTAATGCCAAGTTTACGTCTCTTGGTAAAACATTCAAAGAACAACCAGATCGTGATACTGTTCTGTTTACCTGTGGTATGCTCATTGAAGACCTTCAGGTATTGAAAATATTTGCTTGTTAACAATCTACTTAGTATTAACACTGAATTTGTAGAATGACTTTCAGGTTTCTTGAACAAAGTTTATCCAGGTTGGAAGGGACGGAATAGCCTCAAATCTCTTGGTCTACGTAGGCGCTACCTCCCCAGTCACCCTTGAAAATGGTCACACCAGCTCAGTCTGCACACTTCCAGTGACAGTGGTTTATCATCTGTTAAGGCAAAATGTCCCACTGTTGGGCGTGTCTCTTTGTTAGAATGTTATTTCTTAGGTTGCTAAATTCTGCATAGGACCCCTCTCCCCCATCTTTAATTTTGCTCACTGGCCCTAATTCTTTCCTGATGAGCTGCTCAGAGGATTTCTACCCCTTCTTTCTTTGGTATCCCTGAAGATAATTGAGGCCAGTTATTCATCCTCTCCCAGCTGCTATGATTTTTGTTCTTTAATTCCTTCAACAGCCCTTCATATGTTCTCAGATCTATTTCAACCTGAGTGAATGTTAACAGACAGAATCCTTGAAATTTGGGGAGCTGTCTTCATCATCATATATGTAGAAAAGTATCTGAACATTTAAGTGGTAAGTTTTCTCTAAAAATATATTCAAGATATATGTTTATTCTATTATTGTAAATTTCAATAAATAAATAAATGAATACATAAATAAATAACTAAGAATCCATTACTTCCTTCAGTGGCCCAGTCCAGTGCCAGAGTCATCATGAATCTTTTCCTTACATCACATCCAAACCTTACCAAGGAGGGTCCCCCTCCATTTATTTATTCATTTTTCATTCAGTCATTCAACATTCATTCATTGAGTGGCTACTTGTGTGAGGCACTGTTTGGCCTTAGAGATACAAAGATAACTAAAACATGGTCTCTGCCTACAAAGGTTTACAGTTTTTCTTGTGAAAGTGCCTTTGACGTCCTTGAATAGATTGATTTCTCCAAATTAAATGATGACCCATTGATTTTGTTTCCTATCTAGTTTCTCTACATTTAAAAAAGCCTAGTGAGCAAAAATAGTATGCAGAACTATCTGGATCTGACTACTAGAAGAAGTGAAGTGTTTTTTGTATTTGAAAGTTTTAATTACAGAAAAAAATATATTTCGGATCTCTGGTCATTAATGAAATATGCATCTTACACAACAACAGAACAATCTAAATTTGAGGCTTTTGAGAAGCTGAGTTTGAAATGTTGTTGTTGTTGTTTGGTTCGTCCACCATAGGTTTCACCCATGCTGTAATTCCTGGAAATAAATTAGATGAAAATAATAAAACAGGCTGAAGTGATTTAGCTATTACTTACAAGTTAAATTATGTTCATTTCCAAATGAAATTGGTATTTTAGAATATTAATGAATACATTATTTTTCAAGCACTACAATTTTATATTTCAAAATTTTCTGACTTGAACCAACTAAAGTTACAACTGTGTCCTTTTTTCTATACTGTTTTCAATTTTTATTTTGAATACTTTCAGACCTATATAAAAGTTGAATGAGTAGTAAAATATTTGCATACTCATCAGTCAAATTCATTTGTTGTTACTATTTTACCACATTTGCTTCATCTCTCTCTGCACACACACACACACACACACACACATACACACACACACTTTTGTGTGTGAATGAACCATTTTAAATTAAATTGCAAATCATAACACTTCATCTGTAAATGCGTCAGCATACGTCACTTAGTAAAAAGGGCATTATTCTATAAGTCTATAGTTCCATCCTCACGCCCAAGAAATGTAACATCAGTATAATAATATCTGATACTCCACATTCAACTTTCTCCAAATACCCTAATTAAAGTATTCTCCAAATACCTTAATAATGTTCTTTTATAGTGGTTTTTGTTTTAATCCATGAACCAAACAAAGACCACACATTGTGTGGGGACAGAGCCAGGAGTGCAGTTTTCAGGCTCTCGGTCTCACGTGGAAAGGTGCTGGCTCAGGTAGTAGATGGCCATCAGCTGTGGCTAGTTGGCCATCAGCTGTAACCAGTGAGCTATTGGCCACCAATATAACTGCTGTGGCTACACTAGCAGCAAATGGGGGCTAGCAGGAAGATGGTGGCTGAGCTAGCAAGCACAGATTGCAGTTAGCAGGGCAGATTGCAGCTAGCAAGTGAGATTGGTTCGCAGAGAGAAGTGGATGGCAGGTTGTGGATAGTTTGGCTCCTGCCTCCTGTGTCTCCAACCCAGCCGCCAGCAAGAATATAATGGTATGACTCCCCTACCTATGGCTCCGTGGGTGTTCCTTTTTGGCCTCAGCATATCCTGTGTTCTTGTGTGGGGAGCAGGAGCTGAGACCCCACATGACACCCCACGTGACACATTGCTTTTAGGTTTTGTGTGTTTTTAGTCTTCAACAATTTCCCTGCACGTTTATTCTTTTTTTCTTTAGTCTTTCATAACTGACACTTCTGAAAGAGTCCAGGCCAGTTTTGTAGCATGCTCACAGTCTGGATGTGTCACAGTCTGGATGCTGTTTTCTCATTATTCAACTCAGGGTAAACTTTTTTGTCAAGTATAGTACATAGGTGATGTTGTGTTCAATAGTATCTCTTTAATGAAGAGTGAATGAGTCACTGACATTCTTGATATGTCTTGAAGTTCACAGCTTACTCCTATAGCTCATGCTTCATTAGTCTATGGCAGGGGTCAGCGAGCTACAGTTGCCTCCTTTTGTTTGGCTTCTGAGCTAACAATGGCTGAAAAAAATCAAAGAATATTTCCTAACATGAAATTAGATAAAATTCAAATTTCCGTGTCCATGAATAAAGTTTTATTGGAACATAACCACACCTCTTTGTTTACATATTGTCTATGGCTGCTTTTGCACTATTACTGCAGAATTAAGTAGTTGGGATGGAAACCATATGGCCTGCAAAGCCTAAAATATTTCTATTTGGCCCATTACAGTAGAAGTCTTCCCATCTCTGGTTTATGGTATTCTAAATGCTGACACCATTTTCTTAGAGGTAGATAGACTTCTATTTGCAAAATCAGTGTAACATATTAGTATCTGTAATAGTTATTTTTTGCTTTCTATATTTTGAGTTCTCAATTTCCATTTCATGTTAACCTTAGTAAAATAACATGTACTTTGTTTCATAAACTTGGATTGTTCCACATCCACAGTTGTTTTAAGGATTTAAATTTAGTTTATTTACTACAGCTTGGCTTTGATTGATTTAGAGGGTTAGTCAATTACAGACTAAGTCATTTGTTCAATCAAAACCATCAGGAAAATTGACACAGCTAAACTCACTTCAATTTACCAATAAACTGGAATCCTTTCTCTAAATGTTTTTCTAAAGCAATTAAAGGAAATTTAAATCCAGGCCAGAGTCAGTTTTTTCAAATGTAATTTTCAACCCAAACAAAGGTAAAACTTCTTGATCAAAGATTGTTTAAGATACATTTTTATTACCCAATTCCTGGTCTTAAATAATCTGAATTTACCAAGGAAATAGTATTTCTCACAGACCCTGCTGTGGCCATAAGTGGGCCCTGTTATTGAGTAGGATATGTTCAAATGGTAGCAGTCCTTTGCTTTTTTCCACATTCACCTTTGACAGCACTGTCACCTCCCACTGCAATGCCGAGAGAGAGGACACTCAAGGATGGCAGTTTGCCACTTTCTCCTTGAAAAGCAACTACATACCTTCCATGTAACAATGGCTTTTTAATATGAGACTTGTCATGTATTTATTTGTATTTCCAGAGTAAAATAACAAAATGATGAGTGCAAATCAGGCCCACAATATTAAGGCTTCTGTGCAAAGTCATTTTGCCAATGCCTTGAGACCAGTCTGCTCCTTGATTAACTGGCCCTCACCAAAGCAGACATCATGCAAAGATTATTTGCACCTATGTACTGAAATTACACCAGGGCCTGCATAAAGCAACTTTTCTCAGCAACACACACAACTTGGTGTTTTGCCAAGCATTCACAAGCAATTTCCAGGGAGGAAAGACTCTGCCTCCTCTCCCACTCGTGGAAGTGATCTTAAAGTGACTAAATGGAGTGATATTACTCTAAGGATAACTTTGAAGCCATTCTAATTTATACTTAGACAAAAAAAATTATTCCAAAATATTGGTACTTTATTATTGGTTACAAATGGCTTGTGACATCATGTTTAACAACCACTGATATTGAGGCTGTGCTCTCTTGATTGAATTGAAGTGCCCCAAAGCCTGGGAAACATCTTCCAAAGAACAAGAGAATCGATACCCCTGGGCACGGATGTACAGCCCCAGATGTTCCACAACCATGAAGAACTCGATCTTTCTGGTGAGTACATTCTCCCGAAAAATAGTAAATTCAAGGGAAGCAAATGTAAAATGCAAAAAAACTTGGCCTCAAATTTTCACTGGAGAAATGGTGATTTGGTCCTGGTAACTTTACCCCTTGTTAACTACAGAAGCATAAGATATGGGACATCAAGATTTTCCAGATGTATGCAAAACCTTTTGTGTCTCTACCACATAAGCTGCCATGTTCATCAAATTTGTAGACGGTGGCATTAGTCTTTCCCCCCTTCTTCATCTATTTTATGTGGGGAATTTTGACTAGGATCACCAGATATAAAATTTGGTATTTTTTACCACATCATCAAGACCTATACTAATAGATTTATTAATTTAATTAAAATTAATAAATGCACAATTTAATTAGGAATGATACTGAAGTTATTAAAACCATTTCTTTGTCCTCACACTTAACCTGCCATTAAAAAAAAAAAAATCCCAACTCCCTATAAACAAATGGACCATTACAGGCATAAAACATATTATTCAGCAAAATTTATTCAAAGACCAAAATGATTGAAGGTATTAGGAAAATAAAAATGCATAAGATACTCTTCAAACCCCAGTATTCCCTAACCACTGGTTTATAACAAATACTCTAAGGTTTATAGAATTAGTCAGGTTCTATTAGTTGATCAAGTTACTTACACTGTCAGCAATTCAAAACAAATAATTCCCTCTGTGTGCACATGTTTGCTTGCTTGCAAATGCTTCATTTATTTTAAGGTGTATTTCCATATACAAATACAGGTTGCTGAAATTTATCTTATTAAAATGGTGGGAAAAATCAAATCAGTCTTCATACTGGTGCTCTTATCCCAGCCGATCTCAATGACTGATGATGCTTACAGCAAGGTTTTGTAAAACGCAAACTCCTTAACTTTTCGGGAAACAATTCTTTCTTCACAGGGACACACTTTGCCTCTCTTCTAAATATTTTTTATCAGTGTTCTAAGTTCAGGATTATTCTTTTACCTATGATGTCTTTTCATGCAAACTATATGTAAAAGTATTTTTTAGAAAGTAAAATTACTAATTATTTATAGGTTAAGAGGCATTTTTATAGGAATGAAATAATATTTAATGAGTAATTTAAAAAAAAAAGAAACAGACTGACTGATTCAGAGTGATTGAACACCAGAATATTCTTGTTCACCAAAGAGTCTGATTGTTTAAATTATCTGTGACTTAATGGCACCTCCAACATTTTTAAACAAAATTGAATCTTTGATAATGTAACATCACTATAATAATGACCAATTATTATTTAGTATAGTAAATGAATAAGTTATAGGAAATCAAACTAAATCAGTAAACACATTTTGGGTATTATTTTTCAAATCAATCTAAATAATACTGAAATAAACCATTATCACTTGAGTGTTTTCTATATGCCAAGCACTGTGCTAAGCACATTACACACTCAATTTGATGTAATTCTTAGCAGACTCTATAAGGAAATTGAGGACTTAGAGAGGTAGGCTAGTTATTGTTTCCTTTTCATAAAAGCAGAGTATGCAGGAAAACAATATCTGTTTTCGAAACTCATTTTCTACGTAAATAAATAAGGAGTTACTTTATAGTGTCCACTTAACATCCGTTATCAGACATTGCCTGTCTGAACATATAATTCATGCCAAAACTGAAGAAAGGACTTTCATTTGAAAAAATATTTCTTATAAAAATTCTATAGGAAAAAAATGATAGCTAAATTAGCACTTGGAAAAGGCCAAAGAAAATTATATACTGTATATAATTATGCCTCATTATGACCTCTGCACATTTTCCAGAAAAGTTAGGCATTAAAAACACACACAACGGTAACACCTTAAAGGTCACAGCCTGATGAAAGAAAAACGCAATAGTTAATTATGAAGGACGAGATTAATGTTCTAGTAGGAACATACACTTTCATCGTTACATTTTGCTTGAGAAATACTTTAAAATATGCAATTTCCCTTCCATGCATTTTTGTTTCATATCTGAGAGAAGTAGTGGAGAGAGACAATTCTTTAAAGTACAAGTAGAAATTAAGTTTAAATGTGATAAAATGAAAATCTCAGCTTCGCTATGATCCCTGGCATTCTTTTTGTGATTTTTTTTCTTCACATGGGTCTTTTCTCCCCTGAGGTTTTCTAGCTTTAAGAGTAAATACTGAAATCTGTTTACAAAAAATTGATCTCAAAATTTTTCATTGTTTTCGAGAGCTATTTTCTAAGATAGCAAAGTTCCTGTATCGTGGTTTTTGGGTTTTTCCCCTGGCAACACTCCTAACTATAAACATTTAAAATAACAATCAATGACTTAACTCTTCATTAGAAAATAATTTTAGATTTATAAAATACTGCAAAAATAAAAATAGTACGCTTTACCCAGGCTCATCTATTTTTAATATGTTAGGCCATTTGATTTATCATTTTCTATCTATCCAATAATCTAGTGTTGTGTTTTTTCTGAACCATTTGAAGATAAGTTACATACATCATGGCATTTTATTCCTTAATACTTCATTGCATTTTCCCAATAGGAATATGGGTATATTCTCTTACATAACTATAGTTTAGTTATCAACTTCATAAATTTACAATGATAGATTATAGTTATCTACTGTAACTTTCACATTCCAGTTTTGTTAAAGTTCTTAATAATATCCCTTGTAGCATTTTTTCCTTCTTCAGTGCACAATTTGGGTATAGAATTTAGTTGTCATATTTCTTTAGCTTCTTTTAATCTGGAAATGTTTCTCCAGCCTTTCTTTGTCTTTTGATGATATTGACAATTTTGAGGAATAGACTCTCCTTTTGAAAATAGATTATTTCTCATTTTGTATTTATCTGATCTTTCCTCATGATTAGATTGAAATCATGCATTTGCAGTAGAAATATTACATAGGTGATCGTTCTGTCCTCAGGGTATCGTATCTGGAGACACACAGTGTCCATCTGTCTCCCATTAGTGATGTTCATTTTAATCCTTTTGTGGGGAAACACTTTAAAACCATGATAATATCCTGCCCCTCCTTGAAATTTTCCCTATATTTAGCATCCGTTGATAATTCTTGTCTAATCCAATCCTTAAGATATTGCAAAATTATGATTTTCCAACTCTACCACTCTACATTTATCAGTTCGTCCTTGATATTCCACTGTAAGTAAGATACCTCTATTCCTCTTATTCATTTATCTATTTGCCATGGGTATGAATTCCTTTTTTCCAAGTTATGTGTAATTCATTACTGTACTTTATTTTGGTGCTCAAATTGTCCCCCACTTGGGAGTGAGAGCCTCTTCCATCCAGCTCTTGTATTCTTGACATCTTTTGAACAATCCCTTACTTTGTGGTATAACAAGGAGTTCCAGTCTTATTTTGTACCTACCTGTCCAGGCCTTGAATCAGCCATTCGTCTGCATTGGCTCTTTTTAGTAGAGATAGGTATGCTGGACCGCTATCTGAGTGCTATTTGTGCTTATGGCTACTGAAGTAGCTTTGCTTCTTGATTCAACACTTTAAGCCACCAAAGCTAGAAAATACACGAATGTGTACATACATACATGTACACACACATACAATTATATATGCAGAAAGACATACATACATGTGTGTATATATGTATGTTACATACACACACAAACTTGCATATACACATACATATACTTGTTTTAGAAATAAGAAGTTCGCAGAACCATATGATTTCACTGATATGTGGTATATAAACCAAAAACAACAAAAGAACAAGACAAACAAATGAGAAACAAAAACTCATAGACACAGACAATAGTTTAGTGGTTACCAGAGGGTAAGGGGGGTGGGGGGTGGGAGATGAGGGTAAGGGGGATCAATATATAGTGATAGAAGGAGAACTGACTCTGGGTGGTGAACACACAATGGGATTTATAGATGATGTATTACAGAATTGTACACCTGAAATCTATGCAATTTTACTAACAATTGTCACCCCAGTAAATTAAAAGAAAAAAAGAAAGAAGAAGTTCGCACTAGTTGCTCCAAATTCAATCATGCATTCACCATCCCACCTGATTCTTTATTGGCTTCTCTGGTTCCATATTCTTATTTCCCTTCTTCCCCCATGAGAACCCTGGGCACCAACAACATCAACACATTCACTCATGTGCTGAGTAATATAATGCATTTAAAATGGCTTCTGAATTGCTTCAGAACTATTATAACAAACAAATGTGCTAAAAAGAGTTCAGGATTCATTTGCAATTCCCTCATCCCCACATTCTCCTTCCCAGACACCCCACCCAGCTCAAGATTGAGGGGCTGTGGCCAAATACTCTGTTTCAAAGTTCTAAGTTCCTCTGTTACTAAGCTATTGGCTCCTTTCTCCTCCTCTTCCCTCCCTCTCTCCTTCCCTTCCTCTTCGATTTCCCTCTACAAGTGATTCCCTAGTCTCCTGTCTCTTCCCGAGACTCCATGCCACTCTCACCCTTACCAACAACTGGCAACTTTTTCTATGTCTAAAGACATGCTTAAGTATCTGGTGTCATCGAAAACTCTCTCTCAAAACTGTTGCCTCTGAACACTGTACAAAGACTCCCAGCTGGAGGGGCTGGTCAGGATGAAATCCATCCAATATTCTGCTAGCCAACTCATGACTGCATGCATGTGGGAATAGTCTAACCAAGGCAAGAGGAAAATTTTCCTAATTTTCCAAAAGGCACCTAGAGTCTAACAGCAGCTCTGTCCTGAATCCTTTCCTATCCTGTTGTCATCATAGCTCTCTATCCTACAATGTTTGAATCTCAGAGGTTTTATACCAGTGTCTCCCTCCCACTTGCTCTCCCTCTACAGTCTTATTTCTACCTCTTCCACTGTACTAAACCTGCTCAACTACAATTCCGCAAAATTATAAACCTACTTGGCAGCAAAGAAGCTTTTGGCAATTGAAGCCTTTCTTGAAAGTCATTTTTTTTTTTTTTTTTTTTTTTTTACTTCAGAAGGCTACTGTTCTCTTCTTTCCCTGTTACTTTTTGACACACGTGTCTCTTTTTTCTTGCCTTTTCTACTGAGTTCTTTCCCCAGGTTTCCTTCTTAACCTTCCTCTCTTTTCACTCTATAGTTGCTATCTGAGGTATTTTCTACTCCCACACTTTCAATTTACTCTGGGGGTAGGACTCTACCATTTAATCTCTAGGCTTGGCTTTCCTCAGGAATTCTAAGTCTAGGTCCATTTCTTCAACTCTTTGCTCCTGGTGCTTTCCTTAGGACCCCATACTTTAAAACAAAATTTGTAATTTTTTTACTCTTTTATGCAATTATCCATGTCAGATGATGATATTAACATTTTCCTAATTGTTCAAGATTCAAACTCTGGAATCTCTCTCTCTCTCTCTCTCTCTCTCTCTCTCTCTCTCTCTCTCTCTCTCTCTCTCTCTCTCTGTCTTTCCCCTTCCTCCAAATATGACTAGAAACGTCGTAGGGGTTCTTCCCCACATTTTGAAGTACAGTTTAAATAATTTCCATTCCCACTGCCACCCTGATGCCGAGACTCCCATGACTCACACATGTCCCATGGCAATTATTTTCAGATTCCTTATTAATTTTTGGGTCGCTCACAGGGCTTATCACTTTGCCTCACATACTTCATTTCATCAACTCCTTATGAGTATCTAACTGTGTGCCCTACTAGAGCTGTAGACGGTGCTTGTGCAACATATGATATAGCCTTCTCTTGAAGGTGATTTAGCAACTTTGGGATTCTCAGTGTTTAGTCTGTAGAATACTCACCTGAGAAGCTTGTAAAAAATGCAGATTCCCAGTCCTCACCTTGATTCAGATCCAGTAGACCTGGCATAAAGCCTCATAAATATCCCAGGTTATTCTTTTGCAGGTATTACATTGACTTCACTTTCTAAGATATGCCTCCCAACAGTCCCTAATCTAGTACCCAATCTATGTTAAAGAGATGATATTTTTCATATGCATTTATATACTATTTCCAAAAGTGATATGATGGGAGGCAGTTTACAATAAAAATCACAATAAAGTGGAAAATCATTAATATAATAAAAGACATGAACCAAGAAATTAAACTGATGATGGAATAATTATTTGAAAATCCAGACTAAGGGAAAGTACTGAAACTAAGCATAAAAATTCACTCTGAGCCTCTCAGCAATCAAGGTAAAAAAGGAAACATGACCAAGGAGAGTGTTCTTTGTCTAATGATAGGAAGTAATTTTCTCCTGAATCTGAGCTTTCAAAGGAATTTGTCCTATGGGTCTTTGTTTGGGAACCATTAAATTACATAATAGGTAATACAATTTTTATTATTATTTAAAAGATATTGAGAAAGTAATTTCATTGCAAGGAGAAGGGAACAGGACTACATGTCAGACATTTTGAGGAAACAAAGACGCTGAAATGTTAGGCAACTTTTCTGATATGCACAGATAAGCAAGGATTTGAACCTGGGTCTGCTGATTCCAAAGTCAATTCTATTAAATTTTTTTTTATTATTATTTAATGTATTTAAACTAAAATCAAAAGAGTTCATTCATTTCTCCCACCCGTACCCCCGCCTGTGTCATCCACTAGTCTGTTCTCTGTATCTATGAACTTTGTTTTAAAATTTTATTTACTTTTAGATTCCACATATATGAGAACTCATGCAGTACTTATATCTCTGTCTGACTTATTTCCTGTAACATAATGCCCTTGAGGTCCATCTATGTTGTTAAATGGCTGAATAATATTCTATTGTATATATACTACAGTTTCTTTATCCATTCACCCATTAATTGACACTTAGGTTGTTTCCACAGCTTGGCTATTGTAAATACTCCTGCAATGAACATGAGGGTTCATATATCTTTTTGAGTTAGTGTTTTTGTTTTATTCAGATAAATACCCAGAAGTGGAACTGCTGGATCATATTGTAGTTCTATTGTTCATTTTCTTTATGAACCTCCATACTCTTTTTCCATAGTGGCTGCACCAATTTACATTCCCACCACAGTGCATGAAGGTTGCCTTTTTCTCCACATTCTTGCCAATGCTTATTATTTCTTCTCTTTTTCATACTAGCTATTCTAATAGGTGTGAGACAGTATTTCAGTGTGGTTTTGATTTGTCTCCCCTGATGATTAGTGGCATTGAGCATTTTTTCATGTACCTCTAGGTCATTTGTATGTCTTCTTTGGAAAAATGTCTATTCAGATTTTTCTGCTCATTTTTTAAGTGGATTGATTTTTTTGTTTGTTTATTTATTTATTTTATTTTTTTGCTGCTGAGTTGTTTGAGTTCTTTATATATTTTGGATCTTAGCCCCCTATCAGATAATATGATTTACAAGTATCTTCTCCCATTCAGTACGTTGCCTTTTCATTTTGTTGATGGTTTCCTTTGCTGCACAGAAGCTTTTTACTTTGCTGTAGTCCCACTTGTTTATTTTTGCTTCTATAGCTTTTGGTGTCAGATTCAAACAAGTATCACCAAAAGGTATGTCAAGGAGTTAATCACCTGTGTTTTCTTCTAGGAATTTTATGGTTTCAGGTCTTTCTTTCAAGTACTTAATCCATTTTGAGTTAATTTTTGTGTATGGTGTAAGATAGTGGTCCACTTTAATTCTTTTGCATGTAGCTGTCCAATTTTCCCAACACCATTGATTGAAGAGACTGTCCTTTCCCTATTGTGTATTTTTGGCTCCTTTGTCATAAATTAATTGACCATATATATGAAGGTTTGTTTATTTCTGGGCTCTTTTCTGCTCCATTGACCTATAGGTCTGCTTTTATACTGTGCTGTTTTAATTACTACAGCATTGTAATATAGTTTAAAATCAGGCAGTCTGATACCTTCAGCTTTGTTCTTCTTTCTCAAGATTGCTTTGGCTATTTGGAGTCTTTTATGGTTCCAAATTTTAGGATTGTTTGTTCAATTTTTTTGAAAAATGCCATTGGAATTTTGATAGGTATTGCATTGAATCTGTGGATTGCTTTGGGTAGTAGGACCATTTTAACAGTGCTAATTCTTTCAACTCAAGTACATGGAATATCTCTCCTTTTATTTGTCTTCCTCAATTTCTTTTTTATTGTTTTGTAGTTGTTCAATATATATCTTTTACCTCCAAGATTACATTTATTTCCTAGGAATTTTACTCTTTTTGATGAAATTATTGTATTAATTTTTCTTTTTCGTAACTTATTATTAGTGTATATGAATATAACAGATTTTTGTGTATTGATTTTGTAGCCTGCAACTTTTCTGAATTCATTTTTTCATTCTAACAGTTATTTGAGGAAGTCTTTAAGGTTTTCTATACACAACATGTCATCTACAAATAGTGACTTTTTTTTTTTTTTCTTTCCAATTTGGATACTTTTGATTTCTTTTTCTTGCCCAATTGCTTGGCTAGGATTTCCTGTACTGTGTTGAAAAGAAATGGAGAGAGTGGGCATCCTTGTCTTGTTTCTGATCTTGGATAAAAAGCTTTCAGCATCTCACCATTGAGTGTGATGTTAGCTGTGGGCTTGTCATATATGGCCTTTATTATGTTGAGATATGTCCCTTCTATACCCACTTTGTTGAGACTTTGTATCATAAATGGATGATGAAGTTTGTCAAATACTTTTTCTCTGTCTGTTGAGATGATCATAGGATTTTTATTCTTCAATTTTGTTTATGTTGTCTATCACAATGACTAATTTCAGATTTTGAACCATCCTTTCATCCCTGGAATAAATCCCTCTTAATCATAGTGTATGATTCTTTTAATATATTGATGAATTTGGTTTGCTAATATTTTGTTGAGGATTTTTGCCTCTATGGTCGTTAGGGATATTGGTGTGTGAGTTTCTCTTCTTGTAGCATTCTTGTTTGGTTCTGGTATCAAAGTAATTAATGCCAGCCTCATAAAATGCGTTTAGAAGAGTTCCTTCCTTTTTTGTTTTTTGGAAGAGTTTAAGAATAAACATTCATTCTTTGAATGTTTAGTACAATTCAACAATTAAGGCATGTTGTCCTGGACTTTTGTTTGTTGGGAGGTTTTTGATTACTGATTCAATCTCCTTACTAGTATTTTGTCTGTTCCCATTTTCTATTTCATTGTGACTCAGTCTTGGAATATTGTGCGTTTCTAGGAACTTATCCATTTTGTTCAATTTGTTGGCATATACAGCAGGTCCTTGAATACTATTGTTTCATTCTATACCATTTTGTTATAGGAACTTAACTTTTGTTTATATCAATTAATCTATAGTAAAATTGGTTTCATTTTACATTGTTTTGCTTAAAGTTACAGAACCTATAGATGATGCTATTTAAGACTTACTGTAATTGCTCATAGTAGTTTCTATGTACTTTTGTATTTCTGTGGTATCATTTGTAACATCTTTTTTATTATTTGAGTCTTCTCAATTTTTTCTTACTAAGTCTATGTAAAGGTTTGCCAATTTAATTTATCTTTTAAAAGAACCAGCTGTTAGTTTCGTTGATCCTCTCTATTGTCTTTTAACTCTCTATTTCATTTACTTCTCTAATCTTTGTTATTTCCTTCTTTCTACTAACTTTAGGCTTCATTTGTTTTTATAGTTCCTTGAGGTGTAAAGTTAGGTTGTTTGAGACTTTTCTTGGTTTTTGAGATAGACATTCATTGCTATGAACTTCCCTTTTAGAACTGCTTTTGCTGCATTCCATAAATCTTAGTATGTCACATATCCATTTTCGTTTGTCTCCAGGTATTTTTTATTTCTCTTGATTTCTTCTATGATTCAGTGGCTGTTTAGTAGCACATTGTTTAATCTCCACATATTTGTGAATTTTCCAGTATTCTTCATGTAATTAATTTCTAGTTTTATATCATTGTGGTCAGAAAAGATGCTTGATATGATTTCAAACTTCTTAAATTTATTAAGACTTGTTCTGTGTCCTAATATATGATCTATGTTAGAAAATATTTTATGTGAACTTGAGAAGAATGTGTATTATTTTGCTTTTGGATGAAATGTTCTGTAAATATCCATCACATCTAAAGTGTCATTTAAGACCAATATTTCCTTATTAATTTTCTGTCTGTATGCTCTATCCTTTGATGTAACTAGGGTATTAAAGTCCATACTATTATTCTAATGCTGTCTATTTCTGTTAATATTTACTTTATATATTTAGATGTTCCAGTATTGGGTGCATAAATATTTAGAAATGTTATATCGTCTTGCTGGATTGACTCTTTTATCATTATATAATGCCCTTCTTTGTCTCTTACTACATTCTTTGTTTCTAAGTCTATTTTGTCAGACATAAGTATTTTGTCAGACCAGCATTCCTCTGAATTTCATTTGCATGTAGGTGGGTCTGGGTTTTCTTGTTTGTTTTGTTTTTTATCCTATAGCCACCCTATATCTTTTGATTGGGGAATTTAATCCATTTATATTTAAAGTAATTATTGATAGGTATGTGCTTATTGCCATTTTCTTGTTTTCTGTTTGTTTTTGTAGTTTCTCTCTGTTTCTTCTATTGCTCTCTTTCTTTGTGCTGTGTTGGCTTTCTTTGGTAGTATGCTTATTTTCCTTTTTATGTTTTGTGTATTTACTATAGGCTTTTTCTGTAGTGGTTACTATGAGGCTAATATATAACAACTTATATCTATAATAGTCTATTTTAAGTTGATCACTATTTAAATTTGATCCCATTGTAAAAGTCAGCATTATTCCTCTCCCCCCATTTTTTATGTTTTGACATCACAATTTATATCTTTTTATCTTCGGTATCCCTTAACTAACTATTGCAACCTAGTTATTTTTACTATGTTCATCTTTTAATCTTCCTCCTAGCTTTATAAGTGATCGATCCATTACTTTTACTACATATTTACCTTTCCAGTGAGATTTATTCTTCCATACATATTCTTGTTACTAATTAGTATGCTTTCCGTTCAGCTTGGAGGAGTCCTTTTAACATTTTTTGTAAGGCTGTTTTAGTGGTGATGAACTTCTTTAGCTTTTGCTTATCTGGAAAACTCTGTCCGCCCTTCACGTCTGAATAACTTTGCTGGTTACAGTATTCTTGGTTGGAAGTTTTTTTCTTGCAGTACTTTGACTGTATTATGCCACTTCCTCTGGCCTCCAAAATTTCTGCTGAAAAATCTACTGATTATCTTATGGAGTTCCCTTTTATGTAACAAGTTGTTTTTCTCTTGCTGCTTTTAATATTCTCTCCTTGTCTTTAACTTTTGAAATTTTTATAATGTGTCTCAGTGTGGGTCTCTTTGAGTTTCTCTCATTTGGAACTTCCTGGACTTCTGATTAGTGAATTTTTCAGCCATAATTTTTTTTCAAATAAGAAGAAATGCTAGTTTCAGTAATACCTGACCTGTTCAAAATGCTAATAAAGGTGTTTGAAAAAAAATGATATAATTTAAATCCTTTTTAAAAAAGAACTTTGCTCATCATAGACCTGGACACTTGAAACCTATATAATTTTACTAACCAGTATCACGCCAGTAAATTTAATTTAAAAAAGAACTTTGCATAGAGCTACTTTTTACAATAAGCTTAGATGAAAACTGGAGGCTTAAATATGGTTGCATTTTTGAGAATTTTGAAGATGAGTGATTGGTGGGTCCCTTCAATAATCTCTTCTAACTATCAATAGTCTCAGTGACGCTTTTGATGGGAGACGAATAATAGACAATTCAAAATTGAGATTACTATCCAGTTCCACTCACTTTTTGACTGAAGAAAGATCTGATGTGTGGATGACAAAGATGTTATTTCCTTGTAAAATAAAATGATTTTTATAATAGTTTTACCTTAATGGAGAATAATTTCAAGTGTATACAATGGTGAGCCAAGCAAGCAGTTTCAAACAGATCAAGGACAATTCTCACAAAGCAATTCAGTGTCTGCACAAATAGATGGAAATGTCAGAACTCTGTACCGTAAGGCAAAAAGAACATGCCTATCTTAAAAGTTTTGGAGGATAAAAGGTACCAAAGGTCCCTGTTGACTATGGAAGATGCTTAACATGACTCCTGTAAAACGTTTAATTTTGAGATCACCTGCATACCAATGGTTAATCAGGTAAATCACAAATTGTGACCCTAGGGAACTATGTATGGTGATCAGTTGAGCAGACTAGTTTAATGTTATCCATTTAGATGTCAAAGTGTGCCTACCAAAATTGGTCATTTTGGTTTTAGAAGAATTACTATTTAGCAGCTTTTCCTGATGTAAGTTAGTCAATAGGTTGAATTGCTAGTCAAAGCCACTTCGATGACCACATAGTCATCAACACATGAGAGGTGCTTGTCCTGCTGTGACTAGGTCATTTAAAGACAATTTGTTCAGTTATAAAATTAAAAGGAGGGCACTTGGGATCCAGCCCTGTTTTATGCCATTTAAAATAGACATTTCATCTGTCAAAAAGAAGGCCTTTCCTATCCATGTTAATTTGTGCCATATTGTCCAGCAGTAATGGCTCTGAGAGAGAATTATAAGCCTTGAATCTATGTTGAGATCATACACTTAGGCCTCTTTATGGATTCAATGACCAATGATAAATCAATAACTTCCATGAAAAGTCTTAAAATGCTCCTAATTGATTGAAAGACTGCAGTGTATCTTCAGAAGTATAAGCTGCATGCTGATTTCTCATCTCTCTTTTAATTGTCTGAACTTGATTTCCTAATTTGCCCTCATTCCTCTTCTTCTATACTTTTTTATGTTACTTTAACATAGTCTTATAGCCTAAATTAGCTTTCTGTTTTATTGGATCAACCAAATATTTCATTCTGTAAATATATGAGTGATCTAAATGTTTGCTAAATAAAAGAATGGGTGAATGAATGCATGGAGGAATATTTTCTACTTCAGTTATGATCACATATAAAGTCCCTAACCATTCAATTTGGAGACACAGAAAGAAGAAATAAAAGGTCAAAGAACATGATGAATGTGTTCTGTGTCCTTTAGCTCAAGAGATTGTTTTGGATTTCTGTCAAGGAAATTTGGAATCATATCGCTCAAGATTTTCAAGGTACAGATTGTTGAAAATGGATGGGCTTCATCATCACTTGTCATGAAGTTACAGACCTTGTCACATTGGCCAAGCCATTCTAATGTTCCAGTTGGATTCCTCTAATGTTCTTTTCCTGAGGAAAATCCAAAGAACACCTAGACAGTCTGAATACTATTGACTGTAAATTCCTTAATTTTCTCATTTCTGTCCTGGTTCCCATGTGTCTATCTAGGTGTTGTATTTAGCCTCTAAACAATTTTCAGTTAATTAATAACATATTTGTAGTTAGATGCCAGCTCTTGTTCAGTACATTACACAACCAAGTCAATGATTTTCCATATTTTTTACATCATGGTAAACATAAGAGTGATGATATCATCTGCTAGAATAAATGAAGGAGCCTGTTCATGGTGATGGGCATTATGGGCCACCATGGAGGCTGAGAGGGTCCAACCAAAGCACAATGGAACCCCTCATTCTGGTATCTAACAGAAATAATTTGGGAAAGCTCTAGTGTTCAGTATACAGTAAAATCTTGGAGTAGAAAGTAGTTATCAGGTCCAGTTTTGCATTCCCAGTAATTAGATTTAATTACTCTACACCTCCAAAATAGTGGTTGTTTATCCTATGTTTGAAGATTTCTAGAGTTGTTGAGAGACTGTCCTGCTGTGGAAACACTGTGTACAGAAATCCTTATGTCATCCACCTTGCTCTCCACTATTTATAATCAGCTCCTTTATCTTCTCTTAAGTAAAAGTGAATATTGTCATAAAAACTATCCTTCAAAACCTCAAGTAAGTCATTTGTCAGTTTCTTTTTAGGTAAATAAGGCCAATCCTTTCTATCTTTCTTCTCAGGGCTGCTTTCCTACTTCCTCAATATTTTATTTTACTTTATGTTTGCTTCTCTAAATTTACTCTGATTTCTCCACATATTCTTTTAAATACAAAAATCAAAACTTGACAAATTAGTCTATAAAAATCTGGCCATCACAGCATATGTTCATATGGGCCTACTTAATCTCTTACTGTGGTCCAATGACATTCTCAAATATTATTATTTCACTGTAAGTGTAGTTGAGTGATAGCACTTACACTTATTCTTAACAAACAGATGAGCAAATGTGAACAAGGGACTCAAATAATAAAACTATAAACATTAAAATTAATCATTGCTGTTATTAAGTAAAACACTATACTTAATAGTGCTTGACAAATGGTATCTCATTTGACGCTCACAACAACCTAACAGGTAGATAGATAGATAGATTAGCATTCCCATTTTATAAATGAGGAAACTGAGGCTCAGGAACATTAGGTTACTTGTGCAGCATTGGTCTTGGATTCAAGCAGATTAATTCTCTGTCCACTGTCACTTATTGTCTCCCCAAGAACAGTAGTTCAGAATAATGATCATCAGACCTTTTTGCACTGTGTATATTCTTCTGGTTCTTTTTGTAGAAGCCAAATCATGTTAAATGGAGAATCCTATCTCAAATTTTATCAATTATCTCCTTAAGAGGACCAGTACAACTTTAAAAGAGTTAATGCTCCTCAAAATATGCTTCTAAATATATTTTTCCTAATCTAGTACGGTCATTTTTATATTGAGGTATACTTGACATAAAACATTATATTAGTTTCAAACGTAGACTATAATCACTTGATATTTCTATCTATTGCACAATGATCGCCACCATAAGTCTAGTTAATATGAGTCATATATAGTTATAATTTTCTTCCTGTGATGAGAACTTTTAAGATCTACTTTATTAGCTACTTTCAAATAGGCAATGCAGTATTATTAACTATATTTACTATGCTGTACATTAGATCCCCACGACTTATTTTTTTTATAACTGGAAGAAGTTTGTACCTTTTGGTGCCCTTCACTCATTTTACCCATCACCCCACCCTCCACCCCTCACTTCTGAAAACCACCAATCTTTTCTCTGTTTCTATGAGCTTGTTGTTGTTTTTTGTTGTTGTTAATTTGTTTCCTGGTTTTTTTGTGTGTTTTGGGGGCTTTTTTTGGATTCCACACATCAGTGAGATGACAAAGTACTTATTTTTCTTTGTCTGTCGTATTTCACCTAGCATAATGCCCTCAAAGTCCACCCATGTTTTCACAAATGGCACGATTTCATTCTTTTTAATGGCTGAACAGTACTCCATTGTATATAATGTACTACAATTTATTTATCCATTCATCCATCAATGGACACTTAGGTTGTTTCCATACCTTGGCTATTGGAAATAATGCTGCTATGAACATGCAGATCTCTTTCTGAGTTAGTGTTTTTCTGTTTTCAGGTAAATACTCAGAAGTGGAATTGCTAGATCGTATAATAGTTCTATTTTTCCTTTTTTTTTTTGAGGAACCTCCATACCCTTTTCCATAGTGGCTATACAAATTGCATTCCCAACAGTGCATGAGAGTTCCCTTTCCCTCATACCCTTGCCAATATTTGTTATTTCTTGTCTTTTTGTTAATAGCTGTTTCAACAGTTGCAAGGTAATATATGATCATGTTGCTTCTAGGAAAAACCTTATTAAGCAAATAGTTACATAACACTCATACTATGTGTCCAAATACTCTTCTAGGTGTTTTACAAATATAACCTACATAAGCCTTCGAAGTAGGCACGAGGATGTTAAACATGGAGACACTGAGCACAAAGAAGTTAAACAATTGCCCAAAGTCCCAGAAATAGTATGGGAGTAAAGTTGGGATATGAACCTAAGACCAAGCCCTTAACCACTCTACAATCCTCTGTTGCTTGCTGAGCAATGTTTATTTATAGAATGTATGATGACCATTTAAATTCTGTGACTGAATTTAAAACCATCAGGTGTGTGTTTGTTGGTAGCTATGTGTAGGCAGACATAGACACGCTGATACACCTTTTGAAAATTTAAATGGAAATTAAAATAAGCCCTCTTAAACAGAGATGGCTTTATTCATAGTAAGAAATGTATGGTCAGACACACATACAAACCTCAGGTTTCAAAGCTTCCAGTGCAGTAACATAAATAGGAAGTCATCAAAACTCTCCCTAGTTTGGGATACCTGAGTTTTCAAATGGACCCAAAATTTGGTGTCTTGACTCAAACTCAAGCAGTAGAGCCAAGACAGGGCTGAGAGTCCCGTAAATGACCCTGGGCTTCCCCATCCTCATGGCAAACTGAGGGGCTGTGAACATATGTGGGTGTCAAGTTGGCCTCTGCTTTCATCATTGCAGAGGACGCTATTCAGCTTTGATATAGCTGTCATGATTTGGTGGCAACTGCATAAATACACCACAATTATTTTACATTTGCAAATGTTGGTCATCATAGCTCTCATACAAAGGCTGTTCAATTCAACTTAAACAAGAAATTTTATCCATGACACCCTCTACCTGGTTAATTTGAAATAACGTAATTTGAAATATATTGGGGAGTTTCTTTATATGTAATTTCCCTATGACAGGCCTGGGGCATTTTGATCTTTATTGAAATCAGCATACATTTCCATATGGGCAAAGAAAAGAAAGAATATTCCTTCTTTGAGCTTATGTAAGCACCTAAAACAAGACACCAGCAGTCAGAAACCAAGTAGAATTTTGAAAGATACTACAGGTAAGTATTGGTATTGCTTAGTTAAGTGGTAAAACTTATAGGCAACACTGCTATAAAGGGGGTAAGCTTGGGGTGTTTGGGACACATACATCGACCACAGTAGAGGAAGATCTCTAGACATTGGAGTCACAGGACCTCAGTTTGAATCCCAGCTCTACCGCTTACTATCTGTATGTCTTTAGGCAAATTACTTATTCTCAGGTCCCTCAGTTGTATAATAGGGATGCAAATAATTTGCAAGGTTGCTTTAAATATGAGAGATAATGCATTAACTAGTCCAGTTCTTGGTTCTTTGTAAGTATACAGAGGGTGCCAAAAAGTGTATATACATTTTAAGAAAGAAAAAAACTGTATTTAAAATTGTAATAATCAATATATACGGATAACAAAAGACGTATATTTTTTTGGCACCCCCGGTATATAAAAATGGCATTCTTTTTTATGAAGATCTATGTCTTATTTACAATTTTGATATAGGAAGTTAACAAAGAGGAAAAGGAAATGATTTTGGTTTCATCAAAATGGTAAGAAGAAGGCTCTGGCTCCCACTATGTGCTCACAGGTGGGGTGCTCTTAGTTGTGAAGTACCTAATGGTGGGTGAGCAACACATGAGCAATACACTGCATGCAGTAATGTTGGGCCAAATGTTTGCTCTCTCACCCTGGTACAGTGTGATGTATTTTATTTGAAACAAAAAGAAAAACACAGAACTTCAATTACTAACTGGGTTTCCATGATGCAGACAAACTTATCCAAAGTAGGATCTTCTTGCACAGGCTCAGAGTAGTACAAAGTGTCCTAGACAGCGTGCATTGTCTGTGTACACTCTCCCAGATGCAGCAAACTGTGATAAATTATATCTTGACAAAGAAACTATTCTTGTTTAAAGCAAGTTTGGAAACAATATTTCTAACCCTTCTTTAATCATATACTTTGATGGAAGAATGTTCTTATGCACATCAGCTCAGCTCAATTCCTTCCAGAAGGACTGACATCTTAAACTGCACTAAACAATGAATCACCTTGTCAAATAAAGTGCAAAATGGAAAACCTGTTACCAAACTCATCTGATATAATGACATTTACAACAACATGTTTGAGGTGATAAACCGACAATAATAATTATATTTCCTTTAGACTTTGATTGTACTTGGAAAGTTCGATGCAATCATACTTTCTTCCTTCAAGAAAATTTTACACCCCGACATTTAATTTCTGAAACTTCAAACCGTCTATGAATGTGCAAATCACAGTTGGCATTAAAAGAAGCACTCTCAGCTCTCTTTCAGGAGCCTGGAATAAGGACGACGATGATGATACAAACAATAGCTAAGTATCGGAGACTTTTCCTGTTATTCAAGGTTGATGGAAGCATTGGAGTTCAGAAATGACAAAGAGAGCACTTTTCTCTCCCTAACAAGATTTTGCTGGTGGACTTTCTTGAAGAGAATAAAAACAGAGTCATGGTTGTGTGAAACATCAGAGTACAGCCACAGGAACAGCACTTTTGTACATAGTAGGGATTCAGTTATTATTAAGTGAATAACCATTTCTGGGAATTTTCCACAGAATATTCTCAGCATTCCGAAGACTGGGCCACTCCTTTCAGGGTAGGGTTCTAACTACCCTCCCAATGCAGGCTGGGATTTTCTCTGCCATGAGTTTCTTGGCCTTACAGACAACCCTGGTTCCCTCTGATGCCCTATAATCCTGCCTGGTGAACAGGCTCCCTCACAGACTCATGCGCAAATGCCTCGCTTCCATCTGGGGTGGCCAACCATCAGACCTTCTACATTCCTACATTCCTAGATTCTCACTGCTCTAGCAGTTGTGTTCAAAGCGTTTGGGCTGTGGCTTACTGGCCTTCTACATCTATTTTGCTGTTTGTCAGTAGCTCTGGCTAAAAGTTCTGTGGGGAAAAAAGTTTAAACTTTTGACTAAAAAGAAATTGGGTATACTATTTGCATGTTCCACTTATCCATGCTCTTTGTCTTGGAACTCCCCAGAGGGCAGGGCATGGGCTGTAATCTCTTCCCATAACTATTTGTAATTACAGAATCTACTTATGGCTCAAAGACTTTAGTGATTAAGACACAACATAAAAAACTAAGTCTAGACATGATGGTTTTAGGTGCTTTACTGAACATAAAAATTGTATGTTTTGTATGTCTAGGAAGTTGTAATCTTACATATGTGAAGGACATGCTATATACATAGTTTCTTCTCTATGATCCCTCATATCTTGTATGGCCTCCCATAATAGAAATAATAAACTATAATATTTCAGACAGATCTAAATTATGAAAGTGTTTGTTAGGTTACTTGTTAGAAATGCTTTGCATCAACTATTCTATTACAAATTCCTCGTAATCTGTGTCTTGTTCTTCTAATGCTAACACCATGGCTTCCAAAATAGTAGCACTCAACAAATTGGTTACTATTGAAATGAATATAAATATTTAAATAAAGGATACCCTTCATTTTTTTAATACCAAAAGGCAGTTTGACAGAGTCTTCCAGAAGGCAGGGAGATTTCTAGAGCAACTTGATTTATGTCAGAACTAGCATATAATAATTCCATAGTTCATATTTGTTAAATGAATAAATGAGGACTGACAGGGAGATGTTTAATATATGGAGCACGAGGCAGTCTCACAATATAGAACTCAAGGGAAGATGATCCTATTGATAAATGAACAAATCAGTATGCTCTGAGGATTTAGGCAGCAACAATGACAGCTATGATCACTCGTGACATGGCAGGAACTGTATATATATGAATTTATATAATGTATGTACTATCTCTAATACCTTGCAAGACGTCTATAATGAAACCCATTCCACAGATTGAAGATAAGCAGCTTTTCTGAGGTCAATTGCAATGACTGGGCTGAGCCAAGATTTGAAGTCAGGCCTATCCCTTCCAAAGCCTGTTATTTTCCCACCACCCTTTGCTACCCAGTTTATTGCCTGAAGTCCATAGATCCAATGGAAGTAGGGGACAGGGAGAGTGGGGAAAGGATATCAGGCTTACAGCATTTCACATTCATTACAAGCAATGAAGATTTGATGTACTGAGGTCAGTTAGGAGAGGATATTATGATTTCGTTGATTCTAAAAATGAAACTTTTCTACATATGTGTGCATATGACTCTAGCCCATTAAAAAAAATTCTTTTAACCCAAAGTGGAGAATAACAACACATGCCCATTCTTTGAAAACAATAAGAGATGATTGGTGGCCACATGCCGAAATGGTTATGTTCCCTCTGCTCTCTATATCATTATATGTGAAATCATTGAGGGGAGAAAAATGATAAAGACTCCATATTGTGCCAGATACGGCTGCACTCAAATAGCTTTGTCCCCTTCTTAAGAAATCAGGCCGGAAAACTGGCTAATTGGAGGGCCAGCAGGCCCATGAAGCCCACATAATGAATTCCAGGGTCAAGGACACATCAGCGTTCACATTGTAGTAAATGACATTAGTAGCAAAGAAATCGGGGGGCTCTCTTCTCATGTGTGGTGTTCATGGAAGCGAGAGCTTTGTGGAGCCTGCCAACATTACGCATGTACAGTCTGAGCTAATGTCTGTATTAATTTAACTTTTCTCTGAAATTGCTGTTGAACTTTTTTTCTTTTAAATGAGTCACTGTTTGAAAAAATAAAAAATCTATCCAACATAACAAAGACTCTATGAAAATTAGTGCCTCTGCTCTTTTTTTAACCCTCTTTTGGAAACTGAATTGTTCATGGTTCAGATACTGTTCCAATAATGAATTTGAAAATTTGCCATATTTTTCTTAATTAATGTTCTTCATTTTTCTCCAGGGGAGAGGGTGAGGGACAGCAAACTATTTGCTTTTAGAGCAACCTGGTTGAAACCACAAGCTAAATGATGGCAAATCACACTTTCCTGTGTCTCTCTCCAGGCCAGTAAGGTTTACCATGTTGCCACTCAGCAGCGTCTGCCTGCGTAGTTCAGCCACTGAGAAGAGAATATGGGCATCAAGTGTCACCAGCGTGCATTGGGAAAAACGTGTACCGGTACTCATAGCTACTTCTCACTTTCGTAACTATGGATTCAATCTATCAAAGTCCAAGCTGAAGTCAATTCACTAATTTAACATTTTGAGGTGGAGGCACCTGCTAGGTGTGAGGCTGGATGCTAAACATTGAAGATATAGATGTTTCTCAATCCAGAACCTTAGAAATCAACCCTGATCGATAATTTGCTCTCAACTCCCAAATTCAATCCTCTAGTTAATGCTGTTGATTCTGTAAGCAAATGTCACCTCAATAAATTTAAAAAAAAATAGGTAAAAAAAAGTAAGAAAAAATAAATAGCATATTACTATCACCATTTCTTGTGTAAGAGTCCAAGCCGCCACCATCTCTTGCCTATACTACTTCATATTTATCCATCTATAAATCTACCATCCTCTCAGTGAACATTTATTGGACACCCAGTATGTGCCTGGGACTTTCCTGGGATGAGTTGAACACTGTTGGACAAGAAAGCAGGGACCCTCTTCCCATGGAGCAGCATGCTAAAGAAGGAATACAGGAAATGTTTAAAAACCAGGAAAAACAAGTCAGTGATTAGTACACTACTAATAAAACAGGGTTCTGCTGTTGGAGGCAATGGCGGGAAGTAGATATGCACTAAATTTTTGTTTGGGTTTTCGTATTCAGGCAAAAATCTGCTACTTTGACCTCAGCCTTTGGAAGGCAAAAATAGCTGAATGCCTGCTGCAAGGTCATTTTTGTCATCCCTAAACTTGTCAATAATTAATAGCCAGGCAATCATGTAGCTTTCTAACATTACTAGTCAAAGTAACATTTGTGATACAAACAAAATATATCATTAAGATTGATTGTTAATATCTAAGTATTCATTTTCAACTATAGGTAAGCATGCTAGATGATTCTGGGGGTAAAAACCTACTTCATGCTTTACATTCTATAAAAAGTCAGTTAAAATACACACACACACACACACACACACACACACACACTGGGGGCGCCAAAAAATGTATACAAGTAGACACTGGTCAGCGTTGCTCAAGCAGTAGTTCGCTGTAATCGGAAGTGTCTGGACGCTGATGGTAACCTCTTTGAGCACCTCTTGTAATTGCAGAAGTCAAACGTGACTTGTATTCATCTTTTGTTATTGGTGTATATTAAGTATTACAATTTTAATATAGCTTTTCTTAAAGTTTTGTGTAACATTTTTGTGGCACCCTATGTATAATATATACCATGTTTCCCCCCAAATAAGACCCAACTGGAAAATAAGCCTTAGCATGATTTTTCAGGATGACATCCCCTGAACATAAGCCCTAATGTCTTTTGGAACAAACCTTAATATAAGACCCCGTCTTATTTTTGGGAAAACATGATATATATAAATATATATAACATATTTACATATATAAATATATATATGTATATATATATATGTGTGTGTATATATATATATATATATATATATATATTTATCATAAGAATAAGTGCTGTACTATGTGATGATTATGAAAGCTGTTAATTTTATTTATGTACACATGCAATTGTGAAGAACTTTCAACCAGTTAAATAAGTAAAGACTGGCAGATAGACAAACCACCTTTAAGATGTGTATTTAAGTTTTAGTTAAACCCCATTTAGGTTGTAATTTTGAGGAAATATCCTCGTTTGGAATTCTTTGCATCTTGTTAAGATACATTAAAAGCAAAATGCTAAATTTCATACCTCAGAATTTCCTAATAAGGCGAAACATCAAAAAACCTGTTAAAGAATGCCCGTGAACAGCAACTCTTAGTCCGATTGTACTGCAGACTACAAAGAGCATGAAGACAAGAGGCTATTAGAGAAAAATCAGGTAACCTCAAACTATCTTGCTCCTCTGCTGAAGGTAATGGGAAGTAGCATTATAGTGACTGCAGGAGCTGTCTAGTGGCTGATGGTGCTGAGAAATTGTTTCTGCAGTGTGGTTTCAAACTTCCAAAATCAACTACTAACATTGTGCATGATGAAACTGTAGAAATAATTAAATGTATTTATTTAAATAGTAGGTTTATTTTTTTCAATGCAGATGTTCTTTTTATAATGAACTAAATATTGAATTTAGCAATTAGCAATTCAGCATGGATCCCTAAAAGGTGTTAGGGGTGTATCTAGCAGGAAGCAAGAAAGCCTTCTCACAGAAGGTGACTTTAAGCTGTGACTTGAACTAAAGAAAGGGTCATTCAGGTTGTGATTTGGGGCAGAGCATTGCAGGTAGAAAAAATAAGTAGTGCAAAGGTCCACAGGGAGCAACTAGCTTATCTCACACTTGAGAAGAAGGAAGATGTGGCTGGAAAACAGGAGGTAATAGGGAAAGGATCCCAGATGAGGACTGAAGAGACAGGCAGGAGCCAAACGCTAGACTTCTTCCACTCGTCTCCATCCTCTACCACCCCTCCTCACAGGCTCCATTCATGACCCTCAGAGTCCTGCAGAATGATCTTTGTACAGCATACATACATGTTACCACTCTGCTTAGCATTCCATGGTTTCCTACAGTGCATACATAGAATGCTACCCAAACTCCTTGCCAAGCCTCCAAGACCTGGCCCCTGCAGATTCTCTAGGCACACCTCACCACTGTCTTCCCTTCACTGACTCATTTCCAGCCCCTTCTTTCTGCTCATTTACACACCAAGCTCTGTGAAATCTGGTCTGTTGCCCATACTATTCCCTTTACTAGGATCCCTTCCCCTCAGCTCTTTGCATGGTGTCCAACTCTTCTCAAGTTTCAACCTCACCTTTTGGAGGTCTTCTCTGACAACACTGACCAAAATTGAATCTCCCTTCCCTCTACTCCATGCTAATATCCCACATCAGCTATTTTTCCCCTTGAATTTCTTTTCTTGTGTATTAATTGTCTTTCCCTATTAGACTAAAAACTACTTTGGGGCTGGTGCCAAGTTCATTTTCTTTATTGTTGTTGCCTTAACACCCAGCATGATGGCGGGCAATGCTGAGCCTTCAATAAATACTCATTGAGTAGACAATAGAAAAGTAAAAATAAAAACAACTGCAGTTCTTTAAGTTACAGCCCAGTAGAGGAATAAACAAATAAAATAATAGTAACAGGAAATGAATAGCTCCCACTAACTGTTCACTCTATGCTAACTGTTCACTCTATAGCGTGTGCTCAGTGTTTTATTTATTGTCCACAACACATCTATGAGCAAGACATTACTCTATGTGTATTTTTAAAAACTGGAGAAACTAGGAGCTCAGGCAGAGAAATTATCTTGCCCAAAGTCATCATGGTAAGTGGTAGAACCAGGCGTTGGTCTCAGGAAGCCTTAAATTCCACACTCAGAATGAAGACTTTATTTAGTTGACTTCTGGGAGGCACGGCAGATATTCTGAGCAAAGTAAAATAATTTTTAAAACACTTAGGAGTATTCATTGCCAGAATTATAATAGATCATTTGTATTTTTAACTCTGTGAAACCTAAATGGAGCTGATATTCAATTTCACTCCCAGGCAGCTTTGCCCGAGGACTTCATTTCTGATTCCATTCCCTCAATTAAAGAGAACTGGTTAACTCTTAGAATGTGAAATGCTCCTCAAACACACAAATAACCACAAGGACAATTAAAATGATAAAATCTTAGACAAAATGCGAAATAAAGTCAAATATAATTTCTTCTAAGTGTTGATGATTATTTTTAGACATAAAATCATGTACTGTGCAAAAATTCATGAACTCTAATTTTCAAGAAAGAAAATAGCACAATCACAATAAACCCTACATAAATGTGTTTTTAAACACGTTATTATTTATACCAGATTTTTAATATGAAGTATTTTTAGTGTGCCTGCTTTGGTTCAATCTTGTTATACAAACAAACAAACAAACAAAAAACACACCCTGCAAAATGAATTTCTCCATGTAGCTGGATATAATTCCAGGTTGTGAAGAAACAGATTATGTACTTATGTTCTTCTTTCTTCTCAATTATGAATATAAAGTTCAGGACAAAAAAAATGTATCCTTGGGCAACACAATAATTTGCAGTTAAATAAGCATTTTCCTAAGTCTTAAAAAAACAAGGGAGCATGCAAGTACAAAAGAAATTAAATTTTAAGCTGTAAGAGCTGAAAATTTTAGAGGTACAATTCACATACAGTTATGTGACTTTTATTCTCTTAAAAATCCATTTGGATCATTTTTACATCATTAAATATTCACATTTTGTGTAATAAATGTATAATTCTTCAACATGAAGCTATGTCATTATTTCTTTAACAAAGCTTCCTTTTGAGTAGCAAAACATTTTTCAAGATTTTTTTAGTTTTCCAGTTTCAATAATGTAAAAAAAAAAAGTCCTACTGGGATGAAAATCTTTCTAATAATCAGCTTCATTACAGCCTAATTTACTTACAATAAAATACATCTATTTTAAGTTTATATTTCCAGGAGTTCTGAAAAACGTATATATCCATGCAACCACTTGCAATTAAGATATAGGACATTTCAATCAAAGGGAGTGTTCCTTTGTGTCCCCCACTTTCCAAAACCTGGGAAACCACTTATCTGTCACTATAAGGAGGGTACCAGAAAAACATATACACATTTTTTTAAATTAGTTTCAAGCATACAAAGCAATGTAAAAGTTAGACATTTAAACTCATAAAGTGATTACCCACCTCTAAGCTACTATCCTTCTGACATGTCGCTATTATAATGCCATCCACTATCTCCCCTATGTTGTACTCCACATCCCATGACTATATATACCTATATATTTAGTTAGAGTTGACATTCAATGTTTTTCTACTTCAGCTTCAGGTGTATAGTGCAGAGTGGTCAGGCATCTACACAGTCTATGACGTCATCCCCCTGATAAGTCCAGTGCCCATCTGGCACCTTACGTGATCTTTAGAACATTGTTGATTATATTCCCTACACTGTATTAACTATCAACTTGTATTTCTTAATGCCTTCACCTTTTTCACCCTGCCCCCAACCCCATTCCCATCTATCACTATGATAGATCTAGTACCTACCTGGCACCATACCTAGTTATTACAATATTGTTGACTATATTCCTTATGTTATACCCTGCATCCTCATGACTACTGTATAACAACTAGCTTATACTTCTTAATCCTTTCCCCTTTCACCCATCCTTAACCTCTCTCCCATCTTAAAGAAGTCCCTCTAAGATTCCTTGTAATACTGGTTTGGTAGTGATGAAGTCCTTTAGCTTTTTCTTGTTTGGGAAGCTCCTTATCTGTCCTTCAATTCTAAATGACAGCCTTGCTAGGTAGAGCAATCTTGATTGTACGTTGTTTTTCATCACTTGGAATATTTCCTGCCACTCCCTTCTTGCCTGCAAAGTTTCTGTTGAGAAATCAGCTGACAGTCTTAGGGGAGCTCCCTTGTAGGTAACTAACTGCTTTTCTCTGGCTGCTTTTAAGATTCTCTCTTTGTCCTTAACCTTTGGCATTTTAATTATGATGTGTCTTGGTGTTGGCCTCTTTGGGTTTGTCTTGTTTGGGACTTTTTGTGCTTCCTGGGTTTGTATGTCTATTTCCTTTACCATGTTAGGGAAGTTTTCTGTCATTATTTCTTCAAATAGGTTTTCAATTCCTTGCACTCTCTCTTTCTGGTACCCTATAATGTCCCAGAGGCCCCTTGATATTGTCCCAGAGGCCCCTTAAACTCTCTTTAATTTTTTGGATTCTTTTTTCTTTTTGCTGTTCTGGTTGGGTGTTTTCTGCTACCTTACCTTCTACATCGCTGCTTGGATCCTCTGCTCCATCTAATTTACTGTTGGTTCCCTGTAATGTATGCTTCATTTTCATTATTGTATCCTTTATTTCTGACTGGTTCTTTTTTATGGTTTTCATCTTCATTTTTATGCTTCCAATCTCTCTGTTGAAGTTCTCCCTAAGATCATTGAGCATTCTTGTAACCAGTGTTCAGAACTCTGTGTCTGATTGTTTGCTTATCTCCATTTTGCTTAGTTCTTTTTCTAGAGCTTTGTTCTGTTCTTTTATTTGGGACATGTTTCTTTCTCTCCCCATTTTGGCTGCCTCCCTATGTTTGCTTCTATGTATTAGGTAGGGCTGCTATCTCTTCCGATCTTAGTAGAGTGGCCTTATGTAATAGGTGTGCTGTGGGGTTCAGTGGCACAGCCTTTCTGCTCACCTGAGCCATGCGCTCCAGTTGCATCCCTTGTGTGAGTTGTGTGTGCCCTCCTCTTGTAGTTGAGCCTTGGTTGATAATTGCACATCAGTGAGAGGAACTGACCTTTGGGCTCACTGGTTGTGAGGACTGGCCTTGACTATGGTGGAAGAGTTGTTGTGCAGGGGCTGATCCTACAGCTGTCTGAGCAGGACTCTGATGCCTGCCTAATCCAACCCTTTGGTGTGTTGTACTTGGAGACAGTTAGGTGATGCTCCAGCTCATTTTGAAGCTGGCCACTGGGGCACCAGCCCCAGGATCACCTTGGAGGGGATCCACTGTAGGTCTACTTCAGCCACAGCCCATTACCCAACCTGGGCCACCTCGCGGGAGCCAGAAAGAAATCCGCAAATGGCTGTCACCCATGCTGTGTTTGGAAGCACCTTGAGAGGCCAAGCCATAAACAAAGGCCAGCTGCCACTATTGCAGGCTTAGGGTTGCTCAGCCAGAGATATAGGACCTGCTCAAACCAGATGCTGCTTGTCTGGGTTCCGCAAAGCTTTGAGAGACCTTAGAAAAGTCTGCAGTTTGAGGCAAGGCAGGCAGTCTGTATGAAAAAGCTACTGGAAGTGGCCTGGGTGTGGCCAAAAATTGGGTGGGGCCAGGTGTCAAATTGCTAGGGCGGGGCAAACGAATGGAGGAGACTCAGATATGGCAGCCTCCTGTGTACCCATGCTGGGAAGGGGGAGAGCTCAGCAAAGAAACAATGGTCTCCACCAGCTCCCCCCGTCCAGGAGAAAGCCACCTCCAGCCCCTGTCCCAAGCCAGACAACTCAATTCCCCACCATTTGTCCCTGCCGCCTTTCCAGCTGCTGCCCCATCGCTGGAGCTCAGAGACAGTGAATCCATTGGTGGGTAAGTCTGCGCAGTCCCTCTAAGAGGAGCACCTGTGAGTGCAGCTGAATTTGGTCTCATGTAGTTACAATCTCCACCGGTTTTCACAACCAAAAATCATGGGGACCTCTCTCCCCAACACAGGAACCCTGGGCCCAGGAGGGGCTGGGATCTCTCACTCCTTCAAGAGATGGGGGGACCCCCACAGCTGAAATAGTCCTCCTGATCTTTAACTGTCACACACGGGTGCGGGACCAGCCCATTCCATGTCTCTGCCCCTCCTACCAGTCTGGAGGTGGCTTCTTATGCAAGTCCTTAGTTGAAAGGCTTCAGTCCAGCTTGATTTTAGGCAATTCTCAGTAATGGTTGTTTTGTAGATTAGTTGTAATGTCGATGAAAGAAGGTAAACACAGCATTTACCTACTGCGCCATCTTGGTTGTGTCCTCACATATACACATTTTAAGAAAGGGAAAAAACTATATTAAAATTTTAATACTCAATGTATACCGATAACAAAAGATGAATACAAGTCATATGTATACATTTTTTTTTTTTTTTGGCACCCCAGTATGTATAAGTTGGTCCTATTCTAGACTTTTATATAAATAGAGTCACACAGTATCATGCTTTTTCACTGGGCTTTTTTTCACTCAGCATAATGTTTTTGATATCCATCCATGCTGTTTGTTATGTGTGACAGAAACCCATTGCTATTTATTGCTGAGGAGTATTCTATTGTGTGGATTTACTATCATTTATTTATTCTTTTTCCTGTTGAGACACTTGGGTTGTTTGTTTGGGCTATTTTGAAGAAAGTTGCTATGAACATTTGTGTGCAAGTGCTCCTGTGAAGATGCTTTCATTTCTCTTGGGCAAATCCCACTTAGGAGTGAGATTTCTGGGTTATATGGTAAGTAAGTACTTAACTTTTAAAGAAAGCACCAAACTGTTTTTCCAAAGTGGTATCCTATTAAATATTCTCACCAACAGTGTATCTGAGTTCTACTTGCTTCAAATCCTTGCCAACACTTGGTATGGCTAATCTTTTTAATGTTAGCCATATTACATATGTAGAATCTCACTGTGGTTTTAATTTGCATTTTCCTAGTGATTCATGATGTCGAGCTTTTTTATATACTTAATTGCCATCTATATATCTTCTTTGGTAAAGAGTCTCTTCCAACCTTTGGCCTGTTTTTAAATGAATTGTTTGTATTCTTCTTATTGAGTTTTGAGACTTCTTTATATATCCTGGAGAAAAGTCCTTTTAACAGGTATATATATTTAATGCAAATATTTTCTTCTAATTTGCGACTAGTCTTTTCATTTCTTAATGGTATATTTTGAGTATCAAAACTTTCAAATTTGATGAAGTTGAATTTATAATGTTTTTCCTTTATGACTCATGCTTTTTCTGTTCTATCCAAGAAATTTTCTTACCAACAGCATTGCAATAAACTTTGCTAACTTACTAAATGAAAATGAATAATATCTTGGTATTTTTCTGAGATTAAAATGTACTCAGACTCTATTACTTCTTAGGGCTGTCGTGAGGATTAAATGAGATCTATGTAAAGCAATTAGTCTGGTGACCGAGCATACTAATGTTCAACACATGCCAAGTTTTATTATGAGTATGTTTATCAGAAATTTACAGTTCTTTTTTTATAAATTCCTTCACATATATAATTTTAAGAACTTTATAATCAGGAAGCAAACTTTCCCCCCATTTTAATTGTCAAATTATTATTCCTATGGTAGTTTTTTTTATCTTTTTAATTTTTCTAAGTATATTTCCTCTGTGGTTCCCCCCATTGTTTTTAAGTGTGGGAAAGTCTTTGCTCATCCAAAAATCTGTTCTAGGTATAAGAATTTCATATATGATATAACTGGCACCACAAAATGATGGGAAAAAGAGCTCAATAAATTATTTAGGGATGACTTATAGGGTATTTTAAAGTTTAGAACATTATGTCACATCATAATTCAAAATAAATTCTAGGTTAATTCAAGATCTAAAATGAACATGGGGGAAAAGTAAAATAAACAGGAGCAGGGCATCCCATTACCTTTGCTATGTTCTGCTGGTTAGAGAAGCAAGCCACAGGTCTCAGCCACACGCAGAAGAAAGGGGTTAAAAATGGAGTGATGCAGTGGAGGTCACATTAGGGTGTGTCTACAACAACTACTGATGCTACGACACAGCTGAATCTGCAAATCATTATGCTGAGTGGAAAAAAAAATAGACAAAAAAGACACGTACTTTGATTCATTTACATGAATTATAGAAAATGCAAACTAATCAATAGTGATGTGTCCCTCCCCAAGTACAAACTGGAAATTGAAGGGACTTAACACCTTAAAGGGATACTCTTTGGCCAACAGGTGGTGGAACCATCGGATAAATGGACCTCTCCTTTACCGTGCATCTCTCTACTCATCTCTCACCTCTGCTCCCCAGGATTGTGTTTCTTAATAAAGGAATTGCACATAGGCTTTCTCCCAGGGGCTCTGCTTTTGGGGGAACCCAGGCAAAGACAGTATAATAAAGAAAATGTTTTCATATTATGATGATCTACATAATGGCATTCTTAAACTGCTCTTTTACCACTTGCAGCTGTTAATAAGCACGAACATGACACACTCTTCAGTCACCCTTTTCTGGCCACTTGGAGAAGTGGTGGGAAGTATGCAGAAGATGGCAGGAGGGAAAATATCAAGGTAAAATCTGATGCTGGCATAATCTTTTCTTAGTTGGCATAACCTTCCAGGTGTGGTCAACACTGTGGGTATTTTTTCCTTCCTTTCTTCTTTCTTATCTCCTTTCCATTAAACAAACAAAAAACTGAACTAAATAACTAAAATGCTTTCATCAGGACCCAGTGGAATCTTGCTCAATGTCTCAGTATGTCACTAATCCTCAGATTCCTGCATTTGGTCTCCTCTCCTGCTGAGGACTAAAGGACATGGAAAACATTCGAGGATTTAAAATGCTCAGTCTCCACTGTATATGAGAAATGAGCACAAATGCCAGTTTTCAAAAGCAACAAATCTAATGGTGTGGTGTCACACCAAGATTAGAGACAAACCTCATCTTCCTTGAGTCAGCCAGAGGAAAACTCTGAGAACAGATTATAGTTCATTACCAACATACTACAAACTGGAAGCTTCCTGCATGCTGTGACTAGAGACATTCAAAATCTGTCCTCCAAAATCTATTTCACTAGCTTGATTCGTTTCTTAAAATTCTCTGGAGTTACTTCTTTAGTTTAATATAGATCCGTCAGCAGACCTTGTTAAATTGTAATATGTTATCTTACAGTGTGCAAACCTTAATCCAGGCCCACTTGTTGAGCATTCTAGAATAGATTTATTTACCAGTATCTCTGAAAGAATTTATCTTTAAAGAAATAGTACATGGAAAAGGAAAATTTCCTGGAAAGAAGATTTGATAAAGATTCCACAAAGGGTCTAGAAAATGGGAGGGCACTAAGTAGATTAGAATAGGCTAGGTTAGCATGATGAATAGACGCCCCCAAACTGAAAAACATCAAAACAAAGATCATTTCTTGCTTACAAAATAGCCCGTGTTGCTCTACACAGTCTTCCAGGGACCTGGTGGCAATGCCATTTTCAACACATGGCTTCAAAGGTCACTCCTGAGGGTGACATCTCAACAAGGCAGAAAGTGAAAATAGCACAGGGGAGCACACTTGAGAGGTTTCATGAGCCAGGTTTTAAGTTACACGACGCTCCGCTGACCAGAACCTAATCACGTTGCCCCACCTAACGTCCAGGGAATCTGGGCAATGTAGTGTAGCTATATGCTCAGAAAGTCAAGGAAATAGATTTTAGTAAACAATTAGTAATCCACAAGGAAACAAGGCTTGTGCAGGGGGCTTGGTTTCCATGGCTAGGTATTTTTGAGGCAACTAGAGTAACTTGGAGAAATCAGATGGAAAGTATGGGAGAAGAGGTTCAGTATTAGCTATCTATAGTTTGTAACAAATCACTACAAAACACAATGCCGTAAAACAATAATAAAACTTGTTTATTATTTCTCTGGATCAGCAATTCTGGACCTGCTTGGTTAGGCAGTACTGGCTCAGGGTTTCCCATGAGGTTCGATCAGATATTGACTAGAGCTGTAGTCACTTGAAGGCTTGACTGAGATTGGAGGATTCATTTCCAAGGGTGGCTCACTCACATGGCTGACCAGTTGGTACTGGCTGTTGGTGGGAGGTCTCTTCATATGGGCCTCTCCATAGGGCCTCTTGAGTGTCTTCATGACATCGTCACAGGCTTCTTCCAGAAAGAATGATCTAAGAGGATAAGGTGGGAACTTAATTGCCTTTTATGACCTAGGAAGTCACCTCTGCCACATTTTATTGGTTTCTATTGGTCACACAGACCAGCCATGATTAAATGTGGGAGGATACAACACAAAGGCATGAATACCAGGCAGCAACAATTATAGGGAGCCATCTTAGAGGCTGGCAACCAAAGGTTTCATTGATCAACTTGAACTAATGAGCAATCAATTGTTCTATCTATTAATTAGCCCCTCATTGATGAAATGTATAAATTTGCTACACACACTGAAAGCAGACTATGTCATTTTGATTCAAAGCCTGTATATTCACCTTTCTTGGGCATGAATCAAGACCTGAAACAAATCACCCAACAATCTTTGAAGTAAACATCAGGCAAGGTTTCCTTGCTCTGTTTTAAGTTCTCCTTCTCCCCCTCCAGTGAGCTCACTCCAGCCTCGTAGCTCTGCCCTCTGTCCTTGACCACCTGCCCAGGAACACGCTTCTTAGAGTTTAATCTGGAAGCCTCATATTTGTAATTCCCAGCATTCTTTCTCCTTATAATCCCCATAGCTATTAAGAACTTAATATAGGAAATATAGGAAATAGAGAGCAGTCTTCATCTTTCTGTATTCTTCCTGGACTTTTTTATTGTGAATAATCTGGCGTTTCTAAGAAAACTGACACCTCAGGAACGTGGTTTACCCTGGCTGTGATCCGGAGCTAGATTTACTAGTAACACGGCTACTGTTGTGTATCATGTTTGTTATACTTGCATATAGAATGGTTAACTAAGAATAAGAAAGTTCCAGCATTGGCATGGTGCCCAGTGGCGGTAACCCTGAATCTAGTTCCATACAGAATGTGTCCAGTCACAAGCAAGCTCAAAAACAGTTTGAAAAAACAAACAAAACCCCAATTTTATGCATAATATTAATTTGTAGCTGATAACTTGAACTTTCTGAAATTTTGGATGCTTGGAAACTATTTTTTTTTTTATCCTGGAAACTTTTATATTTTGACCTATACATATGGGGAGAGTGCTATGAAACCAGTGGTACCTGGATACTTTAATGAAGAAAGAAGAATTTTTATCGTCCTTCCACCAATTAATCTGCTATGGCAGCACAGTGTGTCCCAGAATTCAGTAAAATGAAGCTATGAAAGCGTAATTCTGTGAAAAAAGTAATCCTTGATACACAAAGCATGGATAATAGGAGAAACCACTAGAACGTCATACCTGACAGGTTCAGCCGCCAAGCAGGCCGCTGAGGCCTGGACACTGGCTTTTGTGCTCCTTTCTGAACATGAATATGGACATGAATGTCTTTGGGGGGTCATTCAGACAATGGGGGTCATTGAGACAATGGGTAGGGGCAAATTATTATCATTGCCATACCTTTTTCACAGTGGAAAATACTATCAGTGTTATTTATATAGCTTGGGCAGAAAAAAAGGATGTTCCTGAAACTTTTCTGAAACTGTAAGTGATGATTATGCAACATGACAGTGATGAATGTTCAGCGTGGAAAGGGATGCTTTTCTCGGAGGGCTCTGTGGCCTGAGCTTCACAAAACGGAAGCTGCCTAAAGAGAAGCTCAGATTTTCATTGATTTATTTTGCTGATAAGAAGAAAAATATTCATCGAATCAGGATCAACTTAAAGGTGTTGCTTCTTCAAAGGAAACCCAGAGTGAAAATACTCAGGTTTCCCTTTTGAATTTAGGATTATTGTTGAGAAGACTGTCTTCATCATAACCTTTCCTCCATATGTAGGAATGATGTTTTCTGAAGGCTCCAGTTTCTTTTCTTTTGTGCTTATCTCCTGCACAATTTACTTTACTGGCCATTTCTAAGTGAATATAATTCAAACACATACTTCTTCAAAATTTCCTAGCATTGTTCATATATAAATGTATGAAAATTTTGATATATAATCAAAATTTTATCCCTAAAATGTATTTATCAGATGGTAAAGAAAGCCAAATTTTAAGATATTAGGTTCCTTCTCAAATTTAAGATTAAGACTTATATTCCCTTGACTAACTGGGCTATAGCAATGTTTCAGTGCTACTATTGCATAATTTCAGCAATGTCTCTAGAACTACCTTGGAAAATGGCAGGGTAGACAATAATAAATGTAGATTTGATAATCTCCTTTGAAAGTTTTGTTGTTGTATTTTCACCGAACATTTAGCCACTGATATTCTGTAAATTGGTTAAAAAAGATAATTCCACATTCTCTGAAATAATTCCACATTCCACAGTAAGTATAGGCGTCTAATACTTTCTGGCCCTTGGCTATTAGGACAAGAGGAGGGAGGCATTTTCCTGATGTCCTCAGGATGAAGTGCCAAAACAAAGAGCAACCAAACCTGTCAGAAACAATTTGCTCTCTCACCTCTGGACCGGAAAATATGCCTAAATCAGACTTTACACTGAAAGAACCCCTGTACTTCTCTCCACACAGCCTCCCAACTTTCTAATATTTTCCTTTGCACATGGAACCTTTCCCTTGCCTAGAACACAGAGGGCCCTGCTGTTTCCATGGCAAGCCACTGTTCATCCTATAGCCCCTAGGTAGTCTGTAGGCGATCTTACACACCAACTAGCATATGTCTCCATTACAGCAGTCATCCTTTAGGGTGTTGTTTGTTTGCATGATTATCTTCCCTACTAGACCGTAAGTTAATTGAGGGTAGGAATTGTCAGCTGTGAATGTTGAGTATCGAGCTCAACCCAGCAGAGCACGTTGCATGTCCTCAGTAACTATTTGCTGAAGAAATAGACACTTTTTCATATTCTCCGACTGTGCTTTATAGCTTTTATTAGGTTACAAAGGTAACCTAATATTTCAAGACAAAATATATTATTTTGGAATTCTATAAAAGTTTCCTTATACACTTCTATGGGAAAATTTCCTCTCTGCAAATTTGGATGTCCTAATTTGCTTTCCATCAAAATTTCAAGAGGCTATTATATATATATATATATATATATATATATATATATATATATATATATATATATATGTGTGTGTGTGTATATATATATATATATAAATTATATATATATATACAGACCAAAAATTATATATATATATATATATATATATATATATATATATATATATATATAATTTTTTTACTTGTAATATAAAGTGAAATCACTAACCTAAAATAATTAGACATGTGACAGATATTTCCATTTAACTACTTGGTGCACAAATATGTCACACAGCTATATATACACAATGGTAAATATTATAGTGTAATCTCATTTTAAGATGGAGGGATCTATGCCTTCCACTCAAATCTGAGTGGGCTTGTAACTGCTTCAAAAAAAAAATCATACTTGAAATGAATCCCTGAACCCAATGTAAGTGCTAACTGTAAAACTTCTATAAGAAAACAGGAGAAAAATATTATTTACCTGGGCTTATGCAAGATTTCTTAAATAAGACATATAGAGCAAAAACTGGAAAAGAAAAAAAGTGATAAAATAAACTTCAATAAAATTAAAAACTTTCTCTTCAAAATATAGTTAAGAAAATTAAAAGTCATAAACCGGGAGAATATATTTGTGATATATATCTGATAAAAGAATTTAGAATCTATAAAGAACTCTGACAGCTCAAAAATAAGAAAACGGATGACCTAATTTTAAAAGGAGAGGGTGGTGGTAGTGGAAAACATTTAAATAGATACTTCACAAGCGAAGACATACAAGTACGATTGGCAAAATAAGTACAAACAAAGGTTTATTAGGCATCAGGAAAATGTAACTTAAAGCCATCATGAGATACCACTTTATAACCACTACAAAGACTAAGACTAAAAGGTCTGACAATACAAAATAATGGCAAAGATGTTGAATAACTGGAACTCTCATACATTACCGGTGAAAATGTAAAATGTTTGGCTATTTCTTAAACAGTCACCTACCCGATGAGCCAGTATTTCTACTTCTAGGTATTTGCTCAAGATAAATGAAAATATTTGTCCACAAAAAGACTTGTTTGTAGCAGCTTTATTCAGACTAGCCAAATCTGAAAACAATCTAGCTGTTCTACAGGAATATGGAAAAGTAAGTTGTAGTATCTCAATATCATAGACTAGTACACATTACAAAGAAAAGAACTACTCACAGACACAACAGGGATGAAACTCAAAAACATTATGTTTAGAGAAAGATATCAGACTTAGAACAGATTTTATGATTCCATTTATGGGAAGTTCAAGATTAACCAAAACTAATTCATGGTGATAAATATCTAAATGAGCCATTGTCTCTGTTCGGGTGGAGAACTGACTGGTAAGAGGCATAAGGGAACTTTCTCAAGATGATGGAAGTGTTCTTCTGATGGACATGGAGCTATGCTGCCCATTCAGGAAAGGCCTTGTTGCATTGGCGGTTGGGAATGTTGTTAGTGAATAGTGTTCAGCCATTACCCCTTTCTAGGATTGCTTCATCCAGAGACCCACCTCATCAAAGGCCATTCCCTCTGGGGGTGACCCACATCCAATCAAAACAGAAGTTAAAGGCCTGACGCTTGTGGCCCAACATGAAACAACTCCTTTGGGCCATCCCAGCTTCAGAGCTCTCTATGGGGTAGGCTGAGACTGTTGGGCCTGCTGTGCAACAGCAAAACAGTATAGCACTATTCCACTATTTGTTGAAAAGACTATTCTGTCCCTGTTAAATTGTCTTGATACCCTGTCACAATCAATTGATTATAAACATAAGAGTTCATTTTTGGACTCTCAGTTATATTCCATTGATCTATATATCTATCATTCCTGTGCTATATTGCTTTTTAAAGAGTTTTTATTAAGATATAGCTAACATACAATGTTATATTGGGTTCAGGGGTACACCATAGTTATTCAACATTTATAAACTGTGTTTCCTGGAAAACAAGATCTAGCCAGACAATCAGCTCTAAGGCATCTTTTGGAGCAAAAATTAATATAAGACCTGGTATTATATTATATTATATTATATTATATTATATTATATTATATTATATTAATTATATTATTATATTATAAGGACCCGGTCTTATGGTAAAATAAGACCAGGTCTTATATTAATTTTTGCTCCAAAAGATGCCTTAGAGCTGATTGTCTGTTCTATGCGTATGACGTTTGTAGGGCTAATTGGGCAATGCTCTGCTGTGGTCTGAAGCCAACCTCCAAATATATTGGTTCTGTGGCCTCTTGCGAGGGACTCTGATGGAGGCCCAGGTCACCCACTGCTTGTGACCGGCTAGGGACTACCTGGTAGGAGCTACAATGTGAGCCACAATTGTTCACTACCTGTGCTAAACCTGGAGGCACGTGGGAGAGGACATGTTGCAAACCAAGAACAGCTTTCACCAGTACTGGGTCTGGGGTAGCTCCGCAAAGGCCAGGACACCCCGAGACCTGCTGCCACCTGCTGGCTCCCTGAAGGTTCAGCCCCTGATAAAATCTCATGTGGTATGAGGGTTGGGTGAGGCAGGGTTTCAGGGAGTCCCTGAGTGGGAAGAGTTATGGTCACCAGGTTAATATAGAGCCTGGTTTGGTGCCAATGCTGAGGATGGAGCTACTTAGCAAAAGTCTCAGAGCACACCAAGGCCAGTCGCCGCTCACCTGGGATCTGTTGGACAGTTTTCCAAGAAAGAGTGCAATGGGGGTGAGGCTGGATGCTTGAGGAGAAAGTGCCTCCAGGATTGGGGGAGGATGGTGGGGTGGGGTCTCAGCAAAGCTCACCAGGCCAATCAAATTCAGATTTGGCCGTTTTGGGGGTGGACTCAACACTGAAAAGATGGTGGCCACCTGTAGGCTGCACGGGAACAGGACCCCACACAGGGAAAGTGGAGACTGCCTTCCAGCCATCGCTTGGAAGCCACACACCTCAGTCTGCTCCTGGTTTGCCTCCGATACCCTTGAGTCACCATCCCTCCCTTGGAGCCAAAGGTGAGTGCCTGGGTGTAAGAAAATCTGTGCACGGGCCCTTTAAGAGAATGTCTGGGTTTCTTGCAGCTTTCCATCTCACCTGGATGTTTGGAATTCCCACTGTTTTGCACAGCCAGATATTGTGGGGGGTCCTCTACCTGGCACCAGTATTCTGCTCTGGGGCGGCCATTGTGGGGTTGGAATCTCTCATTCCTCGAGGGGGAACCTCTGAAGTTGAGATAACACTCCCGATTTTCAACTGCCACACACAGGATGGGTGCCAGCCCATTTCATATCTCCGCCCTCCTTCCAGTCTCGAAGTGGCTGCTTTATATCCTTAGTTATAAAAAGTTCAGCCAGACTTCAGATGGTTCTCCAGGTTGATTGTTCTATAATTTAATTGTAATTTTAATGTGTTCATGGAAGGAAGCAGGCAGTGATTATCTACTCCGCCATCTTGGATCTGTACTATACTGTTTCGATTCTGGCAGTTTTGTAGTAAGGTTTGAAATCACTGTGAGTCTTTTAATGCTTTTTCTTTCTTTTTCAAAAATGTTTTTGCCTATTAGTCTCTTGCACTTTTACATGAATTTTAATATTGTCACTTTCTCAAAAAATAATAAAGGTAGTTGGGATTTAGATAGGGATTACACTGAATCTGTAGATCAATGTTGGGAATATTGACATTTTAACAGTATGAAGTCTTTCAATCTGTGAACATAGATGTTTTTCCACTTATTTAGGGTTTTTTTTAATTTTTATTAGGGAATATTGGGGAACAGTGTGTTTCTCCAGGACCCATCAGCTCCAAGTCAAGTTGTTGTCCTTCAATCTAATTGTGGAGGGCGCGGCTCAGCTCCAAATCCTGTCGCCGTTTTCAATCTTAGTCACAGGGGGCTCAGCCCACTGTCCCATGCAGAATTGAACTGGTAACTTTGTTGTCAAGAGCTCACACTCTAACAAACTGAGCCATCTGGCCGCCCCACTGGCAGCTCAGCGGCAGTTCATTATCTTCAATCTAGTTGTGGAGAGTGCAGCTCACACCGGCCCATGCAGGAATAGAACCTGCAACCCTGTTGTTCAGAGCTTGTGCTCTAACCAACTGAGCCACCTGGCCACCCCCATTTCAAAGGTTTTTTTGTTTGTTTGTTTTTGTTTTATCATGCGGGTTCATTTTATTTGTATTCAATAGTTACAATGTATAGGCAATGGACTCAGTATTTGGGGGAATATTATAAAATAGGCAAAATGGCTCAATGAAAGTAGTGCCGATCAAACTTCATAACTTAAATCTTTAACAGAATATAATTTGCAATGTTGCGTGTTTCTTTTTTGTCCATTTCTTTTCTTTCTCTTTATTTTTTTATTAGTTTCAGGTACACGAGACAAAGTAGTACTTAGACGTTTATCATTTATATCCCTCACACTGTGTGAACCCCCCTCCCCCCATCCACTATCCCTCTGACATCGCACAGAGCCATTACATTTCCACTGTCTCTATTCCTAATGCTGTACTCCGCTGCTTGTAAGTATGTATGTATATATATATATATATATATATATATATATATATATATATATATATATATATATATATAATTATAGTTGGCATTCATTATTGTTCAGCTTCACGTGTACAGTGCAGTGATCAGGCATCTACATCATCCCTGATGTAGACTTGTCCCCCAGATGGGACAAGTGTCCATCGGATACCCTACAAAATCTTTACAACATTATTGGTTACATTCCCCAAATTAATTTTCAAAACCCCGTGGCCATCTTGTGGTTACCAACTGTTTTCTAATCCCCTCACCTTCCCCCTTATCCCCACCCCCCCATCTAGCAACCCTCAGTTTTTCCTCTGTCTCCAAAACTGTTTCTAATTACTTCATTCACTTATTCTTTTCTTTAGATTCCACATAGAAGTGAGATCATATGGTATTTGTCTTTCTCTGTCTGACTTATTTCACTTAACATAATGTTCTCTAGGTCCATAGATCTTGTTGCAAATGCTTAAGATTTCTTTCTTCTTTATGGCTGCGTAATACTCCATTGTATAAATGTACCACAGTTTCTTAATCCAATCATCAACCAATGGGCGTTTCGGTTGTTTCCATGTCTTGGCTATTGTGTATAATGCTGCAATAAACATAGGAGTGCATAAAGTTTTTTGAATTAGAGTTTTATATTTCTCCAGATAGATACCTAGAAGTGGAATTGCTGGATCATAAGGTAGTTCCATTTTCAGATTTTTGAGATACTGCCGTACTGTTTTCCATAGTGGCTGCACCAATCACAGTCCAACCAACAGTGCACAAGGGTTCCCTTTTCTGCACATCCTCGCCAGCACTTGTTCTTTGTTGATTTATTGATAATAGCCATTTTGACTGGGATGAGGTGGTATCTCATTGTGGTTTTTATTTGCATTTCTCTGATGGTTAGTGAGGTTGAGCATTTCTTCATTATGTCTGTTTGCCATCTGTATGTCCTTTATAGAAAAATGTCTGTTCATGTCCTCTGCCCATTTTTTTAATTGGGTTGTTTTTTTTGGAGTTGAGTTGAGTATTTTTATAAATTTGTGATATTAACCCCTTATCAGATATATCATTGGCAAATATCTTTTCCCGTTCAGTAGGATCCCTTTTTGTTTTATTGATGGTTTCCTTTGCTGTGAAAAACCTTTTCAGTTTGATGTAATCCCACATTTATTTTTTCTCTTCCCTCGCATGAGGGGATGTATCAGTAAAAATCTTACTCTGGGTAATGTCTGTGAAGTTTCTTCCTATATTTTCTTCTAAGAATTTTATGGTTTCAGATCTTACATTTAAGTCTTTAAGCCATTTTGAATTTATTTTTGTATATGGTGTAAGGAGATGGTCCAGCTTCATTTTTTTGCATGTTTCTGTCCAGGTTTCCCAGCACCATTTATTGAATAGACTGTCTTTACCCCACCGTACATTCTTGCTTCCATTGTCATAGACTAAATGGCCATATAGGCATGGATTTATTTCTGGGCTCTCTATTCTGTTCCATTGATCTATGTATCTGTTTTTATGCCAGTACCATGCTGTTTTGATTACTGTAGCCTTGTATTTGCTCTTATTTCTCAAGATTGCAGAGGGTATCCAAGGTCTTTTATGGTCCCATATAAATTTTAGGATTATATGTTCTATTTCTGTGAAACACGTCGTTGGTAGTTTGATAGGAATTGCGTTGAATATGTATATTGCCTTAGGCAGTATGGACATTTTAACTATATTAATTCTTCCTATCCATGAACCTGGTATGTGTTTCCATCTATTTGTATCTTCATTCATTTCTTTCTTCAGTGTCTTATAATTTTCTGAGTATAGATCTTTTACTTCTTTGGTTAAGTTTATTCCCAGGTATTTTATAGTCTTTGAAGCAATTGTAAATGGGATTTTTTTTTTAAATTTCTCCTTCTGAAATTTTATTATTGGCATATACAAATGCAACTTATTTCTGAATATTAATTTTGTATCCTTTACTAAATTCATCTATCAGCTCTAATAGTTTCTTGGTGGAGTCTTTAGGATTCTCTATATATAGTATCATGTCATCTGCATATAATGACAATTTTACTTCCTCCTTACCAATTTGGATGCCTTTTATTTCTTTTTCTTGTCTGATTGCTGTGGCTAGAACTTCCAGCACTATGTTGAATAGAAGTGGAGAAAGTGGGCAACCTTGCCTTGTTCCTGATCTTAAGGGGAATGGTTTTAGCTTTTCCCCATTGAGTATGATGTTAGCTGTGGGTTATCATATATGGCCTTTATTATGTTGAGATATGATCCCTCTATTCCCACTTTCATAAATGAATGGCTGCTGGATTTTATCAAATGCTTTTTCTGCATCTATATGATCATGTGATTTTTATTTTTCATTTTGTTAATGTGGTGTATCACATTAATTGATTTGCAGATGTTGAACCACCCTTGCATACCAGGGATGAATCCCACTTGATCACGGTGTATGATCTTTTTAATGCATTGCTGAATTCAGTTCGCTAATATTTTGTTGAGGATTTCTGCACCTATGTTCATTAGAGATATTGGCCTGTAGTTTTCTTTTTTTGTGGTGTCTTTGTCTGATTTTGGGATCAGGGTGATAGTGGCTTTGTAAAAAGTGTTTGGGAGTCTTCCCTCCTTCTGGATTTTTTGGAAGAGTTTGAGGAGAATAGGTGATAATTCTTTTTTGAACGCTTTGTAAAATTCACCTGTAAAGCCATCTGGTCCAGGGCTTTTGTTTGTTGGGATATTGTTGATCACTGATTCAATTTCCCTGGTGGTAATCAGTCTATTCAGGTTTTCTGTTTCTTCTTGAGTTAGCCTTGGAAGGTTGTACGCCTCTAGAAAATTGTCCATTTCTTCCAGATTGTCAAATTTGTTGGCATATAGTTGCTCATAGTAATTTCTTTAAATTTTTTGTATTTCTGCAGTGTCTGTTGTCACTTCTCCTCTTTCATTCTGATTTTATTAATTCGGGTCCTCTCTCTTTTATTTAATGAGTCTCGCTAAAGGTTTGTCAATTTTGTTTATCTTCTCTAAGAACCAACTCTTGGATTCATTGAACTTTTGTATTGTTTTTCTGGTTTCTATTTCATTTATTTCCGCTCTGATCTTTATTATCTCCTTTCTTGTACTCCCTTTGGGCTTATTTTGCTGTTCTTTTTCCAGATCCCTTAAGTGTGAAGATAAACTGTTAATTAGTGATGTTTCTTGTTTCTTTAGGTAGGCTTGCAATGCTATGAATTTCCCTCTTAGGACTGCTTTCACGGCATCCCATAGATTTTGGGTCATCGTGTTTTCATTTTTGTTTGTCTTGAGATATCTTTTGATGTCTTCCTTGATCTCCTGGTTGACCCATTCATTATTTAGTAACATGTTATTCAGGCTCCATTAATTTGTGTGTCTTCCAGTTTTTTTCCTGTAGTTCATTTCTAATTTCATAGCACTGTGGTCAGAGAAGACAATTGGTATGATTTCAATTTTCTTAAATTTATCAAGACTTGTTTTGTGGCTTAACATATGGTCTATCTTGGAAAATGTTCCATGTGTGCTTGAGAAGAACGTGTATTCTGCAGCTTTGGGGTAAAATGCTCTGAAAAATACTGATTAAATCCAAGTGGTCCAATGTGTCATTTAAGGCTGTTGTTTCCATATTGATTTCCTGTCTGGAAGACCTGTCCCTTGTTGTCAGAGGTGTGTTGAAGTTCCCTACTATGATAGTGTTACTGTTGATCTCTGTCTTTATGTCAGTCAGTATCTGTTTTATATATTTATGTGCTCCTATGTTTGGTGCATAGATGTTTACTAGGGTTATGTCCTCTTGTCAGATCGATCCCTTTATTAATATGTAGTGCCCATCTTTGTCTTTTAATATGTTCTTCATTTTAAAGTCTATTTTGTCAAATATAAGTATTGCAGCTCCAGCTTTTTTCTCATTTCCATTTGCATGAAATATCTTACTCCAACCCTTCACTTTCAGCCTGTGTGTGTCTTTTGATCTGAGGTGAGTCTCTTGTATACAGTGTATACAAAGGTCTTGCTTTCTTATCTACTCAGCCACCCTATGTCTCTTGATTGGAGCATTTAATCCGTTTACATTTAAAGTGATTATTGATAGGTACAAAGTTATTGCCATTTTTAAATTTGTAGTTGGATTGTTTTCATCTTTCTTCTATTTACAGAAGTCCTTTTAGTATTTCTTGCAATGCTGGCTTGGTGGTAATGAATTCCTTTAGCTTATTCTTTTCTGGGAAGCTCTTTATCTCTCCATCAACTTTAAATGTTAGCCTTGCTGGATAAAACAATCTAGGTTGTAGGCCTTTGTTTTCCATCAGTTTGAGTATCTCCTGCCACTCCCTCCTGGCCTTCAATGTTTCTGTAGAAAAGTCATTTGATAGTCTTATGGGAGTTCCCTTGTATCTAACCCTCTGTCTTTCTCTTGCTGCTTTTAGGATTCTCTCTTTGTCTTTAACCTTTGCCATTTTAACTATAATGTGTCTTGGTGTGGACCTGTTTGGGTTTATCCTGGTTGGAACTCTCTGCACTTCCTGGGCTTGTATGTTGGTTTCCTTCATCAGGTTAGGGAAGTTTTCGGACATTATTACTTCAAATATGTTCTCAATCCCTTGCTTCCTCTCTTCACCTTCTGTTATTCCTATGATGCGCATGTTGTTGCACTTGATGTTATCCCAGAGGTCTCTTAAACCATCTTCATTGATTTTTATTCTTTTTTTCTTTCTGTTATTCTGTTTGGGTGATCTCTGCTAACTTGTCTTCTAAGTCGCAGATTCAATCCTCTGCTTCATCTAACCTGCTGTTAATTCCTTCAAGTGAGTTCTTTATTTCAGTAATTGTGTTCTTTAGTTCTAACTGGTTGTTCATTATGATTTCTCTATTCTTCTTTATGTCATCTCTAAGCTCCTTAAACATTCTTATCATCAGTGTTCTGAACTCTGTCTCTGATAGGTTGGTTACCTCTGTTTCACTTGGTTCCATTTCTGGAGGTTTCTTCTGTTCTTTTATTTGGATATGTTTCTTTGTTTCCCCATTCTGGCTGACTCTCTGTGTTTGCTTCGATGTACTAGGTAGATCCCCTAGAGTTCTTAGTTCTTGCTGGGTTATCTTATGTAGTATGTGTCCTTTATATTTGACTTGCACTACTTCGTTCTTCTCCTCTGCGTGTGCTCCAAAGGTGACTCTTGTTTTGCATATATTGTCCTGTTAAAGAAGATCTTTAATTGCTTTTCCCTTGTGAGTTGGTGGGGTTAACTCCTAGTCTGACTAGTTGTGAGACTTGGCTCTGCCCACTGCAGGGTGTTCTGCTGTGTGAGGGTTGACCACTTAAATGTGGTTTGGCCTCTATTGGTTCTTGTGCCTGTAGAGAATTCCCTCTGGGTGTGTAACTTGTAGGTCAAACCTGGTAGTACTCTGGTTTGGCCTGGAGTTAGCCTCTGGGTGTGTTGAATCTTGTGCCTTTTAAGCTGGGCCCTGGTAGGGCAATTTCAGAACAAAGCAAATCACCTAGCACAACAACAACAACAAAGAAAAAATCAAATACCTTCACATGTAAAAACAACTGACAACCCCCACTCAACACAGGCAAAGATATCAAAGATATAAAGACAAAACAAAACAAAACAAAAAGCAGCACCAGTCTTGGCTTAAGCCCACCAAGTAATCTCCAGGTTGTCCTCTGCTGTACCAAAGAGTCCTCTGCGTATTGTGCAGGCAGAGCCAGTCACCTGGTGCCCAGAGTGATGTTGGAACTGCAGATTTAGATGCGTGGGGCTGAATGGTCTGGATGGTGGTTTCTACAAAGTCAGTGCAGTTTCTGCTCTTGCCTGCACATATCCGCACTGAGAGTAGCACCACGAGCCCTGTGTCCAGTTCTCCTGAGTCTTAGGGCACTTCTTCAGTGTGTGTATGTGTGTGCGTGTGTGTGTGTTTGTGTGTGTGTGTGTGTGTGTGTGGCAGACGGGAGATTTCTGAGCTGCTGCAGAGCTCTATCTGCCGCTTACTGCTGACCCCTGGGAGTGCCTCTGCAGTTGTAATTGCCCCGCCCTAGGCAGGCCAGAAAGGGTGGGGGCTGGGGATGGAGGGGTCTTCTCTCTCCCAGCCCAGCCGTGTCACACTCTTCCCACAGGCCAGAAAAGGTGGTGGCTGGGGGTGGAGGAGTCTCTTCTCTCCTAGCCCAGCAAAAATTACACTCTTCCCAGCCTCTTCCCTGGGTCAGAGCTGCATGCCAGTCTTCCCAGAGCCTGAGCACTAAGGCTCCTCTGTAATCTGACACTACTCCTCAGTTCAGGGGCCAGTTTAAGTCTCAGGAAGGGTGGGGGTAGGATTGGAAGAGCGGGGAGAGGGACCCAGGTATGGAGTTTGTGTCCTTTGTCCGGCCTAGGGCCCAACTGGAGGTCTCACTGAGGTTATTGCCTCAAATGCTGGATATGCTGCCCCCTCAGCGGGAGAGATCAGCTGTGGGACACAGGGGAAAAGCCCACCTCCTGGCTTTTGTGTTCTCTGTTCCATCCTGGGATACCCTGCGTCTCTGCAGCTGTGGATGCCGGCCACGTTTCCATAGCCGCAGATATAGACTGTGTTTCCATTGCTGCAGATGCGGGCCACGTCTCCACTCCGCTACCTTCCCTCTTCCCCCGCTAGCCCAATTTGCCCACCTTCAAGTAATCCTCGCATGAGTATCTTAGCTGTTCTGTGTAATGAGCAGAGAGTCCTTTGATGGGTTATAGATGTCCCGTTTGTGATAAGATCCGGAGGAGAACTCAAAAAGTGCGCCCCGCTGCTGCTATTCCTATGATGTCACTCCCCATAGTTTTTAATGTATACATTTTGCACTTCTTTTGTTTAAATTTATTCCTAAGGAATTTAGCAGTTTTGATGCTATTGTAAATTGAATTATTTTCTCAATTTAGTTTTCAAAATTTTCATTGCTGATACATAGAAATGTTGATTTTTTTAATATAATGATCTTATATTCTGCACCTTTGCTGAACTCTTTTATTAGCTCTAATAGTTGAGTTTGTGAGTGTGTGTGTGTATATATACAGGAATTCCTATATACAAAATCATGTCATCTCTGAATAGAGATTGTTTTACTTCTTCCTTTTTCAATCGAGATGATCTTCCTCCCTTCCGCCCTCCCTCCCTTTCTCTCCCTTCTTTCCTTTCCTTATTACTTTTTTCCTCCCTTCCTTCCTCTTTCCCTACCTTCTTCCCTCCCTCCCTTCTCTTCCCTTCCTCTCTCTCTCTTTCTCTCTCCTAATTATCCTGGCTGGAACCACCAGTATAATACTGAATAGACGTGGCAAGAACAGACATTCTTGCCTTGTTCCTGATCTTAGGACAAAGTATTTCGTCTTTTACCATTAAATATGATGTTATTTGTGGATTTTTATAGATGCCTTTTGTAAGGCTGAGGAAGTTCCCTCCTATTCCTCGTTTGCTGAATGCTTTCATCATGAAAGGGAGTTGGATTCTTTCAAATACCTATTCTGAGTTTATTGAGATGATCATATTGGTTTCCCTTGATTCTGTTAATATGGTGTACTATATTGATTGATTTTCATATGTTAAACCAACCTTGCACTTCTGGGATAAATCCCACTTGATCTTGGTGTGTAATCATTTTAATATGCTGCTGGGTTCAGTTTGCTGGTATTTTGTTGAGGAATTTTGCATCTATATTCATAAAGGATGTTGGTCTACAGTTTTCTTATGATGTTTTTGTCTGGTTTTGGTATCAAGGTAACGCTGGTCTCTTAAAGTCAAAATCTTCAGGATACTTGTTTCCTCTGGAAAAATAAGAAGAGGAATGAAAGATTCAAATGCATTGGTAGAAGTTTAGATCTTTAAAAAGATACTTGTAACATTTATTAAATAAAAGTAGTGGATAAGATACAAGTATCTTATTCTCTGTACCTTTATGTATATTAGAAATATTTTATAATTAATTTAGAACTGGATCATGTTACCTCTTTGCTTAAGACTTTTCAATGGCTTCCCACTGTACTTAATAAAATTCAGATTCCCTACCTCAGGCCCTATATAATCTGACTCTTACCATTAAAACCACATCTTATGTTGTTCTTCTTTATGCTTCTGAAAAAACAGCCACACTGTTTGGCCATATTTTTTTAACTCAGGTTCCCTCAGTCTCCCTCTTTCCTGGACACTTCTAGCTGTTTCGGTTTTCAGCTTAAATGTCATCTTAGTGCTCCCATCTCTTACCACTATATTAGTAATCTTCCCGCACATTCACCATCCCTGCAAATTTCTTTCTAGTACTTCTCTTACAGAATGATTTTAATTTTAATTTTCATCTCTCTTCCTCATTGTGCCGTGAGCTCTAGCCAGGGACTAGCTTACGTGCTACTCCATTCCAAGTCTCTAGCACAATGACTGTCATATACATACACTCACTTACGTAGTCCAATGTAATATAAAGATTGTGAATCTGCAACCATAACTTTAGTACCTTAGATATGTCACATATCTTTATTTTCTTTAAATCAACTTAAACTCAACCGTAAGCCCCAATCCTTCAAGGATGGTAGAAAATGCAACATTAATAAACTGACAGTTGGAATGGTAGGGGAAGGTGTGCTCACCAGCTCTTCACCATCCCTTGAAATTGTTAGTTGAAGGACTCCAATATCACCACTTGTGACCCCACTCCACTCTTGCGTGAGCTCTTCTACATCCTCCGGCCCCAATCAACACTGATATTTGCAGGCACTACTATCTTTTCCCTTCTACTCTAGGTCACATGAAATAATATCTTAAATGATAAGAAATTTTTGCAAGATATGGCAAGAGCATTTACTTCAAATTCTCCCCTGAGGCAAAGGAGGTTACCTGAAGGAAAAAGAAATGGAGGAGAGAAAAACACAAATCGCAATAAATATCTCAATAAACAGTTTTCCCACAGGGGAAAAGAAATGACTAAATGAATAAATGAGTGTATTCAGGTCACTAAAACTAATGATTTGCTGTTATTGTGACCATTGGATGTTTCAGCTGCCATTACATTTATATATTCACTTTTTGTGTGATCTTTCAACAGCTTGCCATTGCTCTTATTATAAAGACCAAACACCTTAAGAAGGCATGAAAGGTGCTATATGATCTAATCCCTAGCTTTTTCTCCAGCTATACTCCCCCTAAATCTAAGGCAGTAGATCTGGATTTGGGCTATGCATTAAAATCACCTGGGAAATTCAAACAAACAAACAAAGAACAACAAAAAACCCCCATACCAGCTTATCCCACAATGATTCTACATCTCTGGGGATTGAGCCCAAGACCCGGTATTTTTTAAACCTCTGCAAGTTTAGTCAGGGTTGGGAATCATTCCTTCAAAGTCTCTAGCTACACTGGCCTTTTTTTCTACTTATTGAAAAGTAGAATGATTCTTTCCCACTTTTTAAACTAGGTTCGCAAACTGGCATTCATTTCTAGCTGTTTCCATAATGAATACCTAGCCAGTAATCTTTATACCTCAATCCAACTGTCCTCCTCAGGGAAGTCTTCCGAGCCACCAAGCCTGGTCAGGTCCCCTATTCTATGCTTTTATATCACCCAATACATTTTCTTTTAAGTACTCGTCATGATTTGTAATTATTCTCTTGTGTGACTTTTAAAAATAATTAATGTATGTCTCCCACGTTAGATTTTAAGGCCCATAAGGGCAGGGAGTATGATGGAATTCTCTCATAATTATATCCAAAGCTTAGGGCATTATGGAGAAACTATAACAAAATTGTAGAATGAGCATCTAAATGAACAGATGAAGGAAGGAAAGAAAAAAGGAAGGAAGGAAGGAAGGAAGGAAGGAAGGAAGGAAGGAAGGAAGGAAGGAAGGAAGGAAGAAAGGAAGGAAGGAAAATGTGAGCATTATACGTGTAGTATATGATCAAATATATAATATACAATAAAGATAAGACATTCTACTCTTCTTTTCTTTCTTTTTTTCTTTTTTGATGACATTTGGAAGACCTTGAAAATACCTTCATAGGTGGTTAGTTGACAGCCTAGTTTTCAAATATTTTGCTTGTGATTTTAACATCTACACCAAACAGCATTAGTGAATAGTTTCAGAATTTCTGAGAAACATTTGATATTTTAATTATTTTAATTAAATTTTCCAACTTGAATAAAGAAAACTGAGTCTTGTGAAAAAAATAAAACAGAAGAATAAAATCTTGGCATGTCACTGAATGAACAAACAAATAACTTCCAAAGCCTTACAAACTACAATATTTGTACCTAGGTGCAAAAGTCATCCCTACAAGCACCAAAACCATGTCAAAAACAAAAGTAGCGTATTCTGTCCAGGAATTTTTTAGGAGATAGAAAAGATTCTGGATTCTATAACACAGTGTTTTGATCATTTATTTACTAGAAAAAAAAATTCAGTTCACATGCACTGTGAGTTTTCAGCGAAGTCTGCTTAATTTGAAGTACTGTATTTCCTTTAGAATTTTATAGACTTGTCCAAAAAAACTTTTGTGAAATTTTTCTCCAATTTCATTTTTCTTTTTTTAGTAGCATTTTATCATTAAAAGGCGATAGCTTATTATTCAAAGTCTAACTATGAAAATACTTAGTTCTGTTAATATTTCTCAACAACTCGAAGTTTAAAAAACTGCCTGCGTGGTAAAATTATAATTTATAGATGGAGTCTTTATTTTGTTGTGAGGGTGCTTTTTTATAATTAGACATATAATTATCTTCATATGTGAGCTCCCTAATAGTAATGCCTATGGCAGTTATATGGGAATATATAAGATCCGAATTTTATTTCTTTTAGAGATCATGTCTGGTGTCTCTGCTGTCTACTTTGCAGATATAAGTATACAAGTTGCTATTTCACATTTAAGGATAAGTAACACTTACAAAGTTCTTCGATTGTTGTTTCTAATGTTCTGTTCTGTGAGTTGTGTTGGTTAGTGACACGAGGCATGGCAAGCACAGCCTGTTCTGAAAGGAAGCAGTCAGAGGCTTTCCCCAAGATCAGGAACACCTGCCTCAATCACGGATGCTTGCTGATGACATTTCTTACGTTACTCTGATGGCTTTTCCTCCCCTCAGTCGACCATCTAAATGGTTGACCTACTTGCATTTATAGAGGACATTTTGAGCAAGATGTATTGTGCAAACATTATTGAGTATCTATTGTGCCCAGCACCGTGTGGAGCTCTAGAGACACAAAGGTAATTGTAATCAATGTTTTCATTAAAAAAAAAAAAAAGAAGTTATTTGCATCCCTTAAGGGTTGGGCTTTTTGTTGTCAAAGAGTTTATCTTTACCACTGGCACCTTTTTAGTAGAAGGAAGATAATACCATTTGTTGGCCACCTATTAAAATGTCAGGTATTTCATACACATTAAGAAATCTAATTCTATATTCTATGCATCAACCATCTGGGAGAAGAATTATTTTAGCTTCATTTTGCAGATGGGAAAACTGAGGCTCAGAAGGCTTGAATCACTTGTCCATGAGTAAGTGGCAGAATGTCACTAAGCTATATTGGGAAAAGTCTCTGGGAACTAAGAACTCAGAAGAAATGGCAGAAGATGGGTCCACATCTTTCTTGCTGAAGGATTGCTCATTAGAGAGGATCAAAGCAAAATATAACAGAACATTAGAGGGAGGGAGGCTGTAACAGCGGGACAAGGGGAGAAATGGATGCTTTTGCAAATGGCAGAGGGGTTACCTTGAAAACGAGATCACCCTTCCCCAGTGTTCGACGTTGCTAAATTGCTCACCACTCTTCCCTGTGACCCTGTAAGTTTTAACACAAGTAGTTCTTTTGTATTATAGGCATGACACCCATTTTTCTGCTATTCGTACAGAGTCACTTAACAAAGAAACAAGGCAAATATTTGTCTCTGGGTACTAGGCACACTGTGTTTCAATCTAAGACTTGTGAGTGGTAGCTGACAAGGCACCTCTAATGATACTGAGCGTTTCTGATCAATCTATATTCACATCAGTTCCATTTTCAAATGAGTCAAATGGGAAGCTGCAGTTAGCAAGTCAGAGCTTAACACTTCTGATTTATGGTCAGAAGTATCTTAATAGGATCATTCATTTTCCTGCGCTCATTCTGAACATCTGATGTTACAAGTTTCTAGAAATGTTCGTGTATCCTCTGGTTCTGCAAAAATATAATCTTTATCTCCAAAAGTGACCTTCAAATGAGCAGGAAATGAAAACCGGCCGTTCTTCCTCAGTCACCTTGCCTGGCTTTATTGATGTGTCATAATGGAAATCTTGAGAGCCAGAAATCTCAGAATTATTATGATATTTTAATCTTTTTAGGTTAAGTGTAAATGTGAAGGTGTAGGGCAAAAAGCATTCGTTTAGGCCTGGCTTTATGAAGTGTCTTTTTCTTGCCCTTTTTCTCCTTGTTCAATTGCTTTAGAGAGGATGAGTCTTCTGCAAAGCCACTATTTCTGGACTTTTGTGAACTTGGTCTTCTTATACCTTTATCAGTGACTTGATTTATTGGTTGAAACAACTCTAAGCTCCCAGTCCCCACCGGCTTCTCATGACTGTCCCTTCCCCCTGCCCCTTTTTCCCTCACTTGAGCACCTCAGCTTCAGGTCCTTGGTTTCTACTACATATTTTTAAAATATTTGCAGACAAACAAACCTAACTGTAGTCTGGTTACTAACCTCCATTCTCACAGGAAACATGTTTCTTTAAACACATGCTTTGTTCAGTTTAAGACTGCACATGTCAGGATACAGAGCGCTCTATGCCCAGAGCATTCCAACTTGCTAAGTAGCATAGGCTTGTCAACGAGCCTGCTCAAAAGCTAAAATCTTCACTTGGTCGTGATGTACAATCTTTTTAATGCATTGTTGTATTCAATTTGTTAGAATTTGGTTAGGATATTTGCATCTGTATTCATCAGAGATATTGGTCTGTAATTTTCTTTTTTTGTGTTAGCCTTACCAGGTTTTGGTATCAGGGTAATGTTGGCCTCATAAAAAACAAACAAATAAGCAAGCAAGCAAAAACCTAAAATCTTGCTATTATTCTACTTCTTGAGCATGAGTTCTCCATTCCAAACTGTCAGAGTATGTCTTTTTATAACATGCACCCTTAGAATTGGTACTCTAAAATGTTCTTTTGTTGGGATGAACTTTTGGTATTCGATCAGTTGCTAACCTGGGGTAATCATTCATTCTCTTGAAGCAGAAGTAACTGCTGACTTCTTGATTCTAAATGCATCTCGAAGGCCACAAAAAGTTAGGATGAATTAGTGAATTTATTGCGTCACTCTAGTAAATATAAACATAACGCTTCCAACATCATGGTTTCTGTTTTAGCTTTAAGATCACCCCAAAATATTTGGTTTTAACTGTACACTGAACTCATCTGAGACTACGAGATATATTTTTTAAATGTCTCCTATCACTTCATACATAGTTTAGAAAAAAAACTGTATTGACTTTATTTTAAATTACTAAACTAATAAATTCTTGTTGTAAAAAAATCAAATTCAATAATGTATAAAATGAAAAGTAAAAGCTGCTTTTAACCATTCTCAGTCTCCATAGATAACCATTTAAGAGTTTAATTTATGCCCTTCCATGTCTTTTACAGAAAAGTAAAGTAGATGTGTACATATGATATTCAAATATATCTAATAAATATACTACAACAGTGCATTTCTATCAGAATACATGTAATCTATCCTCAGCTATATAGTTTCCATCCTTTTTTTGAAGGCTATAGACTGTGTCAGTAACACCAGAACTGTCTTGAAATTAGGGGGCTGACATCTTAGCTATACATCTGGCCCATACTGAATGGATTGAACATCCGACACATTACATTTTAAGGTTTCAAAGAGATATTTTATGATCAGATTTAACAGACCACATACTCTTTCCTTTAGGGAGGCCATAAAATTCCCAGATTACGGAAGCAAATCTTGTGCTCAGGTATTTGATTCTTTATTTTAAGCTTGATTTTTCTTTTATTAAGATCTATCAATGACCCTTTGGTTAAGTCCCCTCCATTGCCAGAGACTCCTTTCCTACATGTTTGTTTTTATAATCATGTGATGTTTAAGAAGATGAACTTTCCATTTATAAAAATATAATAAGGGACTTTCTTTTGTCGCTGAAAAGATCTAGCTGAGTTAATGAGATCGTTAATATAAACCAATGCAGCGAAAATGTGTGTGAAAGCTCAAAAATAATCACAAAGTCAATGGGAAGTTTTCACAGTGTAGAAAAGTACCTCTTCTGACTGATAATAAACTAAAAAGAGAAGAGTCTGGTTCAGTCTTTTATTGACCAAGAAGGGGAAAAGGTAAGGGAGGTGAGATCCCTTATTCACACAATATGGTCTATAAGTTAAGTCCTAGTAGAAGAGTCAAATACTGGGGTGATTTTCTTCAGGTACATTTTACCAGCTGAAAGACAAATCCTAAATGAAAGAGTGAGTTTTATTTTTCCACTGGTAGCCACTTTAGGTTAGATGTTTTGTTCCACAAAATAGGATTTCAAAATCTCCGTTCCTCTGCGTATGCAATTGTCCCATCCAGCTGTGTCAGTGCCTTTCGGGGGTTAGAAACCTTCAATGCAAAACAGCCACACTACGGCTTTTTTTAAATTGCCTCTTTTTCCATTTTACTTCTATCGACAATAATCTTAAGGCATTGGAATCAGTTGCTTGCCTCCCCAGTGTTACTATCCACTAGAATCGCTCAAGTTTCTCACTTTTCCCATAAATAGGGACCTAACAAGAACCCGGTCTAGTTTCACTTTCTCTTTTCTCCTCTTCAAAATTAGAGTCAATAGTCAGCAGTTTGCGCTAACATAAATCTTGTTATTGTTTATACCAACTCACCCTTTCTAATGCTATTAGAATCACAACGGACATAGACCCCAGAGATTTGCTCATCTCAAAGCTCTAAAACGGCACCACTTTTATGACGACAGTAAAGCCTTGAGCTGTCACTTTACCCCTAAGACTGTTATTCACCGTGATTACTGGCATTGCTTTCTTGCTCATTCCCTCCTACTCCCATCTCCCATTTGATCGTTCGAAAAAAGTATTTGGAACAAATAAGGTAAAGGACTAACAATTAGCCATTCTTAGTTGAACTATATAAAACTCCATGGAGCTTAGACAGAATCTGTGTTCTGTGGGCTGTATGTACACATCCCTTCCTGAGAACTCATCTCATTGTTCTGGTGGGTTTTAAGGGAACTCTGAAAACAAGAGAGATAAAGAAAAGCCTGGCCTTCTCCTCCCTGATGAGAAACTGACTGGGTCCCCCACCATAATCGTATGCAGCTACATGACAATGTGACCCAGCAGATCTACGTTCAAAGCTGAGCTCCACTGCTTCCAGGTTACAAAGTTCAGGCAAGATATTAGCTTCTTTGTCCTTCAGGTTCCATACTGGAAACATCACATCTGCCTCATAGAGCTGCCGTAGGATCAAATGGAATGACGCATGTGGGAGCGTATCATATAAACTTGTATCACACTATAAATGTTCAAACTTAGAAATCTTGTTGATTAAAAGAAGGGGGGGGGGGAGGTTTGGTTATGCAAAAGAACTAGAATTCACCTGCTCAGGCATTTAAAAGTCACAGTCAAATGGTCCAGTGGTTTTTTAATTTGAAGACCGATACTTTAGAGGGTACCTCTACAAAATTGAAACTTTTAAAAATAATTTTTAGTGTTTCAAAGTGTTGTAGAATGAGAAAGTATTGTCATTTTACAAATGAGGACAATGGTATAAAAATTATGTCACTTGCCCCAGGCCCCTTATTACTTGGAATCAAAAGCTTTTCGATTTTGACAGCCTAGATATATTTGTTTCACAGCCTCCACAGAAAGGAAAGGATTTATGTGGGAAGTTCATTCTGGGAAAGGTTACATGTCCTCTAATGTATGCTCTTTTTGCATTAACACTTTGCTCTATCCCAGAATGGTATTAACTGTATCTTACATTTTATTGGGTGTTTCCTATTAAAATAAATCTGTTTTTGAAAATCTCATTGTAAAAATGCATTGAGAAGCAGGGTTAATACATAGAGAAAATAGGGTAGAGAAACTTCCTAAGTCAGCCATACATTTTTCAGGTTGAAAGCGTCCTTTTTCACTTTCTTTTTCTTCTCTACACATATAAAATGTGCAAAATAGGTTTTTTAATGAGGTTTAATATGAACACTGGGGGTTGGTGAAGGTGGTATTAGAACTGATCGTTTCCACTAAGTCATTGAAGAATTGAGAGTTAAACTCTACTGTCTTGCCTACCCAAAAGGATTTTTTTAAAAAATGTTTACATTTAAAATTCACTTGGAACAATGCTTTGGCTCATTTTTTGACAAGTGAGTTTATGTATGAACAAGATAACAACGTGCAAGGTGAATGAGATGAAAAATCTGTAGAGTGGATGTGTCTTGGAATTTCTAGTCATTTTGGTCTCTGAACCTTTTGAGAAAATTATTTAACCTAACTTCAGTTTCTGAACCAATACGGCAAATAATTGACATTAGAAAAATAATCACAGAAGCTCTCAACTGATGAATGGATTACTTCTAAGAGTTACTGTATAAGTCAATTGTCTGAAATTTACTTTTTCCCCTGCAGTACTTTTAAAAATGAAATTTTGTTCCCCAACTAGTCTACAAAAAGTTCGCTCATAGAGAATCAGGAACTTTAATGTTATTTGAGCAGCAATAAGCACTGAGACGTCTTACACGTCTCTCATCTGTGCAAAACCTGTTTATAGTTTCAAAACAAAAATAATGTCTTAGGACTTGAACATGGCCATTAAAACAAAAACAAAAGCTTTAAGCAACAACCTAAAAAGCACCAAATTTGAGTTTGGAAACAAACATTAATCTATCATTTTGAATAGAAAAAGTACATCATTTAGTATTTCCTAGAAACTTTTTTGTGTTTAAAGAAGGGAAAACATATTCACAATTTAATTTAGATGCTATGAAGATTTACTTTCAGCAGATGTTTCCTAAAAGAGGCCAAATTAAAATTTACGGATCTCCAAATGGATATGTAAAGTTAAATATTGGTTTTATGTAACCTTTTGGTAAAAAACTAAAACTTTAAGGACTAACTCAAATATCTGGGTGAAAATAAAGCCTTACATGCAATCCCAACACCCTCTCTTTATCAAAAACCATGGATATGATATCCCAGACTTAAAAAGAAATTGATTCCTATTGGCAATAATGGCAGAATAAGTGAATCCTATTATTAGATGATTACCCTATGCCAGATTTGGACCATATACTATTACACCTATGTTATCTTCCCCTTTAGCCTGCCAGCATGTGCAAGCCGGGTTCTTCACAGTTTCTGGGTTGACTTCCCAGGGGCTGGGGGAGATAGGGCACATGGCCACATATGAAGTCGTCTTATCCCAACATTCAGATTTTTGTGTTTCACAGTATTAACCAGATTACAGGTCATAATCTGTAAAAGCTCCCCTGCTAGTACCCTGCTTGACTTCTTTCCAGATGAAATCTCTTCAAACAAATCCTGGATCACAAAGATACTCTGTTTTGTGTCTGGAGCCAAAGAGGAAAAAAAAAAATGCTATATAGAAAGACAAGTATCCGCCAAGGGTAAAGAGCTAGATTGATGAGGTTCTGCGTTTATCACCTCTGGAAAAAAAAATTGTTCCTGTAAAAGAAGCCAATTGCAACATTTAGGATGAAGTAATTCATCTAGTGATTCTTCTTCCATTTGAACTTTTCATTTCCTTGTGCTTTTTTTATGGATGCCCAGTTTGAATGTGTCTAGATAAGGACATGACTTATTTATTGGCACTAAGAGCTTTTTATAAATTCAATATAATTTATGGATTTTTAATAATCCTTCTAATTGTTTCTTTACATGAATTACCACTTTTTTTAAAAGCCAAATTTCATTTGCTTTATAACAGCAAACGAGTAAAAGAGAAAATTAAGGTTTAAATAAAAAGTTATCCTAGTTGGCAGCCCAAATCCATCCTTTGGCTCATAAAATACTCCTGATGGGGGCACCCTATTATTTTTAAGGGGTTCATGAAATGGACAGCATTCAATTGGTCTCTCAGCAGGCAAACAGGATATTTATGGGCTAATACTCTCAAAAAACAGAACAAAGCAAAACAAAAAATCCTTTCATTCTCATTGGGAAGGTCTGGGGTAAAGCTGCTGTAATCAAGCTTGCTTACCAAATGCCCTCGATTTTGCAGAGGCGATTTTCCCTATCTTTTACAAAGCTTTTTTTCCCCCCACAGAAGATAACATTTTAATTCAATGGATATTTACTAGTATCCTTCAGTTTTTCACCTGTGGATGGTTTAGAGCTTGTTTCTAGGGTAAATAACCTGGTGACATCTTAGAAATAATTTTAAGGAGACTAGCCTATAACAAAAGGTCATTGGTCTCTAGACAAATGTTCTCTAGACTCGGAGGTGTCCTTTTCCTTCCCAGTTAGCTGCACACCACAGATGCCCACACTGGATGCCTCTGTGTGCTCCTCTTATCTTTTGAAGTCCTTTCCTGGTCCCTACCTCCTATGTTGCTATGTTCCTATCAGTGAGCTCATTCAAAAGGCCTCATTCCTCCCATAGTCCCCTCAGGTAGAGCTTTGAGCCTCCTCTATCTCTGATAACTTGTGGCACTGAAACCAACCAGCAACATAAACAAGGGCCAGTGAGGAAGTTGCCATTCTAGAATAAGAGTTTCTCTCTCCTCCCCTTTAGACCGCCAAGGTCCTTCCCTTGCTGGGAAATGCCTGCATCTCCAGGTCATGGGTGGTTTCTCGGGACTTCAGCCCCTGCTTCTGTAGAACTGTTGTTTGGGTCCTACTTCCCCTGCTCTGATAAAATCTGTTCCCACTCCATGTCAAGTTCACTTTTTAATAATGGTTTTATTGAGGTATAATTTACATACAATACAATTCACTCATTTAAGGTGTACAGCTTGATAAAATTTGGTAATTAGGTACAGTCATGCAACCTCCACCACAAGCAAGATACAGAACAATTCCATCACCTTAGAAAGTTCTCTTGTACCTCCTTGTATCAGATGCCTTCTCATTGCCAGACCTTGGCAACTACTGATCTACATTCTCTCATTGTAGCTTTGTCTTTTCCAGAATTTCATATCAGAATTGCACTCTATTGTGTTTGAATTATTTCACTCAGCCTAAGGATTTTTAGATTTATCAATAGAGTTGAGTGTGTTAATATTTCTTTTCATTTTTTGCTGCGTATATACTACAATATGTTTATCTATTGGCCAGTCGACAGATTCATATTGGTTTTGCTTCATATAGTCCATCCCGTCTCATACTGATTTGGACGTGAATTCCTTGAGTTTCCAGGTGTCTGCTCTAAAAACGTAACTAATTAAACACATGTGCATTTAAATGTAACAGAAAAGGTCCAAAGATGCAGAGGGATCCTTAGGGTCGTCACAAATGAATAATATTTCATTGTACCAATGCTCTCTGGGAAATGAGGAATTATTCAAGTGTGGGAAATTAATGCCATATTGGAGAAGTTGAAAGTCAATTCCACATCTGAAAGAACAAAGATACTAAATAGTCATATGTCTCCATGTGGTCTGTTTTGATTCCTGTACCTCTTTAAGGTAAAGTTACTTAATTTTCCCTTCCTACCTTCCTGCAGTTACTTAAAAATGTAAGTCCCATGACAGTTCCTTCACATGTGCCCTAAGTAGTTTCTTTCTATCTATATCGATACTGACATTTAAAATTTTATGATCAATTATTTGAAAAGAATTGCTATTTGACAGAACTCGCCAGTCAATTTGATTAAAAACAAAACAAAACAAACAAACAAAACAAACAAAAAAACTGGTTGATCTGAATTGATACAATCTAAAGTTATGATTTCAGTAATATTTTTCAAAATTTAATGTGCATAAAATCACCAGAAGTAACTTGACAAAAACGAGGTTCCCAAGCCTCGTCTTTATAGTTCTGATTAAGAAGTTTGGAGTACAGTCTTAGAATCTGCATTTTGTGAGCATTCCATGTGATTCTGAAACAAGTGGTATCTAGATCTCACTTTGACAAGTGCTTTGGAATGCAAAAGATCTGATACAAAAAAACTGGTCAAACTGGTTATTTGGCGAACTACATACATTAATAAGGACACTCTCAGTTGTAAGTGACAGGAACCCAAATCAAGTTTGCTTACACAAGACAGATATTGACTCATATAACTGGAAAGTATGGAAGCAGAGCTGGTTTCAGTATTGATCTGACCATCTTCTGGATTTCAAATGATGACATCAGGACTTGATTTCTCTCTCCATCCTTTGGATTTCTTTTCCTCTATGTTGTTTCTTTCCGGAAAACTCTTTGTAAGAGTTGGCAAGATGGCCACCAACAATGCTATGCTTTTATGCCATCTTCTCAGCAACTGCATTGGGTTGATAAAAGTCCCATGATTGAGTCTCATTGTACTGAGTTTCATCATATTCCCACTCCAAAAACATTCCGAATGCTGTGAATGGCCAGGCCAGATTCAGGTACTCCCTTCTTCCTCAAGAGTGAGTGAGTGAGTGTATGTGTAAGTGTGTGTAAGCATATGTTGGTATTTGTTGGGTGATGGAGGGCATGAATCAGCTCCAATTGAACCCTGTGAATTGACCATGGGGTAGGGGTGATTACCTCCTCCCCAACAAAAATAATCGGTCAGTTAGTAGTGGAAAGCAGCTGAAGTCCATGACATTACACTTTTCACATAAATAGATGCTAGTAAAATACTATATTTTCCTCTGACTGGCTGTACAAATGGATACTCTTATATTTCAGACTCCTAGTGACAGAGCACTGAAACGATCCTGTTTTATATGGGGCTTAGTAAGCACCTGCCAATTCATGCTTAGTAAATACATTTTTAATTCTGATCACTAGCATTGCTATGACCAAGTAGCTTGGACAGTTTAGCTATTCAAGGAGAGAGGGTACCTAATAAGACTGTTTCTGTGGATTAGAGTCTGTTGGATGGTTAGGATTACGTTTTCTTGAATTGCACTTTGAAATCTATAACTTAAATTGCCATCACTAACTATGATGATGGGCAATGAATTATATTTAAGAAAAGAAAATGTCTGCTAAACCTAGAGAGGTGAGAGGTAACATAGGAGGAATTGAAAAACAAATAGCAGAAATAATTGAAAGAGCCTGGGTAAAGATTATGAATTTCAAAAGCTGTGTCTATGAATTAAGCCCTAAGTATAAGAATGAGATGATTCTGACGTGTACAAATGTGGGCAGGTAAGAAGAGATGGGTGATGGAATTGGCTATTGGAAACTGCTCTGTGTTAAGAAAGACCAGACCTAGAACTGATATGGGCAAGAGACCTGCGAATGTAAAGCAATGTCAACAGTAATATTAACTGTGAAATAATTTCATAAACAGTTGTCTGTGAACAAATCTAAGGCTAGGAAGAGCAGTACACGAAAGAGAAAACAAAACAAAACAGTAGCATAAAAACAGGCAGGAAATGCGGAGCCCATGACTTGAAAGGTCTCTTTTGATCTCAGTGTTCTATGATTCCAAAACAAATGTGTCTCCTTTGTGAATTCTTTCTAAGCAATAACAATTCGAGGTTCAGTTGAATGTCAAACATGTCTGCCCCTCTCCCAGGCTGTCTGATACTGGTCTGGTGAATCTTAATGGCTTATGACTCAGCAGGTTCAGGAAGTATCAACAGATGTCTTTTCTCTGTTTGTTAAAACTCATGACCAATGCCTCTTATAACTTAAAATTTTAAACCAAAATGTCTAAAAAAATTCTAAATGTCTAAAATTTGAAACTGAATGTCTAAAAATAACAAAGTTCAGCTCAGAATAGACTCAAAATATTTTATGATTTATTGGTTCAAATTTCAAAAGTTCAAGAAATATGGCAAAGTTTGGTGGTGATATTGCAATTGTTTTCCCCCAGGAATCTAGCAATCTGTCAGAATCATGTACTTAAAAAAAATATGCATGTTTATAGACATGTATATTTTAAATTATGTAATTATAGATTCCTGTGTACTTTAAAAACTTTCCCCGATGGACACTGCTTGGTATTATAATGTATACGTATAGCTTGTTTCTTGACATTTTCTCTTAGATGAATTGATCATGTATCCTACTTAGGGAAAAGTAAGTTCAGTGAAACTATAGTAAATTAGACACCAAGAAAAAGGCAAAAGACATGAATGTAAATTGAAGTGACTTTAAGGACTGGATATAGGATGACATCAGCATGTTGGCAAGAAATAGAGATACACAGCAAGGCTAGACTGTCTGATGATCTGTTCAGGGTGGAACAAATGAAGATGAAGGCAATGCAAAGCTACAGCAATAAATACAACTGTCTAAAGCGTGCCCTTCATGGTTATTAGTATATTTATTTTCTAGTGTAGAGGATATTATTTAACATATAGAATTCATATTTCACCTCCCTCTTTTTCCGTCCCATGCTTTCGTCTATCAACCCTGCTCTAACTCTGATTGGCTACCCACTCCAAGAAGATTATTTTGAAACTTGTTCTGTAATAAACTCCTCCAATATCTTTCAGGGTTTGTTCTTCCTCAGCCTATCCAAAACTTGACTTTTTACTTGACCATGAAACTTTCTTTATTGCTCACTTAATGGTTTCTACTTACCGACAAGAGTCTTAGATTTCTTCATGAAAGCAGGTCTGCAACAAGGCTTGCATTCAGTTAGTTAACAAGCAATACCAGGGAATGGAAAGAGTGAACCCAGGAAGCAGGGAAACCAATACAAAGGAGTGTTATCAAATTGATCACTGCTATGGACAATTGGAGATCAATCCATCTGGGATATTCTGAGGAGCCCTGTAGAAAAAGCACCTCAGAATTGTTTGCCCAAAGGATGGAAGAGGGGAGCATGTATCCACCAGCTAAGTGTTGGTCAAGTTTTGTCCAATCAGTGTTAACTCCCTCCATTTTTAGATTACACGTAAGTGAGTACCACATTTTGTTGTCGGAAAGGCCCTTGGGCAGGAGGCAAGAGATGAGACGTATAGTTCAGCTGAGGTGCTGTCACATTACATCTGTGTAAAGCTGGTTGTTGCAGCAATTCCTGAAGTAAGCAGTGGCCCAAGGGGATATGAAGGGAGACTCATGAAGTGTTTCATACAAGGGACAGGCAGTTCCTTAATCATTGCTTCATCTAGTCCATGATTCTCCTAACTTTACCTTGTCAATAATCCTCTTCTGGAATCACTGACATCTCCCTTAAACACTCTCTCCCTCACCTCAACTTCCTGCCACCAGGACGCTGTTCCAACCTTCTCAATGATGGTAACACTAAAACCTCCATCTGTCTCTATGACCTGTGTCTGTCATTTTTCATGGCTTCAGTATACATGGTGATGACCCCTTAACTCTCTGGCCTAACAACTCCTCATCTTCAGGTGTCACTTAACCTCACTTACCCCCAGCATAGCCACACCTGCAGCTACACCATCACATAGGCCTTCCACACTTACACATCTTGAGCACAGGAATTTTTTTCCCAATACACAACCTATTCTCTTCCTCATCCCCTCTGCTCTCTTCTGTGGCCTCTAATGCTTCTTTACTTCCCAACCCATATTCAAGAATTCTGATCTTATTTGCTCCTTATCTAGGCTGGACTTCTCACGTCAATAATGTGAGATACCACCTTAAAATTCTGTGCCTCTTTTACCCACTGTCTACTTTCTTGGTTTGGTATCCTTAGTCCTTATCAAAGATTGCTGGAGAAAATTCTCAAAGTCATGATACCAGACTCAGCTACAAATTTATACTGTTTCATCTCTGCTTAAATAGCAATCTTACTTATGTATTTTTTCGAATCACTAGACTAGCACATTCCTTGCATGCTTTTCCACATTCCCCATGCTTCTATTCCTAACCTTATGTACTCATTCTCAGTAGATGCCCTTGCTTCCCACTTCACTGAGGAGAGAGAGAGAGAGAGAGAGAGAGAGAGACATTACAACATAAGCCCCTTCAACTTCGCTTATTTCCACCTCCAAATTTGTGCCCTTTCCCGATCTTTGCTTCTGTCTCTGCAGAAAACTAACCCAACTCCCTATACGGCTAATGCCACCTTTTAAGACTATAATGTCAAAAGAAATGCAACAGGCTCTAACCTGAGCTTAATATTAAACTATTTCTGTCAGCACACCAGTGTGCTCGAAGTCCTGCAGATTTTGAATGGCATTTCTCTTTCATTTGTCATCATGCTGATACACCAACCCAAGGCCAACTGCAATGCATTCATCTTTTGAAACGAATCATGTTTTCCTACCGGTTGTCTCCTCTTCACACCCCAGCTGGATCAGAGCACTAGTCTCCTGGCTGGTCTTCAGGATGCTGTCAGACTCATTACTTCATAGCATCCTTTTCATCAATAACTAACAGAGTGCTTAAGGTCTCAACCTTAAGGAGTGTTCAGGACCTCTGTAATCAAGCTTCTCACATACCCACACTACTGGAGGAGAAGTACATTTCTTAGCACATACTGTGTCTGTTTCTTATATCTTTTCCTCCCAGTTGGATTATCCACATTCTACTTGTTCTCCACCAATTACATCAGTGGGCGTTAATCTTTCCCTTCTCCAAATGTCTATTGTATGTGTAGTCTGTAGTATATTTGCTTATATACTGTTTTATTATTTTTCATTATTTCTTCTGTGTAGGACTTGTCTTCAACGAGGGAGTACACTCCCAAGGACTTTATCTTGTACGTCTTTTGTCTGACAACAGTGGCCACTCCTTAAGCACTTAGTAGAAATACGCACTGACTTCATTGATGAGTCAGAGCTTTTCATTTGAAACAAGAAATCTACACGTGTGTACCTGAATCTCAAACAGTCTGTACCAGCTCTTCAAAATTCATTATTAGGACAAATTGGCACAATTAGGATCATCTTGTTTTTCTCTTAGTGTTGGTTGTGAATGACCTAGCTTAAGGGGAATCTTGGACCCTGGGGATCATCCCTACATGTACTGTTCCAACCAAGCACAGTGCCTAAGTGTTGATCCCAAACTGTGTGGATGATGAAATATAAATATAGCCTGTGTCTACACATCGTAAACACTCAAATTGGAATACGAAAATATGAAAACCAAGATTTGACTGTTGTTTTTATAGAGATGCTGACAGCAATCATTTGGGGGTTTCATTTTATAATTTATTTGGAGTTTATACAAATCAGAGCTAAAACATGAGAATTTCACTCACAAGTGTTATGTTCATGGATGTTTAAGAGTCGGTAGAATAAAAATACTTGAAGCACACAGCACTGCAAGTCTCTTTCAGAAAAATAAATTCATAAACATCGACCTCGCCTAAGTTCCAGCCTCATGCGAGCATCTTCTCGGTGGCATCCACGACAACCTGTGCCTCAGCAAAGGGGCCTTCCCTGATAGGAAGCTCAATGTTTCTTAAGGCACACCCACTACATTTGGAGACAGATTCCAGTTTTTCAGAATTTCTTCAGTGCTTTTTTTATAGGGGTCACACGAATTCAAATACCTAGGGGCCAGGCACCTAAGTGTGATACCGTAAGGACCGGTGGGGACTTTGGTGACAGGAGATTGTTACTCTGCTCCAGCTGAATACCGCAGACAAGCGATGGGCTGGTGTTGCCAGATCTTCCTGTGATTCAGGAGAAGCTGAAAATCCAAATATTTAAGTGAAATCTTGTCTTTTTGCAATCTTGTGAGCAACTAACTCATTCAAAATGTTAAATGAAACACGAGGGAAGAGGGTGGTAAATAAAACCAATACATCATTGGGCTAAACCTGGCTTGAAGCCCCTTTGGCTTTTTTTATCTTCTGAGTTAAATCATGCCTTACATTTTTACCTCTGGAAAAGAATGTATTAAACTTACGCTCTTTTACTTAAAAAAGGAAGAAAATAATAAGTCAATTATTTAAGGATGACGATTGTTCTCCATACTTAACCCAATCTTTTTAAAATCCCTTGAGTCTTTTTAACGCAAAATGCATTTCGTTCAAAAATCAATGACATGTATCAATATTGAGGGACTCATGATTTAGGGGGTTGCTTAATGCAAAAGACTGATTTCTGTTAATGATTGTTTTACTTAGTTTGGGTTCATTGTTAAACTTTTCATTTGGAGACCATGCCTAGTATCCTCTAGGTCTCCCAACTTTATGTCATAAGCAAATTTGATAAGCACAGATTCTACATTCTCATTTGGATCATGAATTAAAACTAAGTTGAGCTTTGCTGGACCAAGATCGCTATCTTATGTTAAGCCATCCGTCTGGCTGCCCTCACCCCCAACTAGCTGGTATCCATAGGTTTATGCTTTTTAATCTTTGGAAAAAAAATTCAACTTTTTAAAGTTATGTCAGCATCTAAACTATAGTTCCCTTTCTTCACAAGAAGATATCAAGGTAGAGTTTGTCAAATATTCTGTCAAAATAAAAATACATTGTGTAAATTATTTTCCTTATTTACCAACTGAAAAGAGAGGCTTAGGTCAGTACCATTGTGCTGCACCGCTCAGGGGGGCTTCATTCCTATTGTCTTTTACTCAAAAGGCAACCTCGAAGCATAACTCGTACTCACAGAATACAATGTGGCTGCTGCCCGCTGGAGTTGTGCATCCCCACAGCCCTGAATGAGGTTAATTTGGCAGTAGTACCCTTGAGGCATCTATACAGGTATGTTAGTTAGCTCCTGGTGATCACATTCTTAGGCCAGGCTAACAAAACAAAAACAAAAACATAAAAACCTGATTAACAATTTGCTGGCAGCAGACATCAGACACACTTCAGAATACTCTCCTTTGATAAATATTTTGGTAATATCTGAACTTATACAAGAAATTCTAATTTGGTTATATGATCGATTTTTAATCTTAGTAAATGCTGTTTAACCCCAGAGTAAAATCTAAATATCCCTGGCATTCCACATATATTATAGTTATTGCAGTCAAGGTTATCTATTAGAGTGCAGATTGATGACTACCTTTTGAAAGGGCCAGATACTAAATATTTTAGGATTTGCAGGCCACATATGGTCTTTCTCACACCGTCTTTTAATTTTTCTTTTTCTAGCCATTGCAAATGTTTTAATAGTGGTAATCTAATAAACAGTACGTATTGTCTCACTGCTTTATTTTATTGTGTGTTTTTTTTTCTCTTTATTTTTGGTACTATGTGCATGCATTGTCCTGAGTAGTAAGATATCGACTTATTAGATCTTCACACTAATCCAGGGACATAAGTTCTACAGTTGTCTTTGTATTTTACATTGGGGAAACTGAAGCATAGCGAGGGTTAAGTCCCTTGCCCAAGTTTTCACAACGATTTTCCTCTTACAAAGAATTTCTTAAAAGTGTATCTTACATACATTAAAGGGTGAGAATAAGTGCAGAATGAATACAGGGAATTATCTATTTCTATATAAGGTAATGTGGCCTCAGCCTTTTCCATTTTTTCCTTCTTCTTACCACAGGGTGCAACTGCAGATGTGTGTGTTTTCACTATATTTTGGAATGATAAACTGATATGAAAATATTTTAAATTACATGCCAAAAATGTCTTCACTGTGCACAAAATGGACAAAGTCCAAATGTTAGTTTAAATTTCATGTTATCTGCCGATCTTCCCAGAAGAATCTGAAAGATGTTATTGTTTAAGTCACATAGTTCTTTTGAATAATCTTTTCTTTGTAAACAGTTGGCAATCCAAACTCTGGATTTTTCCATTTAATGTTCAAAGGAAGCTCATTTTTAAGATTGTTTTTAATCAGCATATCTGTCACCTCTTTTTTAACCTTTTTTTGCCATTTCTTTCTGGTGCTGGTTGTTATTTGACTGGCAACTTTAAATTGCTACTCATTTTCTTCTGTAACACTGCAATTTCCTATTCACCAAGACTTGCATTCCCCCCTTGTTTCCTCTAAAACTGAATATTAGTGGTCGTTTTTTCTAAAAGCTGTAATTTTGACATTAACCTTGTTTCTTCTTTTAATTGGTGTTTTCCTGTCAGACAATGGTAGGGGGCTGATAATGGGTGTTATTTATTTTGAGAATCCTGCTTCAGTGGAGCTGTTGTGAAATAAAGGCTTGAAATGAAAGTACTCCTTAAGACCTCTGACAGTGGTGTGAATAAGAAGAAAAGAGAAGGAGACAAGGAAGAGGGAGAAGTAAGGGAGGGAGCAAGAATAGCACTGGAACGTCCTCATCAATTCAGAAATTAAAGGCCAATTTAGAAGCCGGCAACCACAGGGTTTCTTCAAACTTAAATATAAAGCCATGTCCAGGCCCTTATAAATCCAAGTTGCCCCCCCAGACCAGCCCATTGGCCACTGAACATGACGACAGCTAAATAACAGAATTTTTCCTTCAACACACATGATGCACATTCAAGAGGAAAGGGAAAGTGACCATATTAAAACCCTTTTTCTTAGGCAAACAAGTACGTATTCACATTTTTTATCTTTCGCTGGTTTCCCTCTCGGTGGCTACTCTGCAGCTAATTTTGTCAACATTAATTGTTGGCTTTTTTGAATGTATTGTAATAAATTGCTTATCCCCAGCAAGAAAAAAAAACAACTTTTGAGGAAAGGTCCCCTTACCCAGAGATGGTTTGTAAATCTAAAGCAGTGTAAGGAAATAAATCATATGGAATTTCAAACCTAAATCCTTTTCTATTTTAATTTGGACAAAGAAAATGGGCTACAGAATTAGATTTAGGTGCTATCGTATTTAGTGTACACATCTTAATTTACTTAACAAGTTTTAAGCATTCCTTCAAGCCTGACAAATAATAGTTCCAATCTTTTTTTTTTTTTTAAGATTTTTTTTTTTTTTTTTTAATTGGGGAAGGGGAACAGGACCTTATTGGGGAACAGTGTGTACTTCCAGGCCTTTTTTCCAAGTCAAGTCGTTGTCCTTTCAATCTTTGTTGTGGAGGGTGCTGTTCAGCTTCAAGTTGTTGTCCTTTCAGTCTTAGTTGTGGAGGGCGCAGCTCAGCTCCAGGTCCAGTTGCCGTTACTAGTTGCAGGGGGCGCAGCCCACCATCCCTTGCGGGAGTCGAACCGGCAACCTTGTGGTTGAGAGGATGCGCTCCAACCAACTGAGCCATCCGGGAGCTCAGCAGCTCAGCTCAAGGTGCCGTATTCAATTTTAGTTGCAGGGGGCGGAGCCCACCATCCCTTGCAGGACTCGAGGAATTGAACTGGCAACCTTGTGGTTGAGAGCCCACTGGCCCATGTGGGAATCAAACCGGCAGCCTTTGGAGTTAGGAGCATGGAGCTCTAACTGCCTGAGCCACCAGGCCAGCCCAATAGTTCCAATTTTAATTCTCTATTTTTACACAAACAACAGTTGAAAGAAAGCATGTTAAATATCTCTGAAAATTTCAATTAAAAATCAGAATTTTTAAGTGCTATCACAGATATCCATTATTTGAAACTAACCTAATTGTTTCAACCTTTTCCCCCCTAGTTTCCATAGCTTTAAACCTCTGACAGTGTTACATTTAAGAATTATCTAATTCTAAGGATTGGTTTCCCTGCCTCCATATTTTAATTAATAAAACTGTGTGTCATTTTTAGCATGGTAATCTAATCAATAGGACATGCTTCTACCAGATTACAATAATTAGAAAACATCATTTATAGTAGAATCAACATTAATTTTTTTATAATGTAATAAATCGTGATAAAAATAGAATACAGTATACAAGGAGATCAGAGCATGGAACGTTTTTACATGGTGCATTCAAATCAACACTTTTTAAAAAATGGGTTACTTCCCAATTTATTCAAGAACCTAGTTGATTATGGATTTGTGTTCAGGGACAAATCTTTGATGTCCCCTTAGCTGGTCTTTATTAAGCAAGTTCCACATGCAAAACCCTGAGTGGTGTTTTTAGATAGTTCACTGGAAATGCTGTATGGGGTTCAGCCCTTGTCTACTAGGAAATGCTGCCAGTCACAGCCAGTGGGGGGAAACCCACATGCTTCTTTTCCACGTTATAACAAACCATTTATTGTGCAGAAAGGACTGATCTGATCAGAAAGATGTGCTTCCATAGAGGGGTAGGTGGATATTTAAAAGGTAATTACGTAGATATATCTAGAAATAAACATTTACATATAGAGAATACTAGTAATTGTCAGACACTGGGAAGATTTTCAAAATTTTATTGAAGTATAATGTCCATTCAAAAATTGTAGGTATAGAACTCCATGAATTTTTACAAACTATAGTTGTATAATCAGCACCCAGACCAAGAAACAGAATATTATCAGCACTCCTGAAGCCACTACTTCTTCCATCTGGAGTGTAACGCCTTCCTGTCTTCCAACAGCTCTGCCTGTTTTGGAACTTTATATAAATTGAAGCATTCTGTACACACTATTTTCTGTCTGACTTCTTTCCCTAAACATTTTGTTGGTGAGATTTAGCCACATTGTATGTAGTTGTAGTTCTTTCATTCTCATCCTATCTTGACTATGCCTTGATTTATTTATCCATTCTGTTGTTGATGGGTTTGGGGAACATTTCTAGTTTGAGGTTCATATAAGTGTTGTATGAACATGCTTGAGCAGGGCTCTGGGTTAACGATGCATGTATTTCTGTTGGCTGCTTTCCTAAGGAGGAGATGCTGGATCACAGGTATGCTAGTCGTTCGGATTTACCGCACAGTGCGGATTTCGCACCATGGTCCTATGTAGTACCAATCTCCATTCCCATTGGCAGCAAGTGGAGTTGCTCCTCATAGCTGCTGACACTCCATCTTTTCTGTCCTTTTCATTTTAGCCATTCTAGAAAATAGCCATGTTTCCCCGAAAATAAGACCTAGCCGGACAATCAGCTCTAATGTGTCTTTTGGAGCAAAAATTAATATAAGACCTGGTATTATATTATATTATATAAAGTTATATTATACTATACTATAAAGATCGGGTCTTATAGTAAAAGAAGACCGGGTCTTATAGTAATTTTTGTTCCAAAAGATGCATTAGCACTGATTGTCTGGCTAGGTCTTATTTTCGGGGAAACATGGTAGCAGCATGGCGCTGTTTTAATTCTCATTTTCCTGATGACAACTGTGAAAAGTGTAAAAGCACACTGCCACAGTAATCATATCCTCATGATGATTGGTACTGGTGAGGGAACTGGGCATTACTGGATTTGTGATTTACTCAAATTCACTCAGCTTGGTTGTGGTAAACAAGGATTAGACAGGGAGCTTTTGCTCATTAACGAGGCTCATAATGATACAATGTTAGAGTCAGAAGGGAGTTTTGAGATCATGCCATCCAAAAGTTTCGCACAGATAAAGAAGCTGAGACCCAGAGAGTTGGCTGTGTTAATCACATCAGGCATTAGATTACATTTCCTTTGGTTCTGTCTGGTGGGACACACTGGCTTAGACATCTGGATTTGATTCTGGGTTCTACCACCTACCAGCTGTGTGGCTGAGTCAAGTCAAGTCATCTGCTTTCTCTGGGCATCTATTCTTTAATGAGAGATATATGAGCTCAAAATGTTTTCTTGTGTGTTTATAGCCTCATAGAAGACAATTACTATAAAAAGTGCAACTTTCTGTGGTTTATAGCTGACACAGATTTGAGTGATCTTCAATTGCCAGTATTTCCCCTGTGCCATGAATGCTGGTCTTCAGCAGCTGGATGCTGTCCTTAATTTTTGACTCATATTCCAATGGTTTACCCGGTAGCTCCACCTGGATACCCACAGACACCCCAAACTAACATGTTCCACGCACAATGTGTCCTTCCTCTCCATTTCAGCAACTCCCCTCCCCAATCCTACTTGGAAATCTGTTCCTCTTCCCTGTTTCCTGTCTTAGTTTTTATCGCTGACCTCTACCTGCATTCCTTTTTTCCTTTTTTCCACTGCATTACCACATACACCATTACATTACTACTCATCACCATGCCACTTTCTATTGGAATCATTTTCTGACAGGGTCCGTAGCTCCAGTCTCTTTTCCCACTCTTTCTCTTTTATCTATCCTCTGCTATCTTGAAGACTTTATCTTTCCATATTCTCATATGACCGCACCCTAATCTTGGTAAAATACATGAAAACATATTTGATAATTCTCTATGGAAAATGAGACGAAATCCAAATTCCATGCTTTGGCATTCAAGGTCTTTAAAATCGGGCACCTACCTGTCTTGCACACCTGAGTTGAATTTCCTGCTGTTCGTTTTGCTTTGCTGCTTCACCTCCATGTCCCACCGCAGATCCTGTCTGCTCTCTGACCACACTGCGTTCCCTGCGTGAGACATACATGCTCCCATTCACTTAAGAAGCTGCAGATCCAGAATATCCTTCTTGTCTACACCTGTTAAACTCCTACTGATCTCCTCACCCCGGAAGCTCCTTTTACCCTTCCTCCCGTTTGCCCAGATCATCTTTATTGTGTCATCTCTGCTTTCACGTCAGTCATTGCAAGTTCTACTGCCACATTTCTCACACGGTGCCCTCCTCATTTGTGTGTGCGTCTATCTTCCCTGCCGCTTTAAGCTCCTCAGGCAACAGGATTGGGTCCCTCCATTGTCATAGCTCCTGTGCTAAATGAATATAGATGCTCAGGGACTAGTTCTTTGAATGTACAAATGAATTTATTGAATTCATTGAAGAGGTGAAAACCCAGGCTATCCTTACTAGTAAAGTACCAAGATACTACTTTCCTCTTTTGTTATTAATATGCTCATTTTGTTTCTTTGCTTTTCTTGTCATCAATTATTTGTTTTAACTAGGTGTTTGCAATAATGGTGTTTTTGTATACACATCATGTCATCTCTTTGCAATTATGATGTCGTAAATCTGAAGATTTATGTGGGACTCCTTGAGGCTTTAAATTAACTATTATTAGATGACTATCCTGTAAGAAAATTTATCCTAAAATGTAGACGCCCCAAGAGTTGCCAAGTGTAGTGTGTCTAGTGTAATGGAGTATATTCTCTTTGTTGTCCTCTTCAAATTTGGTCTGCACCCTCTGTTTCCATTTTGCAGTGTGTAAAACTGATTCACTAAGCTAATTATGTAATGGTGAGCATAGATTAATCATAACTTTGCTTTTAGAAAAAATCTGAAAAATACCCCCCAAATCTGACATATGAAAAAATATCCAAATACATTTGAAAATTAGAAATAATACAATACCTAGGTAAAACAAACAAAACTCCACAAATAAATCTTCTCTGAAATACAAAGCCCCAGATGGTTTATAAGCACTTTTTTAGGGGGAAAAATACATATATATATATATATATATATATATATATATATATATATATATGTTTATGTGTATATATACATATATAATATGTATATAATAATAATATATATATATATATATATATATATATATATATATATATATAAGAATCGACTACTCATAAATGTATAAATGCTTCACATTTTCCTTCAGTTATTTTATGTGGACACAGTCATCATTCAAAAAATTTGCCTTTAATTTATTTAAGCTTTAAAAACCTAAGAATGCTGACTTTTTTTATAATCCTGCTTTAAGAATACATTATAAAAACAAGGTAGTGGCTCTCTCACAACAAAAAAGCCTTGAAGTTCTTTAAAATAATTAGGGTAAATAACAATGCACTAGGAAAAGTTCATTTAAATTTTCCAAAATGGTTTTCCTCTTAAAATATTACAGATTTCACAAATAATTTCTAAAGAATAGAAATGTGCAGAACAAAGAAAAGGAACATTTTCAGGCAAATCACAAAAAGAAAAACTAATAAGGGTTAAACATTTTTTGCACTTTGTTCAAACATGCATATTTTGATTTTGTTCTCACTTAAGTAGCGCTAAATTATAGTATGAAGCCCATGTTAGCAACTACTTTCAATAGCCACATTATCCAGGATTACTGGCATTAAACACTAAATTAGCATTAGCTGACTGCTATTGTTTATAAATTAATTTTTTTCTGTTTCTGTGTGTTCTGTGAATTACATTGTATAATCTCCCTGCTCTTAAGGGACGTAGGGTGTTACAGTGAAAATAATTGTGGTCTAGAAACTGAAGACTTAGAAACAAAATGTGATTTGCCACTAAGTGGCTCTGTGACCTTGGATGAGTCACTTAACTTTTGCTGACTCTCTTTTAAAGTCGTTGGATTGGAACTAGATGATGTGTGAAAAGTCTAAAAGTAAATGACTCTTCTTGGGCCCATATTAAAGAGGATTATGCTTATAAGATACTGCTATTCTAGATCCAGTCCTTTCCCTACCATTTTTTGTATTAAGGCTCTTCCAGTTGGAAGTGACTAAACCTATCTCAAAAAACCCAAAGCCAAAGAAATACTTTGTTGGCTCACAAAGCTGAAAAGTCTAGGAATAGAATTAGGTCTCAAAGTCTGGAGGGATCCAAGGGCTGCAAATGTGACATCAAAATCTAGTTTCTAAAATGTTTTTCTCAGCACTGCTTTCCTTTGACTTGTCTTCATTCTGAGGCAGGTTCTTTTCATGTGGTATTCTCTGGTAACTCCAGACTTGTCATCTTTACAACAAGCAACACCAGTGCACACGTATTTCCAACAAAGTCCCCAGTGGCCAGGTCTGAGCCACGTCCTCTCCTGGTACTGTTGGACATGAGCGAAGATAGGGATGGTGGTGCATTTCCACTAGAACAGAGACGGGTGGTTCCCCAAGGGAAACTGAGTTACAGCTTGCATGATAAGGAAAATGGATACAGAACAGACAAAAATGACAGATGTCCCCTGCAACTATGCGATTTGGGTGACTTCTTTGTGATGTGCCTGTCTTTTCCCCTTTCTATACTGCCAGCTCCTTGGATAGCAAGAACCACATTTATTTGCTCTGTATCTTCTATCAGACCTATCACTGGTCTTTGAAATGAGTGGAAATCGTCGATGTTTCAGTCAGCCTCCCGTTACGGTGACTTTGGGAACCACCACAACATTTGAGCCCAGGCCAGGCACAGTGGGGTTCTAGGACGGGGCCATTTCTGCCCAATGCTGTACAGAATGCCTGGCACATATTAGGCGCTTATTAAATACCTGCTGAATGGATGGCATAGAAGTCACACCATGGGGCAATAACCGAACTTAAAAGTATTGATTCTGGAAAAGAACAGACTCAGGGAAATACAAAAAGCTGTCCTCCTCCATCTGAATGGTTGGCATGAGGAAGAAGCCTGAGATTGCTGTCTCTCCATCTTTTGTCTACTATGGACAATTTTGGATTGGGAGCTTCCCATTGGGTTGGTCAATACTTTGTTAGGCTTGCATGGCAGCCTGAGGCTTTCCCAATTTGCTTCCTTCCACTTTCCTTTCACATTTTCTGATCCACATCTCATCTGAAAGCTTTCCTTGTCCAGTCTTTCTTCCTTCCCCTTTACTTTTCACGGTTGTTGCCTCTCCCAATAATCCGTTGCATTCCTAACTCTGTCTCAACATCTTCCTCCTGGGAGACCCATACTTGTAAAATAGGCCTTGGGCCTGGATTATTCAGCACTCATGTGGCCTGCTTTGAGGACGCCCGTCTCGGGTGGTAAGCAGGGCACGTAGTGTCGCCCAAAGTGGTGACTACATTGCTAACATCACAGGTAGTCACCTAGGGCAGTGTTGCAGTGGGGGGGGAGCACCCGGATTGCTACAGTAATTCAGGGCTTTGAAAGTGCCGAGCAGGAAAGGGGTGAGGAATAACGCACCAAGACAATGCATTTCCTATTCGTTGTTACTAGATTGAACTGCAACACGAGAGAAGAATAATGAAAAACTAAGGGCAATTAACAAATTGGAAACAGAAAAATCGAGCGGACCTCTTTGGTAGAGCAACAAGCAGTCTTTATCTTCCACAGTGAGAAAGCAGAAAAAGCCAAAAACCATGCACCGGACTTAGAATCACTGAGCTCCAGATGACTGAAGGCTGAGTGGAGGCAGGTGTAATGATCAGGACACTGGCTGGGGAAATCAGGAAGCTTGACATATGGGGGGGGGGCATCAGAGTAGATACCCCTAAAGTATTTGGCGCCTCAGACTCCTTTGAACCTTCAGAGCCTATGTAGGGGCTGCTCATCCCCCTTAAGAGCCAGAATTCTCCCCAGTTGGGAAGACACTGCGGAGGTTTCTTCCCAGCAAGGCAATCAGGGCTTCCCTTCATCTTCTGCCCCCACCACTTCTGGCTGCCATGCTGATAACTAGGATGGAGTCTCCTGCTAGCCCAGCTGGAGCAGATGGGCTGAGCATGGTAACAGAAAGCAATCAAATCCTAAATTTGCTACAAGAATTAGCCAATATATTCAGCAGAAGCTGGGGAAGCACCCCCAAAATTAGATTTTGAGGGTACTTGACTGAGGTGGCCAGAACAGACTGGGTAAAAGAGACTTATTGATTTTGGGGTACTCTTTTGGAATATAGGATTGCACATTAGCTGGGGCCTCAGGACATGATATGCAGCCTTTGATTTGGTAAATGTGTTTGTTCCTTTCTGACCTAATCAAGAAAGGTGAACAGAAACAGTTTACACCCACATGGTGTGGACAATATACACTCACAGCTTTGCCCCAGGGCTATATAAATTATATCATAATATAGTCCTAAGAGATCTGGATCATCCAATATCCTTCAGAATACCACATTTATCGATTGCAATGAAGATACTATGTAGATCAGTCAGGTTGAGTAAGAAGCAGCTAGCATACTGAAAGCCTTGTTAAGACACATACACCAAAGGACAGGAAAGAAACCGTATGAAGATTCAGGGGCCTGTCACATCAGTAAAGTTTTAAGGGCCCAGCAGTCAGAGATATGCTGTGATATCCCCACCAAAATAAAATAAAAAATAAAAAAATGGCTGCATTCTGTATACAACAAAGAAGAAAGAAGCACAACATCTGGTAAGTTTCTGTGGGTTCTGGAGACAAAACATTTCATACTTAGAAATACTGCTTCAGCCCAAATACTGGCAGGCAGGGCTCTGGAGCAGGTCCAGACTGCATTTGCAAGCAGCCCTGCTGCGACCGTACGATCAGGCAGGCTCTATGATTTTGAAGGTGTCAGTGGTGGAAAAGATACAGAGGAGTTTACGGCAAATCTCAGTGGAGGAGCTCAGTGCAGGCCCCTGGGGTTCTGAAAGAAGTCCAGACCATCTACAGTGGAGAAATACACACTTTTGACAAACCAAGACCAGCAGAGGTGATGACTGAGGGCAAGGAGAGTTTAGAGTGGAGAGTAGAGAAGGACTATGATGAACACCAGTTCCAAGAAGGACTGTAGTTTGTGTGAGAGAGAAAGACCCACTGGAATCTTGGAGGGCTTCTTAGATCTCCCTTCTGGAAAGAACTTGCCATTCAGCTGTGAGGAATGCCGGTAGCTGACAGCCTCCAGGGCAGTGCCTTCGGAATGTCACAACTTGTGAACCAAGACCTTTCTTCCCCGGGTGGTCCTCAAAAATAGTGGCTGAGCATGGTGGGGCTACGAGGGCCCGAACACTTCTACCCAATATGGAATTCCTCTGACACACAAGCTAAACCCCAGTGTTTCACAGTTCAAGACTCTCCCTGCCCAATTCAGCTTCCTCTCTCTTTACGTTTTGCAGGCGTCACTACCTATCCCCATCCCACATACACCTAACACACTCCTCCCTTCACCCTAGCATTTAATTCCCTGACACAATAACTACCTAAGTTGAGAAAAATTCTGATGTTGGCTACAGTCTGTATTGCCCACCTGGTTCAAGAGCACTTGAACTTTCCTCCACTTTGTTTCATAGAGATTGTCCCCCAGAGCCCCATTCAAGGAATCAGTAACACAAGAAAGTTTGCTTCAATGACTTTGATTTTAGTCTCATTTCTGAAAACTGTAGTGTAAGCCATAGCTCTGTGGTGACCAGACTGGGGCGATAATTTAACCTTCAGGAGTCCTTCTTCACTACTTTTTATATTTGTACGAAAATAAAATTTAGTCTTCCTTACTCCCTTCCTGTTTTATCTTGCAACAAGTCTCTATCAAAAGAGTTTCTGATTAGATGGTGATAATGGCATCCATACCACAAAATTAGGTACACGTGAGAAATATGGCTACTTTGAATGTTAAACATAGTTTTGCATCCTTATGTCATGTGTTTCCCATATTATTCTGAAGTTAGAGTCTCCAAATACTATTTTGAATTATTTGTTCGTCTCGTCCTCAGTCTCAACAGTACCTCTGTCAGATATCTTCTATCACTGATATTTAAGAAACACTGATTTTAAGAGAGGAATCTGGTTTCCTTTTTCTGACTGTTTTACTTTTTTCTCCTGTTATTAGTCTTTTCCTTAACTTTTATTAAGCTATCTTTGAGTTCAGAAGGCTGAGAGAATTTTTCTTTTAAAAAAGAAAGCTTGCCTACCAGCTAGTTTTATATTTTTCCCCAAGCACTTACCAGTCTAATCTTTTTCCCATTTAAAATGAGAAAGAGTTTAGCAAGAACTTGACTTGATGTAAGGACAGGAGCTTCAGGAAACTCTAATCTCAGTGACAGCTTTAACAAACCAGTCCTGCTCTCTGGCCTCCTACATATTGAACAGGACCTGCCTTCTGGCCCCTCCAGGTAGAAAAGTCAGCCTCTAAAGCACATTTGTGAGGGCTCTGTGTTCACTATTTCATATGGTTTTCTCTTCTGTACTTTCAGGACCTTGAGTCTTTGCAATATATTCCCTACTTTGTTAGAAGTAGAAGAATTTAGAAAAGGAATCAGACTTTGGTTTCCTTTGAAATAGTCGCTCCACTTTCACTATCTGCACAGCATCCAAATTGGTGATATTTGGAAATGTTAAGTCTTTAAAGGAATTTCTTGTTTTTTCGTTTTCTCTTTCCATAGGAAGAAACCAATGACACATTTTTTAGGCTAAGGAGGGGAGACTCTGGCCTCAGGAAAAAACAGTACTAGAATTATCTGTAACATCGTTTGTTGGTTACCAAAAATTATCCATGTTGTGACTCTCAAACTTTGGGGTCCATCATACTTGTAATCGCCTGGGGGGCATGTTGAAACTCAGATTTCTGGGATCCACTTTCAAAGTTGTTTATTCAACAGGTGGGGGTGAAGAATTTGTATTTCTAAGAAGTCCTTACGTTGGTTACGATGATGGGTCATCACCCATCCCATGAAGAGAACGACTGATCTACACCATTCCTATCATTACCCAATAGGAAAAAAAGCACCCTAAAATTTCTATGAGCATCCCTTGAACTAGAGTGTCATGAACATTTAATATGATAACTGAATGAACTTCATCGGGAAAGTAAAAATACCTGATTTATTTTAGGACAAATAATTATTAAGATATAAACACTGTTATTTATCTTCTCAGTCTGATTGGTGGTATTACATTTCTTTGTTTCTTACAGGAAAAATACATGTGGCCAATTATTTGTGCAACAATAATTGGCAACTGAAAATGTAAGCTATTTTAGTTGTCTTAATTTTTCTTTAGTTGTCCCGAATATTTACTGGAGTCTGTTGCAATTTATAAAGTTTTTCCATCTGTAAACATGGGGCTAATAATATGTACTTTATAGGGTTGTTATCAGAATTAAAGAGAGAGTGTGTATAGAATAACTAACATAGTGCCTGACTAGTAGCATATTATCAAGAGATATTAATTTTTCACTTTCATTTCTTTACCCATCTTCATGCCATTCATTCTTTGTGGGTATTTTTAAAAATACATATTTTAGTCTGAAAAATCATAGAAATAAGAGAGGGGAGGTGGAATTATTTTTCATTAGGTATTAAAGGAATTAGGGATTTTTTTGTATAAAGTGGGAATTAGAAAATAGAAATAACACCTTCAATGCAGACTAGGCATGTTGTGGTAGACTATTATTGTAAACTCAAATGTTTTGATTCATACTATTCTCAAATCCATGTAATAGCAGCCATAATATTAGCTGGGGGCAAAGTAATTGTGGTTTTTGCAATTATTTTTAACCTTTTAAACCGCAATGACTTTTGCACCAACATAATAGCTTCCACGCAGAAGAGTGTTCGCATGTCAGGCACTGGGCTAAACATTTTGTATCATTTACCTTATTTCACCCCTTTCAGAACCCTATGAAGTGGTCTTTTCTGATTTTTACAGATATTTGTTTGATGCTATCTCCTCCTCTTGCCTAGAGCGAAAAGTCCATGAGAGCAGAGGTTATGTTTTATGTTCTGCTGTAGACACGTAGCTTAAAAGGACACTTGGCACATAGTAAGTACTCAAGGAGTACTTTTTAAAAAATAAATTCATGCATCAATGAAAGGAAATAAATGAAAGGAACTCTTCTTCTCTGAGAGCTTAAGTAATTTGTCTCAAGTCCCTGGCATGGTGAAAATCCAGGCCCTCTGACTCAAGTTTTCCCTCTTCTGACCCCTAACATACACTACAGAATACAGGCTTTTTAAAACTATTATTATAATATCTAAGTTTCTCTATAACTTTCAAATAGTAACAACAGTATGTGTAATATTGAAGTGTGTTTGAAAAGAAACCTGGTGTTTAGATAGAAGTTTAAAATAATCTCAAGTTGAAGGTTGAGTGTGTTTGGTAGAGAATGGATGGATGGAGGAAGTTATTTTATAGGTATATCTTGCCTTTGTGCAGAACCAGATTATAAATGGTGATACATCTGAGATCACCAACAAGAAATTCTGTAATTCTTAAACTGTCAAATAGCTGCAGTCATTTCCTCAATGAAAGGTGTGATTGAGGCTTTCTAGAGTCCAGGTTACTTCTAAGTCAAAGACTTAATATGTAAGACCCAACACCATTAATCTCCTAGAAGAAAATAGAGGAAATAAGCTCTCAGACATAGCCCTTAGTAATATTTATACTGATATATCTCCTCGGGCAAGGGAAACAAAAGAAAAAATAAACACATGGGACTACATCAAACTAAAATGATTTTTCACAGCAAAGGAAACCATCAACAAAACGAAAAGACATCCTACTTAGTGAGAGAAGATATTTGCCAATGATACATCTGATAAGGGATTGATATCCAAAATTTATAAAACACTCATACAACTCAACACCAAAAAAACAAACAATCCAGTTAACAAATGGACAGTGGACCTGAATAGTCATTTCTCCAAAAGGACATACAGATGGCCTGTAGGCATATGAAAAGATGCTCAACGTACTAAGCATCAGAGAAATGCAAATCAAAACCACAATGAGATACCACCTCACACCTGTCAGATTGACCATCATCAATAAATGAACAAGTTTTAGTGAGGATGTGGAGAAAAGGGAACTGTTATGCACTCATGCTGGGCTTGCAAATTGGTGCCGTCACTGTGGGAAATGGGTTGGAGGTTTTCCTCAAAAAATTGAAAATAGAACTGCCATTCAATCCAGCAATTCCACTCCTGGGTATTCATCCAAAGAAATCCAAAACACTAATTCAAAAACCACATGTTTACTGCAGCAATATTCACACTAGCCAAAATATGGAAACAACTGAAATGCCTTTCAACAGACTATTGGATAAAGAAATTATGGTACATTTATACAATGGAGTATTACTCTGCCATAAAAAAGAATGAAATCTTACAATTTGCAACAACATGGATGGACTTAGCGGGTATTACGTTAAGTGAAATAAGTCAGACTGAGAAAGACAAATACTATATGATCTCACTTACATGTGGAATCTAAAGAACAGAATAAATGAACAAACAAAACAGAAACAGACTCATAAATACAGAGAACAAACTGATGGTTGCCAGACGGGAGGTGGGTGGGTGGATGGGGTGAGAAAGGTGAAGAGATTAGGAAGTACAAATTGGTAGTTACAAAATAGTCATGGGGATGTGGAATGCAGTATGGGGAATGTAGTCAATAATACAGAAGGTGCCAAAAAATGTATACACATTTTAAGAAAGGAAAAAACTATTAAAATTGTAATAATATATACCAATAACAAAAGATGAATACAAGTCACATTTGACTTCTGCCTTTACAAGAGATGCTCAAAGTGGTTACCATCAGCGTCCAGACACTTCTGATTACGGCGAACTACTGCTTGAGCAACATTGACCAAAATGTCCACTTGTATACATTTTTTTGGCACCCCTGGTATTATAAAAACTACGTATGGTGTCAGATGGCTACTGGACTTCTCAGAGGAATTACTTCATAAATTATACAAATGCCTAACCACTACGCTGTACACCTGAAACTAATGTAAAATAATACTAAATGTCAACCGTAATTAAAAAATATATAGTCCCGGGATGTAGGATACAACATAGGGAATATAGTGGATGGTATTGTAGTAATAAATATGTATAGTGTCGGGTGGGTAGTAGACTTGTTGGTGTTATCACTTTGTGAGGTTTGTAAATGTTTAATCACTACGTCGTTTTGTTGTATACCTAGAACTAACAATAATACAAAAAAAAAAAAAATTCTTAAGGGGAAGATTTATGCCCTTATCTCTCTCACTCCTGGTACTTCTATCTTGCTGCCTACAATTTAAATGTGGTAGCTGATCACCTTCAACTGTATTAGTTCAACACCTTTGGTGAAGCAGCAAGATAGAAGGAGCCCGGGTCCTGCATGATAATATAGAGCACATCTGTCTGGGACCATCTACTTTGAAACATTTACATGAGAGAGAAATAAACTCCTATCTTATATAAGCAATTATTAACTTGAGTTTTTGTTACACAAAGCTGAACTGACTTCATATACAGTGTAGTTTACTTCTATAATGTTCAATTTTCCTTTGTAGAAAGAGTGAAACATGTCGAAATCATAATACGCCAAGATTTTAGGCAACAAGGAAATTTCCAAGTGGAAATATTTTGTATCACTCTACAAACTGAAACAAAATAAGACTGGCAAAACTTTGAAATTTGAACGATCACTTCAGATGTTTTCCCTTATATATAATAAGTTATAATTCTCAATGAATCCTCCTCAAGTTTATAGATTTCTTTGGCTATGACCACACAGACCACTTTTTAGGATGGATTATTTCTCAGTCAAAATAAATAAAATTAAAACATTCATGCTAGTGTCTTAGCTTTGTGCAAAGGAGCTGGTGCTTTTAGAAGTTTCATCAACTGTATATCTGACAGTTGGGATATAATTCTTGAACAAGATTATTTTAAATTTTATGTGAAATGATTAATTTTTCAGTAGTTTATCTCTGCGAGATATGTCTTTGATTACAAATCACTAATAACAAGTAGTGATTAAACTTCAAAAGGTTGAGTTACTCTTATTTGGTCTGTATCTTGAGCAGCTGTCCAGGGTACTTAAATAAAATTAATTACTGTAAATACTTCAATTACAGATCTTTCCCTTTTTCTTTTGGATTCTGGGTTTGGGGAAAGTGGAGGTGCTTTGCAGAATAATTCAGTCAGTATTTCCGTGTTGAACAAGAGTTTGAAATCCTCCAGCCTGAGCATAATGATAAACAATAAGAAAAATATTTGTGGTTGCCTGTGTAAACCATGTTAGAAAGATTGTACAACACTTTGAAAACAGCGTTATGATGCTTTGTGTATGGTATAAAGATAATATCATCAAAGATCATGTCTATATAAATTAGGAACTTAAAGTACATTGACTCCAATAGACCCCCAGTGAAAAATTTCTTTATCTGAATTCCTAGGTGGGTCATCTTGTCCTGTTAAATTATGTCCCAATTAAGAGAGGCTCAGAACTTCCAGAGGTGCCTTCTTCAAATTCTGAATAATGGAAAAACCTATTTCTGCTATGGGACTTAACCTAGCTCCTTATGTGTTTTGTCTTTCCACCCCTTCTGGAGTATCATTCTGATTTCGGTATTCCCATCACTTTCTTGGAGGATAGAGGGGAAATTAAGTTTCTGGCCCCAGATCTTCAACATTAAATATTTAAATTGCTTTGCTTAAAACTATACCCACTTCCTGGAGGACCATATAAGAAAACAAAGTGTTGTACATAAAATAAAAATCCTAAGTACAACATTTATAATAATTCATGATTTTATACTAAGCAATGCATAATTGCATAAAAGCATTTTTACTCTTCAAAAATACAGCAAAAAGACCGTTGAAACTTTTCCTTTTATGGATTGGTCAACAACTTCAGACTTGCATACTATTAAGAGAGCAGTTTTCAAAGTGTGTGGGTTGAGAACCATTTCAGGGTGTTCTTGAGGTCAAAAGTATTTTATAATAAGACTATGACACTGTTTACCTTTTTGATTATGGGTGGTTGAGCTGATAGTGCCAAAGCAGTGAGTAAAACTGTGAGTAAAACTTCATGCTAACGCCCGAGCAGTGAGTGGCAGTGGCACCCAACTGTGTTGGGAGTCAGTGTATTCGCCCTGCCACATTTCAAAGTAAACAAGCTACCAGTTTCATTTCACGATGTCCTTGTTCATGAAGCAGGGAGCATTATTAACTTTATGAAATCTGGACCCTTGAACATATATCTTTTAAAAATCATTTGTGATTAAATGGGAAGTCCACATAAAGTGATTTGCTGCCTATCTGTAAGTATCTAAAAAAACAAGACTTGTGCCATTGTTTGAGTTGCAAGCTGAACTAGCCAGATTGCACATGACAGCTACCTTTTAAGAAACTACTTCTTGGTGAGTGTTGATATAATAGCAAAGAAGAATATCCACAATTCAATAACTTGCCCTTGACCACTCAACCAGTGTCCAGCCAAGTCAGAATCTGAATCTAGACCTCCCATCCCTACCCTCTATCATAAACACTGCAGGTCAGTGGTTCTCAAATATGGTGCCTACGCCAACTGTATGACTAGTACCTAGAAACTTTTTAGAAACGCAAACTATCAGGGCCACCTCAGACCTCCTCAGTAAGATCCTGTAAAGGTAAGACCTAGAAGTCTGTGTTTTAATAAACTCTTTCTGTGATTCTGATGCATGTTAAAGTTGGAGAATCACTCCTCTAGATGAAGAGACATAACCGTTAAATAAAAAAACAGAATGGTTGACTGAGCATGTAGCATAATAAAACCATTTGTTTGATTTGTTGTGTGATTAGGTTTATAAACTAGCCTATCCTACTGAAAATGAGAAAATCAACTAAAAACTCATGTAGTATGGTTGTTTTCATTTTGAAAAAAAAAACCCAAAATCAATTCAAAGTAATTAGTTACTCCTTCAATCAACCAGGCACAGAATTAATAATTTTGCAAGTGATAAAATTCAGTGAAGAAAAGAGTCCATTGGCTATATAAGTATGTGTACCTGGAAGAACCAAGTCAAAGAGAAATAAAATTTCCCCTTAGCACTAGGTCTAATTTTCCCTGAAACAAAAAGTAGCATGGGATACTGGATCTGTGGAGCAAGGCCCAACCCACATCTTAGTAACTCTGTGAAGGTTCTAATTATGCTGACAGTAACAGGAGAAGCAAACTAGAACCAAGATTTGGGACTCCTTTATAATTACAGGTAAATTCTCCTAAACACAAGAACTATTTCAACTCCAAAATCAAATTCATGGTCATGAAAAAATAAGCACAAAACAATTTTAAGATTGATGTTTAAAAACAAATTAGTCTTTTGAACATGTTGAGAGTATTTAGTTATTTTGCATTAAGTCTAAGTTTAGCTTTAGTTAGATTCTATTTGCACATGTTTTGGAATAATATGTGCCATGAAAAAACAACAACAACAACAAGAGCAAAACCCCAAGGTTTAGCATGGATTTGAGACCCTTTCCCACTCACCAAATTTAAAACAAAACAAAACAAAAACCCAATTTCTCCTCTCCTACTCCCTGCTGCTGAATTAAAAAAAAAAAATAGCTGAAGGATATGCCTCTCTCTTAACTAAACGTGTTCTCTTTCTAGCTATATGTTTATTAAGTCCTCTGAGAATCAGTTTAGCATAATAGCTTGATATATTCAGTGTTTGATATAGGTAGTATTAATATGAAAAAAATTCTCAGTACTCTCCTTATATATTATATATGGACATACATATATTATAAATACTGATTTATTAGATATTCTCTCTTCATTCCTTAGTTTCTCTTCTGGAATATCAAGAAACACTATATTGCTAAGTTTATGTTATTTTTTTTCCCTCCCCTGACAGTATAGCTTTGCTTTTCAATGGACTACAGGACATATTAATATTATGGCAAATTTATCAGTAAGAGCTTGAGTTCAACTTGAATTGAAGGGCAAAGATGGAAAATTGTTTAAATCCAGTATTTAACCCCTTATGGAATGTAAAATTTCCTTCCCAGGATATGGAGGGACCTCAGTGTTAGCTCATGGCTCTTCCTGGACTGAAGACTCATCTCTCAGATTGTTCTAAATCATCACATTTTTCTTTTTAGTAGAAAAAAAATCCCTCACTGCAGCATGATCACTTCAAAAACACAGCATTTCAGTAAAAGGCGTTTCTTACCTTAGTCAATACATATAGTATTTTAATTCTATTTATTTTGTTTTACTTTATCTTATCCTGATCTCTGTGTATTTTATTTTCCTTTTAAATATTTGACCAAAGCAGAGCAAAACTTGGATACAATCAAGCTTTGTAGCTCCTCTCTCCTACCTGTCATTGGCAGCTTCTGACAGCAATAGTAAAAAGTCAAACGATTTAACTCTAAGTAAGTGGAAATGAATAGATATTTTTATCATACGAGCAAAAAGCACACTTGTATACTGACAGCAAGGATGAAGGTGTAAATATGTAATTGTGATAGCTGTGTATTTATCATATGCATGTATTCAGGGTTAAAACATTATAAAGTCTTTCTCTATATCTCTACTTACAATAATATGTAGATGTTAGTGGGGGGAGAATATAAAATGAAAAAGTATACCTTTTAATACTAACTGGAGCCCTTGTGGTTGGATGAGTGCCAGAGCAACTTTCAAAATATTTCAAAACAGCTGCCAGCATGTAAAGATTTTAACTGAAGGAGCAGAGTAATGAAATCTGAATTACTAATGAGCGAATATACTTATATTTTGCTTAAGGTCCTTAATGAACATGGAGATAAGCAGATCCAATAAGGAATTTGTCTCTCATGCATGCAGACCAAAGTTCTGAAACTATATACGTAAGGACAAAATACTGAAACAGACTTACCGTATGCATTTTAAGGTAACCTACTGTGCAAGTCTTCTTTGAGTATTCTGTGTGTTTCTATTTTAGAAAAGAAAGTTTCTGTAGGGCAAGAACCATATTAATTATCTTAAATATGAGTAGTTGAAAGCTTGGAACTTTTAAGTTGAATGTGCTTATTAAACTCTATTTTAATGGTGTAAAGTATAATTGAAGTAGCTTCACCATATCTAGTTTTGAATGTCTAACAACAGCTCTCACGTATTCTTTGAATTGGGACAATTTTACCCTTGGAGCTTCCAAGACAAACACCTTCCAAAAGGGAAGGGAAGCAGTGCCACATATTCCTATTCTGTAAAATAAGTAGTCAAAGATATAATCACTGGTCTTTTCGAGTCATAGACTCAATACTGAAACAATTAAAGAAGACTAGGTGATATTATCTATAAATACTATAACTCATTGTTGATTGTGCAGAAAGACTTTAAAAGGGACAGTAATTTTCTAAAAATTCTGCTCTTTTAGGCCAAAGAAGGTTTTCCCCACTTTGGGATCATTTGGCATGTGGGGACTGCCTTGGGATCAAGGGGCTCTAGCTTGGAATGTTCCATTACACTACTGGAGTCCCAAGTACACATTTGCATTGATTCTGATATTTTTCTTTTAATGAAAACGGACCATACCAAACACACCGTACATGACTCTTTCCTGAACCTGTTCAAGAATCTATTCTAGGACTGGGTCATCAGTGCGTGCTGTCAACAAAAGCAGGGAAGCTGCGTCTCTAGAGTGGCCTCTGAACTACCCTGATGTTTGACTCTGTCACTTGAGATTTCCAGCAGGAACCACTTGTTTTAGTTTTGCTCATCAAGCCTCCATCAAGCCTCCGTCTAGGTTGACCTAAAGACTAGGTGGCAGGCACAATAACCCCCAACTCCCACACCCACACACGACGGGCCAGTAGTTCAGACACATGCTATGTTATAGAAAGCCACTGCCTGCATCTATGTTCATTTTTACCCTCACGCATCAGCCTCCCTTTAGCCTACAGTGCCGGCCTTGACCTGTATAGTCAGAGGAGAACTTTTTCCAACCTCTAAAACATTCCTGACCTCTCTAGAATTGGTGTGAACTTGCATTCCTTTCAACAGGAAAGCCTGCGCTGAACCAAAGGGTAGTTGAGATCTCCTCAGACAGGCCCTGAGGATGAGAGGTGAGGAGGGGAGAGTGCAGAGACCTAAATTAACCCTCATCGTTTGGCCACGGTACTCAGAGTGGGACGAGGACCCACATCTCTGACCAGATCCTTAAAGGAGGCTTTCCATATACCCTGGCCTTCCAATCCTTTCACCTCCCTACCCCTCGACCCCCGGTTCAATGACCTTGCATTTGGCCTCTGAACAACCTGTATCCCCCAATGAAATGCCGTTAAGCTAGAAAATGACCCCTTTCCAGGAAGGAGGGAGTCAGGACCTCGATGAGGTCTTCAACTAACTCCTGGGATCCATAGCAGACGCCACAGATGCTCATTACGATTCTTTTTACGTGCAACATGTGGGGGACGAAGCAGTTTCATATCTCCTGGTATTATCTGCCGTCCAAAGCATTTTCTTTGAGAGGAAAATGGAAACGCAGCTGCGCCGTGGGCCCGGCCAGCCAGAGCTGGGGCTCCCTCCCTCTGTCTTCCCTCGGCTGCCGGGCGCGGTAGGCTCCTCCGGAAACTGACTCGGGTTAGGGGAGCACAGAGGTGGCCTCCGCTGGCGCGGGACGCCGCCGGGGCGCGGACCCGCCTTTGTTCGGATGGCTGTTCCCGAGAGCCATGAGGATGGAAGGGGACGCCCAGGTCCGCGGCGAGAGCAGGCGCCTGTCCCCAAACCGTGTGCGGGGATGCTGGGCTGGGCGGTCTCTGCCGCTCTTGGCCTTGGCAACTTCTGGCCAAGCGTCCCTGCCCCTGTGATTCCCAGCCGGCCGGCTGCACCCCAGGCTCAAAGGGTTAAGCAGGTGCCTCGCCCCGCGAGGCGCTATTGGCCGAGGGCCGGGGCGGCAGTGTCGCGGCCACCACACTCCGCCAGATCAACTTGGGTTCGCGCGCCGGGCGCGGCGGCCACTGGTCCCTTGGCAGCAGGGCCAGGGCCTCGTCGCGCAAGAGGGAAGGAAGAGAGAACCAGATGGGGAAACCTAAAACAGCACCAGAAAAGCAGGTCGGGGGTGGGGGCGCGCAAGAGGAACGGAACCTGAACTCCGCAGCGCGCAGGGGCTGCACCCTCTGCCTGGCAACTATAGTGCCGGCTCAAGATCGGGAAGAAAGAGGAAGGAAGTGGGACAACAGGGGTCCTGGGCAGGGGGTGGGGGAAACCATCCACTCTCACCGCCCCCACCTATTAGGCGAGAAGTGCAAGTTGTCATTAAGACGGCTGGCCCATACCACAAGCCTCGGTCCTCTCCCCCTAAAGAAACACCGATGTAACAATGTGGAGAAGTAACTGGGAGACACGAGGAAATAAACGCACGTGCTTTCTCTTTTTGTTTCCCTGGTGGTTGGAATTCGCAGAGTTCACTTCAGTTGTGGCTGCTAATTTATTCGTTTCATCGTTCGAAAGGGGCGTATAGCGATGGATCATGGGGGGCACATCCGGCTCCCCCTAGCTGGACCTGCAGTCCCCACCTTGCAAGTTTGTCCAAGACCAGCCCGCCCGCCCACCAGGAGAGAGGAGAGTCCCTTCTTCTAAAGAGAGCAAACTCTCCATTGCACAAAAGCGGCTCCCCCCCTTCCTCTTTTGCACACCATCCCTCCTCGATAAGCATCAAGTTCTCCAGCAGTCCGACTTGCAGTTGGCAACCCTAGCGCTGCCTGGTGTGCAGAAGACGGGCAGAGAGGGGTCCCGCTTGGGAGGGGAGGCTCTGCGCCCCCATTCCTGCACACGCGAACTGGAATCCAGGTTGCTGGAAGCCGCGGGAGGCTCGAGCTTGCCTGGATGGTGGTGGCTATTTCCCTGGAGAAAAGGGGATAGAGAGCGCCCGTTCTTGCACTTTGGGTCGGAAGTGCGCGGTGTGTGTGTGTGTGTGTGTGTGTGTGTGTGTGTAGAGGGGGCGGGAAAGAAAGGCACCCTCCGCTGCCCGTCATTCCCTTGCACCGGCCAAGTCCTCGACAAGCCTCCCGGTGGTGCATCCTTCCTCCGCCACCCCCTCCTCTTCTTCCCTCAGCTGGGCTCGCGCGGCGCAGCCGGAGCAGCCAGTGAGAGCAACATCCTGGAAAGAGGGGGGAGCACCACCGCCCCCCCCAAAAAGGGAAAAAAGGCCCCACCCTGACACGTTTTGCTGTTTGCAAGTCCCTCGCACGCCCCCCGCACCTCCTCCTCGCGCTCCCGGCCCCCCCAGCCCGCTGCGCGCACATCAAAGCGCCTCTCTGCCGCGCACAGTGGCCGCGGCTCACTAATGGGATTGCAGGCTGGTGCCTGGCTCCGCTGCTGCCGCCGCCGCTGCTCGCTCTGCTGCTGCTGCCGCCGCCGCCCGAGCCCCAGCCCAAGCCCCCGCCAGTCCTCGCTCAGAGCCGCCGTGCCTAGGGGACGAAGCCGCGGCGATGATCCGAATCTTTCCGGATTTCAGCGTGCAGGTGACGGCCGCGGCAGCCGGCGGGGCAGCCGCGGGGGTGCCGGCCGGCGCGGGAATGGGGAGGGCCGGAGCCGCGGCCAACGGCACCCCGCAGAACGTCCAGGGCATCACCTCCTACCAGCAGCGGTGAGTAGTCCCGCCTGGGCTGGGGTAGTGCCCTCGCCCCGGGGTGCTGGGGTGGGACTCACTTTGCCTCCTGTTTTATGCGTTACAACACACATGCACATCGCCAGGGCTCACTTTGCTTGCCCCTCGTTCTACAGATGAGGAAAAAAACAATAATTCACAATTCGGATTGAAAGGCACTCTAGTGTACTGGCAAAGTGAAATCATCCTTTGCCCTCTGCCTGGCCCCAAATCCAGAGCCTCAGCCCAGCGTAGCCAGGAGTTGCAGCGAAGTCTGAGACACCGCACAAGGTGCTTTTGCAAAGTTTGGGATCCCGGTCCCCTTCAGCGGAATTCTCTCTAAGCCTCTGCCGGGTGCGGACCCGCGCTGACGGGCAGCCAGGGCGGCAATTGATCACCGGAGGCTGATTGATCACTTGTTTCCAAACAGAATAGGGACGATTTTCACGTGTAGCTGTAGACTTGCAATTCTACATAATAGTGTTATCATGTCACCTGTTACTACAGGGAAATACAGCATGAAATCCGAGTCTCCTCGGCGCAGTTAAATATTCATCTTAAACGCATTATAATGCAAATGCCTAAGATTCAGAGATGCGAGTTAGGAAGCAAATTGTAATTTACAAAGTTAGGTTAGGTGGTGAGAAAGAAGTTTAAAAGCATTACTTGTTTGCATTTTCCCCAAATATTTCTAGACTTTTTAAAAAGACAATTATGGCTGTGACATTGAAATAGTGAACATCCTTTGATTCAATTAGGAAAGGGAAACAATTTACCACCACCAACAGCCCTAGAACCCTAAAGTTTTAACTTGAGCACAATTTGTGATGTTCCAAGATTTTACTGAAAATGTAATCCACAAAAATGTGCTGAGAAAAACTAACAATGTAGTATGAAAGGTAAGCTTCTCATTTGTGGGGCTCAGTTTTAGAAGAAGGGAGAAAAAAAGAACACATAAAAGTGTGAAATTAAATATTTGTGTTTCCCAGATTGCACATGATTAAACATCTGAGAGATTTGCCAATGGCATTTAACTTAAAATATACACAATGCATAATTCAAATAACAGTTCCTATTTTTACCTTGTATTTCAAACTTCATTGATTTGAGAACCTTTGATTTGAACCAACAGTGTTTAAACTGAAAAGGTTAAGATAATCTATCACTGCCATATTTTGTGCCTTCTCACCAATGGCCCAGTTGACCAGAGCAGATTTTGCATAACACACAGTTTTCCAAGTTGATGCCCAATATTGCAAATATTCTGTAGAAGACTTCATTATATGCTCTGAGAACTGTCGGAAGTTTAAAAAAGAGAGTCTTGAAAATAACTCAAAAAGAGGCTATTCCTTGTCAAAGAGATTTTTTAATTTAAATTATGCTAGTCTTGTTTTACTCCAGTGATTACAAGAACCTTTAATACAAAAGATCTGGGAATCTTTTAAACATAAAGGACTTAGAAAAGAATTAGATTTTTCCTTTTCATGGTTCAGGTATGGTTTTTTGTCACTTATAAAACATTTAAATGACAATAGACTCTGGCGGTCACTTTAACTTGGAAGTACAGGCAATAGTCACAATGGTATGGTCTGTGAAGTAGGGATCAAGGGTCAGAAATGTCAGATGGCCTTTGGCCGATTTCAGGGCACTCCGGGGACCTTCAACTAACCCTTAAGATATAAATTGGGCATCAGGGGAGGTCGCGAATTCAGCCTGCAGGTTTGCTCTTAGATTCTGTCCTTCACCATAAAGATCTTCCCAGGTCCAATTGTCCGGCGAGTCAGGAGTATCCAGGGGTAACCCTCCATAGTCCCCCACTCCAACACTGAAAGACGCACCAATGCCCGTCACATTCATCTTTGAATTAGGGCCACTTTATCAAGGCACTTAATCCTACCACTAGTCCTAAGGATAATACTCAACTGCAAAATTTAGCCTTTGGGATGTATTTTTCCCTCTCTATGCTCTGTCATATTGACAGAAGGTGCTATGTGTGAAAAATGTAGTTTTCTTTGGTTTCGTTACTCAAATATGATGAACACCTGTTACTGCCTTTAGTTTTAGTTAATTTGGGGACAGAAGTGCGAGTCATGTGGGGCAAGAAGATTATTGGCAGGTGTTTAAGGGAGGGTCTGAGTCAGGAGTCCAGTCCCCTGTCCTCTGACACTTCATTGGGAATGTAGGCCAACATGTTATGCTTTAGGGGCTTTGAGGGGCAGACTTAATTTCCACCTCAAAACCTGGATGTGATTGCTAAAGGGAATGGTGACGCATCATTTTACCGTGGTGGGGTCGGTGCAAGCAAAGGTTGGCATTTCAGGAGAACACAAGCTTTTCTCACTTGTCATTTTTGGGCAGAAACACCCTAGGCTTCCCGTCGTGGAGCCAAAACTTCCAACTGGCAACTTTCACCCCCCTCCCTACCAGCCCATGTATCTTGCACTCAACACTCTCAAGTTCATTTTTCAATCACTCTCATCTTCTCCTACCTGTAGAGTGTACTCCAAATAGAATTCAAACACCATCATGCAGATTAAACACCTCTGCTATGAAAAACACATGTTTCAGTTTCCAACTCTCAACCTCACTTTACTGGGATAGTAGGACCGAGTAGAATCCCTTTTCAAGTTTTAAGTTTAAAGTAAAATGCAAAGTCTCATATAGGACTGATGGTTTCCGCCTGACTCTTTCATTTATTGAGTGGAAGTGCTTTGGGAGTCCTTTCACTTTCCTGGTTGACACATGACTGACCCAAGTCTCTGCCCCCAAAGCTGCCCATACCTGACAGAGCGGTTTAGTGGAGAGATGGCTCTGATCAGGGTCTATTCAGGTAACAGGATTCCAGCAATGGCCCTGCCCCGAGTGGCACTTTCTCTAGGCCTCGCTGGTCTGCAAAATGGGTAGGCAGCTGGGCTGGATCCCGGAGGCCCATAGGTCCTGTCCCAGGTACCAGGAGCCGAGTTGGAAGTGGCGTTTGTATGTAAATGCGTTTAAACTCCTAGGGATTCACCAGTAAACCCTAGGGACTGCAGATATGCATATGCGTGAATAACGCGGATGCTCCAGCTTGGGAAATGCGGCTGTGAACGCCGGGACCACAAGGTGCCTGTGCTGCCGCTGTACCCGCCCACTGGGCTCTGTGGCCGCGGGCTTGGCCGACGCACTCCCCACCCGCGTTTAATTCCGCTGTCCACGAAGGCGCGTGTGGGCCGGTGTCCTGCGGTAGCTGGCTCCCTTGGCCTCCCGGTTCCTGTTTCTTTCCCCCTGGCAGTGATACTCCAGAGAAGGGAAGTGTTCAAAACTGCAACTGAGTGGCGTTGTTGCGCCAGCAGCCGAGCTTCCCAGTCCCCCAACGAGAGAACGAGGGGGGGGGGGGAGGGGGGGGGGGAGAGAGAGAGAGAGAGAGAGAGAGAGAGAGAAGAGGGAGAGGGAGAGGGAGAGGGAGAGAGGGAGAGAGAGAGAGAGAAGGGGGGTGTGTGTTTGCGTGCGAGAGAGCGCTTTAGAGCAAAGGAGCTGGAAAATGCCCAGAAATACTTTCACAGCGGTCAAGCTGGGAACCCCCTGCGTGTCGTCCCCTCCCCGCCCCTCCTGGCCTAGGCCCCGACCGCCCCCCGCAGCGAGGGTGTGTGCCCCACCTGCCAGAGGGCCAGCGCCGGGTGGCCGTGGTGCGGGGCCTGTGGGAGGCGGCGGCGCGCGGGGTGAGAACCCGCAGGCGGCGGGGCCCTGGGCCGGGCTGTCCGCGGGGCCGCGCGGCAGCCTCCCCCCGCCGCCGCCGCCTCCCCCTCCTCCTCTGCCGGTCGCCTGTCTCCGCGCTGGGCATGTCTCGGGAGCCGGAGCGGCCCGGGCCGCGGGGGCTCTGCGGCGCATGGACGGCGGCGGCGCCGGGCGAGCAGGGGGAGGAGAAGGCGCAGGCGGCGGAGGAGGCGGCGACCTGCGGCAAGAGGCACCGGCGGCGCGAGGGGACGGCCGGCCGCCGGCGAGGCTCCGGCCGCACGACTTTCCCGTAGCCTCCCAGCCTCAGCTGCACGGCCGCCGCCGCCGCCGCCGCCACGGCCACGGTCACGGCCGCCGAACGCCGCGCACGCCCGCACTCACTCCCGCCACCCCACGCACACGCACACCCCCCGCCCTCCCCACGCCCCCCACCCGGGGAGGGGGGAGAGAGGCAAAAAGTAAGAGAGGAAAAAAAATAGCAGGAAGATGGCGCCCACCAAGCCCAGCTTTCAGCAGGATCCTTCCAGGCGAGAACGGTAACACTTTTCTGTTTATTGAACCTGCCGCCGGGAGGCTGCCCGCGCCGCCGCCGCCGCCGCCTCCTGGGCCGCGAGCCCGCGGGCACCCCGGCTGCCGGCTTGCGGCTCCGCGCTCGCCCGCCGTCCCCGCGCGCATTGTCCGCCCGGCGGCGGCTGCGGCAGCGGCACGAGCGGGCTCCCGCGGCGGCGGCGGCGGCGCCCGGCTCTCCGAGCAGTCGCACCTCCTGGGCTCGGCGAATAGAGTGACTCCCTAACAGAAAAAAAAAAAAAAAAAAAAAGAAAGAAAAAAAAAGAAAAAAAAGAAAGAAAAAGAAAAAAAGAAAAGAGAAACAAACAAACAAAAAGAAGGGGCTGCTGTGTGACGAGAGCAGCGGTGAGGGTGGGGGGCCGGGGGATCCCCAGGGCCGCCGCAGGTCCCTTGGCAGCTGCTCTCTAGGAAGGAGTGAGGGTGGGGAGGGGGAGGGAAGGCAGGCGAGCAGGGGGAGGAGGAGAGGAGGAGGAGGAGGAGGCCGGGGGCGGGGAGCGCGAGCTCGCGCCAGGCCCCGGCTGCGTCTCGGAGGGGCTGTCTCCGCGCCGAGCTGCTAGGCCGAGCCGAGGAGCGGCCGTCGCCTCCCCGCCGCCCGGGCTGCGCCCTCAGTCTCCGCAACTTGTGGGTCTCCTGCTTTGCCCTCCTCTCCACTTCCCCGCCCCCCTCACAGAAAAAAGGATAAAGAAGAAAACCCCACATTCAAACAAGCAACCAACAGCGAGATTTAAAATGTGCCAACAGTTGGAGCATCCCTATGCCCCGTTACTTACTGTTTGGGGATCTGTGTTTAAAAAGTTCCTGGTGAGAATTGCATATCCAGGCAAGGGGCTCAGCCAAGCTGTCTGTTTGAAGTTAGTTAAACTAAACCCAAAGGGAAAGGCAGTTTGTGTTCAAAATATCCTTAACTGTCCTACGTGAATAGCATTGTTAGGTTTCAGAGTAACTAAGCACCCCCCCCCCCCACGTGGTTTTCCCTCCTGCTGTCCACGCAGCCTACTTTGTTTGGAATCCTATTTGCTATTAATTGGCCGCGTCAATGACATTAATTGCATATAGCATATTGGTTTGAGCAAAGTGAATATCTCTTTCTGTCTCCGAAGACGAAATTCTCAGTAGGAAGTATGAAATGTTACTCATTGATTCATGAGGAAAGCAAATGCAGTTAGATATAAGCTGTACCCCACCCCTCCCCTCAGCAGAGATGTTTTCTTTACTCACAGGCTTCTGTAAACTTGAAGATGGGGAAAGTCCGTAGGTGCAAGATTTAATTATTAATACATGGGCAGTTTAATTTTTGTTACTACATAGCATTTAACCTGTAGCTTACATCAAAAGAAAGTAGAGGTATTTATACTGTTCATTTAAAAAGCTTCAGTTGCTCTATTGCTTGTTTCCTTCATACAATAAGGACTGCAGAATTGTCAGGATTAAGGAAATAATTTTGTTAAGTAGGTAGGTAATTGATTAATTCTAAACTCTAGATAATTTCTATATAAATCAGATACCTGAGAGTAAATCATACATAATCCAGTTTTTAGAGATGTTAAATGTATGTAGCATCAACCGACAACTCACAGAGTAGCTAAAACGAACATTTAGTATTACTGTTTTATGAAGAATTCATGTATTAAATAGTTTGCTATTTAGATAGAGCATTGTGCATGGCTGTTAATTATTTTTATCAACATAACAGTATTTTTGAAATCAAAAGTTTATAATTTCCTTCCTTCCTTCCTTCCTTCCTTCCTTCCTTCCTTCCTTCCTTCCTTCCTTCCCTTTTCCCCCCAGTTCTGTGGGTAGTAAATGTATTTACTAGGATGGCCCCAGTAATCTCTCCAGCAGACGCCAATTGTGTGCCATTTTGGGAATTTCTCTGAGATAGGAATCTTGAAGATAGAATTAATTTCCAGAGGAAACTTCACAGCCTGTGCATGAGCGCATTCTTTATCACCTGTCTCCATTTGGCATTCGAAGAAGGTAAATCAAAGTGCGCGATTTGTTATTCTGCTCCACTTGAGAGCTGAACTAAATAACACTTGGTCTGAAATTCTGATTGAAGTTGTAGGAGGATATACTGTATTTAATTTAATGCCCTTTAATAGCATCTTCTTGTTCAGCTGGGATACTGTCATTTTAAAGGTTGGATCTGAGAAGGTTTAACCTGTAGGGAAAGGGAGGAGTAATAAGGAGGTAGTGGGCAGAAGGAGCTCTATAAAGGAAAAGAAAGGAAAGGAAGGAAGGAGTTATAAACTAAATGTTTTAAACAGTAATAACCACAAACTTGGCCCGTTATCCAAACAGTTGTTTTATGCCTCGAGGGTTCACTTTGTTTTTAGGGTTTTAAATACTCTTAACACTTTAAGTGTAAACATTAAGCTTGTCAGTTGTTTCGGTTTTGAAATGGGAAATCAGACAGTTTTTCAGGAGGCGGTTGTTTTTCAAGGTTACTTGCTAAAATAGAGTCATTTCACCTTGATGTACACTTTGTGCCTGGAACTTATTAGTTGGTAATAGTAGTTCTCAGTAATGACTGAACACAGATATGTTTATAAAAAATGGCTTTCTGTGGACATGCTGTAAATGATATACTCTCACTCATTTAACCCAAAGTGAAAGGCATTTAAAAAACTGTTTCCTAATTATTGATTTCATAGAGGCGTTTATGGACATAAATCTGTTCTTTACTGCTTTTCAAATACACCAAAGTAATCAAAAACTTGTATAGAAAAAATATCTTTCAATTCTCTTATTGTTTATTTATGGAACACCTGACCTGAGTATAATAATACAGTACAAAATTCATTTTATTCTAATGATGTCTACTGAGTAAATTTTGGAAAAAAGGTTTTTCTTGATAATGTCTTTGATTACTATTTTGTACTCCTTAAATTTCCGTAATTTGTACACACAGAAAATCCTCTTTAGAGTCTGAAAAAAACAATTTGAAATCCTTGTATATTTAAACTTGTGTGATTTTTTTTTTTAAATGCCAATAGTCTGTATATTATATAGCACTACCACAGAGTTTTTCCACTGTGTGGATGTATAACCAAGAAAGTTAGACTGACAGAGTGTCAAGCATGTGATATGCCTATGTTGGTTTGCAAAGCCTCTGCCAGTAGCACAGGGCTTTTGGTTTAAAAAGCAAAGGTGGTGATGAAGACTTTTTTGGAGGTATTTCTTTCTACAGTGTAAGCTTAAATACAGAGTGATAAATGATATGCGTTGTATAACACTTGCTTATATATAAATAGCTCCACTAGATTGCTTAAATGATAATAGGAAATATGAAATAGGATGGCCTTCATATCACAAGGCCAAGGGTCTACAAATGGAAAAAAGTGAAATAATGAAATATTTCCAAGGCAACAGACTGTCAACAAGAAGTGTAATGCATGGGCATATCATAGAAGCACCAGAGAAGATATTAGATCCTATGGCTACGGAGCCAGGGGTTACAATGACCTTTTTTATGTAGGATCCTCCCACATTACAGCATCCTTTCGTATTTCCAGTTTCTAATTTATGAATTGAGAAACATATAGCTACTTCAAATCTGTAATACTAGGTTTGATTTGTTACAATGACCAAACTTGAATTCAACATTATTTGATGCTTTTGGTCAAACAGAAGTTGCATGACGTACTTTTAGCACCAAGGGGTATCATGAGTAGTTTTGGTCTCCATATCTTTCCATATTCTTAAAAAGTGTAACTTTTATTTTTCACTAAAAGTTCTGTGAAAATAACATCCCTCTCAGCAGTGAATTGGTAAGAATCATATTGCAGCTTCAATAGAATCTACAGACTAGATTTTTTTAGTGATATGAAATTTGATTTTCCCCTGAAATTCTTTTGCAAGATAGTTGTCCCTAAAATAGAGCTATTTTATAGGGATGTCAGTTTCCACGAACCCCTCGACTTTTTTGCTCTGTCCAGATCTTAGTCTGGAGTCCATTGACATGTCCATATTGCATCTCTTTGAAAAAGGATGTGATGTCCAGAATCCCCTGCTCTGTGGAGAGATTTTCTGTGATAGGGTGTGAGGGTGTGCATGTGGGCACTTTTGTAAAGCAACATTTTTTGGGGGATGATGTAGGCCATGTAGCTTTTATTTAGCGATTTTTTAAGCTGCAGAGCTTTATATTTTGTGGGATATTTGTGGAGATTATGTCATGAAGAATTCCAAGTTACTCCTAGTAATGATGTTTTCCCCTATAAACTTCCTTTAGTGCCTTACTAGTAATAATGACCCCAACATAAACCTTAGTCAATTTTTCTTATTTTTCCTGCAATTCTGATGATCTTTTTTCCTATGCAGAATGCATTACATTGAAAGAAAATTAAGCACACGTGAGAGCACAACTGGCCCCTCCCCTGTGGTAGTCACGAGGATGCTTTTTCTACATTGTAGCATTGCGTCACTTGAATTAATTTTTTTTAAAAATTCTGCATTGACATTGACTTAGAATCTAACTTCAGGTGTTTTATAGACATTCCTTAATTGCTTACAATGGATAAAGCTGAAACTTAGTGGAAGAGTTAGTGTGTTGAATATTTTAGTTGATTAGTTGATTAAATACTAATTTAAAAATTTAAATGCTACTGTAGTTGCCCATAATGGAATATGTGAAACTTTAAATATTTAAATCTGTACTCTGATTAGGTTAGAACTTCCAGAATTTATGGGAAAATTCAGTTATGTTTGCTTGCATTTAATGATGTTAGTATTTTCACAGTAAATAGTGCCCCTCACCCCCTTCCCCTTCTTGGGCAGTGTAATAAACCAACTGTAACCAAATGGTATTTTTACAGCATGGGCCCCATTAGTGTGAATAGGATGTTTGCACTATTAAGTTTGATAGAACCTTACATAGTCAGACTAATTTGTAGTAATATTAGTAATACTACAGGACATTAGCAGGACATGGCTTAGTAAGAGTGAAGTCACTGCTCCCATAGCTCAAATGACTAGGGCAGTGACAAGATGAAACAATAACTGAAGTTGTTCTCTGCACACATTGCTAAAGCATAATGTTTCTGTGAATTAATTGGAACACTCGTGGTCTTGGGTACAAAATCATGAGATGCAAGATGAACATCCTGTATTACGATGGCCCAGAATGTTCCTGGCCCTCGACTGTAATTATTGTTTGGTTCATTCCCTCAGCTTTATTTACTGAACCTCTACTATTGGACCATGGTGACTTGCAACAGGGATGGTAGTGCATAATACACCATGCACGAGCGTGGCTCTGGTCAGACTTATCCTTATAGTGGGCACGCAAAATGTCGCAGAGCTCCTGCCAACACAGTTTCTGAAAGAGGAGGAAGTGCAGAATTCATAGAAGTATAAGTAAGGCTCTATCGCTTTTGATATCTGTTAGCTTGGTGTTCTGGGGGGGGCAGGCATTGAACTCGCAAAATATTTAAATTAGTGGTTATAGAATGATTAGAAGGGAAGGAAAGAAAAGTGCTCCATGTACTTTTAGCAAAATTAGGAACGATGTTTGATGGGATTTAAAAATGAAAAGAGCTCACACATGGTGATGATAAAATTTATTGGACACAACACTATATATCAGGCTCTGTATTAAATACTTCCACAGTGATTTTCTTACTAGTTTCCCGACTGCCCTCTGAGGGGAGTGCTGGTATCCCATTTATGGATGAGAAAATAGAGACTTACTGTTCCCAAGGAAGGTGGTAAAATGAGAGATTGAATTCAAGTTTGTCTCTGTGGAAATGTGCCTTAACAGCAGTGTGGACAGGCCTGCATTTCTGAATTTTTGAAGTCAGGAATTTATGAGCTGGTGCCAGAGCGTTCCTATGGCAGAAAGACCTTGTGCACTATGGATCGTGAACTAGATCTCTGCTTCGTGGTCCTTCACTAGATGTTTGGAGAACATCAGAAATACAGTATTTATAAAGTTAGAGGAAGAATCAATATTTAATTTATTTGTACTCCACCCTTTAACATTCCAGTAGATTTGTGGGCAGGCTCCATAGTTATATACGCTTCAGGGCAGAGTTTTTTACTGAATGGTTAGAGAAGAATCAGTTTGCTGTGTACATAAGGCTCTTTGGTCATAGACTCTGAAGTGCGCAAGGACCGCTCCTGCGATCCATGCTTCAGAGTGTGCGACAGTTTGTCTGGAGATTACAGTTGAAGCGTTTTTTTAATTGTGATAGTTTTTCCATGGAGTGGGTAGAAACAGCCTCATAGAGCTTCCTGAATAACATACATTAGTGCCTAACTGTATTTTTGGGTATTGTCTTTTAAAATATATAAGGACTCATACAAGTTGGCCTCTTACCAACTTATCTGGCATTATAAAAATGACAGTAAGCATTTATATAGCACGAAGTGCCAGGCACTCTTCTAAGGACTTTGCATATATTAATTAACTCATTTAATTAAAGATATAATGTGTTATAAATGGACAGTATATACATAAATGGTAAGTTATTATTTAGTTTCCTCCTCCCCCATCTCACACACACACACACACACACACACACACACACACACACACACACTTGTGGCATCTCTAAAGAGGGAAAGTCTTTGGTAACATTTTTATTTCTTTAATGCCAGGAGTCATAGGAGATGGCTTGGTATGTTACAGTTCCTTGACAAAAACTATGCTTTAGGAAACTTTGTAGCATCTGACTCCAGCACTGCTCATAGAACAAACACTAGATTTGAGGTAGCAGACCAGGATGCCGCATTTATCTTTATGGTTTTAGATGTAATACTGTCAACCAACTAGCTTCTTAAAGAAAAAAACGTATAGTAGGAATTTCAGGCCTTGAAAGGACTGAGTGAGCAGTTCTTGAGTATTTGTGGTTGTATGAGCTGAGTATTTTGCTTGTTTATATATCTTAATGAAATACTTTTACACTCAGAAATTTTTTTGTTTACGTAGAGAATAGGTTGCCTTCTAACATGTTGGAAAGGACTCATTTAGAGAGATATTCTGCTAAACTACTGAAGATTAAAAACAATAGTTAGTGGGAAGTGTAAGTGAAAAATAGGCTACAAAATTTAAAACAGCATTCAGATCATCTTAAAAGAAATTACATCTGAGTATCGTACTTTATTATCAGTATGCTAATGCAGAATTAACGGGCTCTGACTTGGGTACCTAGCTTGTATATAATGTTAAACTTACCAAATCCTTATCAGATATTTTGGAAAGTAGTACCACATAGCCTTTTAAGACCTCTTTATGGAATCATAGGTCATTTGAGTAGTATCTTATAACTTATGGTTGGCTGGGACTTTTTTACTTGCAAGATTTATAAAAAGAATTTTATTATGAAGAAAAATTTAGTATTGGATTGAGGGTCATCTTTATGTGAATATAACTGAAATTAACACCTTCCTCCCTCCGCTGCCCCTGAATCTGAATTTTCCTTTCTCTATTGTAACACTACAGAAAAGGATACCAGTTCTGAACTTCATTCAGAAGCACTTTACTTAGAAAGATTGCAGTATTTTGGTAGGGGCAAATGGAATGATTGAAACTGCAGAACCTATCTCTCTCTCTGGTCCTTGAAAATGGAGATCTCAATGAACAGGATATTTTAGTAACTAATATGTTGCATTGATTGAAGGAACATTTTGTCCTACAAAAATAGTTTATTTCTCAGGACCTATTTCTGGAAAACACACATCCTATTCATATGTATGCATGGGATGATTTTTTATTGCACAAAATTTCTGTGTATGGTGTACATGGTTTATATATAAGCCATATGTAGTTTAAACATAATTTATATATAAAATATCAACCATATATACCATCTTTATGTCCACCTAAAATAGTAAGACGTTACAAAGGTATCTTCAACATATTATGAATGTCTTACTTTAGATCAAGTTAAATCTAAATATATGCTGTGGATTGGTGACTTTTTTGTTTTCCTAATGCTGTAAGGAAAAGTAGGCTCATCATTTTTTTTTTGCACATTTTTATTGTTCTGTGTAAATGTAATTTGTTAATCCTGTGAAATTTGTCATAGATAAATTTGCTTGGATTATCTTGTCACCACCGTATCTGCATTCTTTTGTTCATTGCTTATTCATAATTTAACAGTCTGGCAGTGAGCCTTTTTGGGATGCTCACAAAAGATATATGACCTCTACCAGCTGCTACTATAACCTGCAGAATGCACAGCAAGACATTAGAAACGTGAGGATTCCTCCACTGATTAAAGTGCTCTTCATTTAAACAGTCTGTTCCTAAGGATCTTAGGAATCTCTTGTTACCAGCAGTTTTGATTTTTTTTTTCTTCCTAACAAAATTAGTGCTAACAATTGAATCTTCATTTGGTGTGAATTTTCAGATTATCCAAAGGAAGTTAATTCTTTGAATATTGTGTCTTCTTTATAACTAAATACTTAACATTTTTATATGTGGGGGTGTTAAAGTTACCCAGAAATGGTTTTATTGGGTAAGGAAGAATGGAGAGAAGAGTAACTATCACATCCTAATCTTAGAATAAATGGTTGCTTTAATCCTACTTGAAACCAAGCACTTTACAGTTTATACTCTAAATACCCCATATTATATAACGTGTGGCAGACATTAAAAATAGCATGTTACTGGAAGTGTAACCACATCTTCAGGTTTTCATTATTTTGAATTAGTTTATCATATGCATTTATTCTCTCTCTCTCTCTCTCTCAATCAGCAGATCAGTTTTTGAGTAATGGCTAGTTTTTGCCTTTCTTCTGTGCAGGCATATGATTACAGTTCAAAATAATTCATTGCTAATCCATGCAGTATTGGTTCATCTCCATCACTCTGTTCTGTGATTAGAGCCTCAGGCCTGCTGCCTCGCTTTCCGCCCTGATTTTCTTTAACTGCAACCCTTGTTTTAATATAGTCCTGTAGTCACCACTTGCCTACTAGCCCCTCTCCATTCCTCATATATATCGATTGCAGTAGATTAATATTTATTTGAAGCTATTTTTCAGACTTTGTGAAAAATGTATTCATTTCTTACTGTGAATCTTCATCTAAAGGGAGGGAACAGTGGGAGATGAGGGGCTCAGGTATGCATCTCTTCTTATAGAGTAAAGCTATGGCATTTCCAGCCATCATTCTTTGCTATGGTTAAGGTTTGTCTTTTATACACAAATCAGATAGTTTAGTTTCCTGGAAAAACATTTCACACAGATTAAGGTACAATGTTAACAGCTGAACTCTTGTTTATAACAATTCTAAAATGGCTTTCTGTTATTTGCCAAGTACATACTATAGCCAGTGCAGCCACCATAATATACATTGATCAGATTGCATTGCATATTTCTAGACAGGGACACAAAGTATCATTTTCCTTAACATGAAAATTTGCCAATTTTACCAGAAGGTCATCTGACAGATTTTTAAAAGACTTTGTTTCAGATCTCAGTAGTCCTGTGTTCCTTTTAATAATTGCTTTCGTCTCATTGTAGCCGTGTGTTTGAAAGTGTAGGTCAATGAGGATGATTGCATTCAGAATTTCATGATCTGTGTAGTGGAACAAATTGAAAGCAAAGCCTGTATCAATCACTGTGAAGGGAGGGTTAATTGTTACCGCTTCTCAAGCCTCTGGACAGATAAACCAGTAATGAAATACTTATTGCTCTGATATGTGAATGCTAAAGGATGAAACAATGGAAACAGAAGCAGTCTTCAGAGATAACCAAAAAGGCAAAGAAAAAAGAATAAACTGGATGAAAGTATGGACCTGTATAGTACATTAACTCTCTTAAAAGTAATACTGGTTTTAGCCTCCTACCCATCTTTTTCTGACAGGTTAGGGCAGTATCGTATCAGATTGCTAAAGCCAAATAAGAATATAAATGGAAACTCTCTTTATGTAAAAAACAAAAATCTACAGAAAAAGTATAGTCAGTCCCATGCTTCATATGAACTCTGTATATTTTATAAAAATGATGTTTGAGTTACTATATAAGGTTTTCACTTTTAAAAGACTAGTGTTAAATATTATAAATGCTCAAAGGGCTTAAATTCTGGCATGTTTTAAAGGATTGTTTTGTTATCTTTGAAGAGATTTTGGAATTATTGTCCACTATAGACCCAAGCATAGAAGAAATTGTGAAATACATAAAGAAATAGTAAAATAAGAATTAACGTTGCAAATAAATCATGAGATTAGAGTAAACACATTTAACCATTTCTTCCATATGAACTTAACATTTAAACATCTGTTAGTTACTTATATGTTGAAATATATGCAAAAATATTTAGCCAAATTGAAGTCTTAGGCCCATGACAATCATCTCAGCACAGTGGGTAGTTCTGAAAATTAATGAGAATGATAATACTGTAAAGACTGTTCCAGAGTTTGCCCAAATTCATTATCTAAGACTCTTGTTAAGAACATCTCAAAGAATTTTAACCAGGAAAATATATTAATGGTTCAAAAGCATTTTCAAAACCCTGAATTACAAAAGTATAATGGAATTATATATGCAAGAGTTATAGTTAGCAATACAGATATTGGAAGACATTCTGAAGGCATCTTTTTCCATAACCTATACTGCTCTTGCACGTGGTTTCATCCATAGGGTTTAATCTCATAGATTATTTTTTGTATTTAGGATCAGAAAATCAGAATCATTTAAAAAATACAACGGTTACTTCCCATGAATGTGGGGAAGCTTATAGCTAGAAAAAGTTAGGTATGTTTTTAGCAGTCGTTTCAGATTTGATACAAACATCTACTAACAAGATAGACCATTCTCAGCAAAAAGAAAGAACTGTTCCACATCTTTCTATTTGTCTTCCGAACGTCAAGAATCTCCCAAGGCCTGTTTCTGTGCAGTACTGATGTGGCTGCAGAGCAGCTTAAACAAATGATTGGGGCGTAGCCCTTTTTAATGATAGTTGTATCATGTTCTAGCCAATGTGGTTTTGTATATTATAAAGGATAACTGTAATAGTAACACTGTAACATCCCTGGATCAGAGGGTATTTCAGGTGCTACTGAAATACAGTAGGGTGGAAGTCAGTGGAGAGCCCTACCATCAAGCTGTACCAAAGGGTGTCAATTTTTGTGTACAGCAAAGGGCAGGCAAAAAGCAAGAAGTGTTCCATTACTCAGAAATAGATGTGTACTTAAGACTATGGATATGGAGATTGGCAGGGCAATACACTATGAATTGCCATTGGTAACTTGCTCTTTGGGTACTAGTAGAACAGCGGGTAATGGCATAAATCCTGGTCACCAGTGTCAGTCTTCCATGATCTTTATAGGAAGATATACTCTACACAGATCCTTTAACCATTTAGAGCCTCAGTTTCTTCATTTGTATAGTACTGAGTTTCTACCATTTCCTTCCAGCGACAAAATGCTATGACTGCACGGTGTGAATTATGTGGATATATGTATGATACAAAATAATGAATTTAAGTATATGGTGGATTTTTCTTCCTAATGGTATTAACATTTACAAATGTTCCTTACTGTCAAACTATTAAATAAACTCAAGTTTTTAGATCAAATGTGATGCTTGTCATGCAGGTTTCAATCAATAAAATATAGGATATTTAAATATTTTTCTTCTGTGAAACCATCTTGGAAAGGAAACTTCTTACAGCAAGAATGTCCAGAGGGACATTGCAGTGGAAGCAATAGGCTGTATTAAGTTATTTGTTAAAGTGACATATTATACACATGACTCAATGTAGCCCTAAAGAAAAACACTAAAAGTGTTTAGCGATAAATACATTTGTTGGTTAAATTCAATTGAGACAGTAGAACAACTCCGGAAATATTTGAAAATCAGATGATATACCATAAAGAAGGAAGTTAACAATGTAATAATTTGATGGACATGTGAGCGCTTAGGGGAATAACTAATCTCTAAAAATTTTGTGTGTTCCTAAAACATTTATAAAGGAATAAATTTCTGTGGTGAGATATTTGTCCAAACTACAACAATTATTTCTTTTTAACTTTGTTTTTCAAAGGAGCTTTCTTCTAATTCCTCTCCTTTACGTATAAAGGTGAACTGACTTAGTGCTTATAGTGTAGACAGATTTAAATATTTATGATTGGATAAGATGTCTTGCTTCTAATAAATTAATGACTTTTTCAAAGATGTATCATTTATTCACTTATTTATTGTTTTCTTTGATAATTAATGATACGAATAGATGTTGCACATATATTATTATGAATAATTAACTTTTTTGCTTAATTTCTATATATGTAGATTATCTGTGCCTATAGTCTGTATATTATCAGTAGATTAAGAGTATTTTATCCCCAAACCTATTTTATGCTTAATTGTCAGTGATAATTTCACACCACTGATAAAAATATTTTTTCCTAAAAACACTCTGTTCCTCAAAAGGTAATGTTCCATTTTTCTATTACAAAAACACTTAATGAAATAAGAAAGCATTGTATAGTATAGATTGGACTTCTGTAACTCCTTTCTTTCCTCTTCACTCATCAAAACCCCATTTTCTCAAAGCTAATTTTGGCTAGGTGTTAGGAGATAATCTGATTAGAACAATTTACAGTTAGGAGTGAAGCTTATTTTCATTTTTTAAAAGGAGTCAATAATAAGAAACAAAACTTCAGCTAGTAGAACATGGAGAATCTTCAGTGTGTCTCTGTATCACATGTACTGTATGTGTCCCTTCCCAAGGGATACATCAGTCAATAACTCTTCTGAAAATTTAACATCTCATAGTGACATTGTTTTAGAGGTAATATGCTAATTTTCTCACATTATGGAATATAATAATGGGCAAGTAGCATCAGCTGGGTTAAATACATGCATTGTACATACTTTCATTATTAAACACTTTTTTTCTATCTAGTTAAAAGTCTCTCATAGTGGTAAAGAGCTATCATCAAGTAAAGAAATTTAGAATTGGGTGGAATGTCGTGACACCAAGCTTGGATGTGTCTACTCAGTGCTGAAGTAGAATTTAAATGTGGAATTTATAGATGGCTATAATGTTCTCTGTAGAAAGGAATCCACAGCAGATGTTTAGACTTGGGTTGAACCAAAGCACGGTAGACTTCACAGTAGGCGTCAGTCTGGCCCATTTCCCACTTCTTCTGCAATCAGGTTCATTTACAAGTCTTGTTCCAAGGGCAGACATTACCGTCTAGCTATATTTTGCTGTTGTTTATTTGTCAGCAGCATCTGTTCTGTACATGGTCACAAAGACTTTTGATAGGCCCTGATTGAGTGTGGCCTCTTCTGACTTAAACAGGGATTTTTAACCCACGGTCCATCAGTGTTATAGCAATGGGTTTCAGGGAATATGAGAATCTCCTGAGATGACATATTCATACATTTTTATCGGTTATTCAAGGGAGTATATTTTCTCCAAAAATATGTGTCAAGAATTGTGAAGAATCTGAGATCATATCCTTCTTGCAAGCTTGTGTGTTAGACCCTGCCACAGTTTAATGAATGCTGGTAGAAGATGCAAAGCCCTTGGATCAGAGATGAAGAAAAGCTTAATACAATACAACATCAGCAGTAGCCAGAGTATCAGCATGTAAGGCAGTTCTCTGAGCCCCAGTTCGTACAGGGCGATGCAAAAAGGGCCAGCTAATACCTCCACATGAGGTAGATTGTGTTACAAGTGGAACTCTGAGCTTAGGGAACCTAAATCTTTTAGAATGGACAATAAATTTGTCTTCCCCTTCCTGTGAAGGAGAAACACTAGCTCTATCCTCCGAGGCTGTTCTCCATACAAACTTGAATAGATAGTGAAGAGCAAAGGACAGTTGGTGCCTTGCCTGCAAGATGTACAGAAATGCAAGAGACCCATAGAGACTTGTCTCTCAACAGGCTGAGCCACTTTTAAGGAGGTTATTATAGAAAAGATGAGAGGAACTAGTGCTGAAATAGTCCTATAGTTTAGAGCTTCTTTGAGCTTAATGCAACATGAAGTCAACTATTTGGAGAGAAAATAGCAAAGGTTCCAAATATGTAATGTTGCCAAAATTGTATATGATGTAGTCCATCAAACTTACATAGTTTTAGCTGACTCAGTTAGTGGATGGTCCTTATGATGTGAATGTATTCACATTCTCATAACTTATATTTTATCGCAGTAGATGTTTGTCCTATTTTGTAAGCATGCTCTCTTCCTGGTTTGCTCTATTTATCCATAAATTTTGACTTGTTGACAGTTCCCTTTGTATCTTTGCATTATATCATTTAAGATTCTCCATAATTCAATAGATAGTTCTGTCAATATCTCCACTTTATAGATAAGGTACAGTTAGTAAGGATTTGAAACAGGGCTCAAGCCTCAGTCTTTATTGACTTACTGTATAAAAGAGATGGCATCCTTTTACCATACCAGCTTCTTTTTGACTTTGTCGATTTATTTTCTTCTATTTTCATTCTTTCTTCTGGGGCTTCTCCATTTTCCCACATCACCTTCCTGCATCATAATGTTATTTTTTCCTTTCCTGTACCCTGCTCTGTACCTCATAAGGGCTCAGCTGATGGTATAGTTCCCTTTATATATATTGCCTTTTAATAATTTCTGTAGACTTGTAGGTATTGAGTCTTTCTGCACTCCAAAATTATACTATGTCATCATTGTTCTTATCTTCTGATGTCATTAGTCACTATGTCTTATAAAGCGAATGATTACAATCACAACATAAACAGGTCAACCAAAAGTTTGCAGATCAACCTCATATTTTGCTAAGATACTGTATTACAGATTGTTGTGAGGAGATTGTGAGCTTGTTTAGCCAGTTATAATCTGTAGGTCTATTTCCTACACAGTTTTTATAACATTTGATTGTGAATAGATTTACATTTTGTCAGTTATGGTGGCACAGGTCATAATATATTCCTGTCTTTTGCATAGCAATGCACTTTTGTATGTACCATAATTCATTGATGTCGCTCACTTAAACAGTTGGGTTAAAATAACCCACTGCTTCTGCTCAATTCAGATCCAATTATAAATTCACCTCCAATCAATGCCCAATGACTTGGCACCATGCTTTCTCCCTTTTCAGTCTGTTAACCCCATTTTTATCCCAATAGGATTTAACAATACCATAATAATGTAATTTAATACAAATTAATGATTAAAACATGGTCTAATAACTAATGAGACCACTCAGCCCAAATATTCTCTATTGGATTCAATCCACAATTATTCTCTGCAATGGGGATGTTTACATAAATGTCAATCACATATCTGGAAATCATGTTAAAATATCAAACTGGAAGATGCCCTTGAGGTGACAGTGGAGTATAGAAACTGTCTATCTGTTGAAAAGCAGATCATAGTTCACCATCAGAATCTATCATTAAAATTTTAAACATCCATAACCAGCATAGAGAACCACTAACCAAAATGATGGATGATGAAGAAAGAAATTGTACTTTTTTTTTTTTTTCCTGTACTTGTCTTTCTACACAGACTGTGACCTCTTTGGGAGGGAAGGAATCAGTCTCCTTCGTTTTGCATGCCTAGTGGTGGAAGACATTCCTGGAATAGAGTTAGTGAATGAAGAAATGAATGAATTCCAGTCCTAATTATGCCTATTGCATGTTTATGTTTCATCCCACGAATTTCCCATATCTGTCAAAAATCTACAACCACCTTTTGCATATTCCAGGACCTGTGATCTAAGAAAAGAAATTAACATGAACAATAAGCATTTTGTAATTGTAAATATTTTACCAATGCTTAGAAATTTCTAGTGTATTCTGGGTTTCAAAGCTGAATTATTTACATTGTTTGTTCTGGAGATTATACTCCTGGAACTTTATAGAGAGTAGTTTTAGGTTCAAGATGTGTCACAATTCTCTATTAAGCAAAGAACCAAGAAAATCAATTAGAACCAAATATGCAATTGTTAGTTTTTTTTACCTCCAAATGATACCACCAAATAGATGAATTCCAGAACAATGTAATATTTCCAATTAGAATTATATTTAACCCATGTTATAGCCCATTATAGTTCCATAAAATCTGAATTCCATTAATTCTATATTTCACAAAATTGTACCTATAATAATTTAAATTGATTAGACCAAAAAAAATTGAATCAGGTAAAACAGAGCAGGTTACAAAGAGAGCTGACCTCTTTCTAGGGATCTCTTCTCTAGTAGCACAGTTCAGCCATCACGTTTTGGCGTACATAATACCTATAGCAAAAATCTTTGCACAGAAAATATGATGTAAGGATACATTGAATAACTGTGATTAATTTAGCTCTTTGCCATGATTGATTAATAGTGGTGAACATTGATAGTTTCATATATACCAGTACAGGGTTAAAACTTGATAAACTTGCTTGAACTTAATATATGTAAAGAAATGAAATAATGACTCTAGGGGAAAAAATGGATCAGTAGTTCAAATATACTTATTCCTTTCTCTCTTTACTCTGAACATTGCTCCCTTTCTCCAACGTTTACTATCTTTAGTCACTAAATTTTGTCTTCAGTGCATATTAGCCACATTCAGATATATTGATGTATCTTGAATAATTTTTGGAATAAAATTTGGCTACACATTTATTCATGTACAGGTAAAGAAACACATCTCATTCTCTGAAGCCAAAATAACATTTAGTATATAACTAAATAAGTCCAACCCCCCCTCCCCACACACAGAGCCTACGTAAATAGAAACAGGGCTCTCTCCCCCATAACACAGTTAGAAATTCTATTCAGTGTTAATTATGAAAACACAATCCAATGGGCAAAAGCTTTCTATTTGCCTAATGAGAGCACTGCCTTCCAGAAACGAATATAACCATGTATGGCTATGCGGTGTGGCACCTTAGTATGATGACGATTTTATTTATTTTGTCTAGATCCACTCTGGCTTCCCAACTCTAGATGAAAATGGTCTTCTACATCTAATATCTATTTAGGAAGATTGCTCTATTTCTGAAAAACACAGACCTCTGGACTGTGCTTTCTATCTGGAAAATTTGAGCAAATACACGTCTTACAGTTTAAATAATTATATTTTAACTAACAATTACTGCTTGTTGCATAATTTGTATATGTCAGACACAGTGATAAGCTCTTTAATATATTAACTTTCTAAACATTTGAGTTACTTTGTAACTGCTATTTGATATCGTTAAGTATTGCTCATTATAAACATTTATTTTCTGTTCCAGGCATTTATATTGCATTTGTGTCTTCACTTAGGAATTTTGAAAGTTGCAAAAATTTCAGTTTTGTTAAACAAGTCACTCACTTATCCTTTGGACTGACTTCTGTCTCTCAGCTTGGGGAATGTGCGCTTCTTAATCCCAAATTTGTTATGGAAGTTCTCATTTTCTCTGAGTTTTATAAATTAGGACATTTTGTAGCTTAAATGTAGACACTCTAGCTTTTGAATCACTGCAGTTACATTCTCTGGTCCCCACCTTAAGTCAGTACAGGAAAGCTTCAGTTTGGCTTTCACATCTTGACGGTTCTTCTACTCGTGCCTTTATCTCAGACTCACTCAGCATTTCCTTAAATATGCTTCATCAATTCCCTTAAAATTGGGCGTTTCCATTTTGAAGTGCCACCTAAAGGTTTGCTTCTCTATTTGAAATAATCCCTGACCCCCGTTCTCTACTTTGGTTTTTATTTCTTGTTATTTTCTACATCGTTTAAAATAAAAGCTCTCGTTTCGTAAAATAACCAGATGCTTGCAGAAATGTAATACCCTCTCCCTCACCCCATGCACATACCATTATCTTCAGTGTTTCTCAGCCAGCTGCATTCAGCTTCCTTGTATACCTCCAAACCAGAAGTGACCTGCTGCTGCCAGGACACTTGCAGACTTTATAATCTTGGCTGCGTTTGACGCTGTTGACCACACCTTCCTTTTTGAGACACTATTCCCTTGACTTCCGTGAGGCCATACTTTTCTGGTATTCCTCTCAGCTCTCTGTGGTTCAGCGTTCTGGCCTGGCTCTCTACTCATCTTCTCTACTCCCTGCAGGAATCTGTCCATTCTCATGGCTTCATAAAAGGAAATAATAAAGATACAACACCACAGTTGTTCCTTTGGAGATCTCGTCTCTCTTATCTCTAAACACATAGACACAGGTGTGTGTTGGCCATAGCCATTCAGATGTCCCTTGGGCACCTCAGAGGGACCCAAAACTTAATGGTATGTGCTCGGTATATTATATGTCAAATAAGTGAGTAGTAAATAGATACCTAGGCAGGAAACGTAGTCCCAGCACAGGCTCACACCAACCTGTTGATGGAGATACTGTTATTATCTTTTTCTGTCAAACTACTGACACATAAACTCCTGTCTGCTGTGACCATTGAAATTTGTCCTATCTTTCTGATCTCTCTTTTGACTTCCTGGTTTCCAGACTACAGTACTTATTTTGACTGATTCTTGAACTCCTGTACTTGTGCCTTGATGTTTTTGTTCCTGAACATTTTTGCTTTGCTTCTTATGCCCCATAAACCACAAATCTTTTATTGCTCGACCTGGCCTGCTTTTCGACAGGGGATGCCTGCCTGTTATTTAATAGGGGTGTGAGCACACACGTGTGTATGTGTGTATGTACACACACACTTTAACTGTAGTTCAGAGACTCCGAAGATGAGTAATGACCTTGAGTCTAGTAGAGTTGTAGTCGGACAATTGAAATGAGCTTACCCTTCAGAAAACTGTGCTTACACTTACATGAGTAAGTGCTTCACGTACTTTGATTCTGTTGTCGTTTCTCCATTTTTAGACCCCTCTTCTTTCGTGAAATCTTCAGTTTGCATGAATTGTGTTCAAGTTTCTAGTAGACACAGGCTTCCCTTCAGACTGTGATAATGAAGGGGTGAAACCTTTCAGTGAGAGCCCCATGAATATGCACAGAGTGCTGGGTGTAGAAGTGTGGGGCCTGCTTCATTTTCTCAGTAACAGCATCACCACTTTGGGTTGAAATTGCTGAGTATTTTCAGGTTTCCTGAGGAGAAAACCCTATTTTCTGAATTTTTCAAGGAGTAAGTCTGTAGAGCTATTATCTAGAGTTTTGTCTGCTTATGTACACTCTGCAAAAAAAGGGAACATGCTGACTGAAGTCAGGTAGCTTGTGTAAACTCACATAAACATTTTATGAACATTACAGATGGGCCACACTATGTCTAATATAGTGAGTTCCCATTTACTTTTGTTGTGAATAATGGTTAATTGTTGAATTAGGCAGAATCTGTAGTTCTTTCTGCCCTTCCAAGTATATGTATCAGGGAGGGAAAGGAGATACATTGGTTATAAGATAATAATCAAACACATGAAAGGACTTTAAAAGAGAGATCACCCGAGAGGGTTTCCTTACTTTTGTGTTTTCTGTGTGTGTGTGTGTGTGTGTGTGTGTGTGTGTGTGTGTGTGTGTATTTATTGCGTTGAATATTCTTTACAGCCATTACCAAACTCATATAATGAGTTTGGGAGAGAAGCAAGAGAGGCAATATTTATTATAGTAGCCATGCCTTATTATATTATATGTTTATTTCCTTGAATATTTCTTGGAACAGAAGAAAAGTACAAGTAAAATCCTACATTAATAGAAAAGAATCAGTTCAAATGCAAATGGAAACTATAGACACATATCTCTTCCTATGCCCTAATGATAGATATCTGAGAGAGCTTCTCAGAGGAATTACCAAGAACACCACAATGGAATGTCATATTATAGACTTTTTTGGGGAGGGGGGTGGTTATTCTATACACTATTATAGCTTTTATTAATTCAGAAATATTAAAAATGGATTTTCTTCATTACTCCCTTAGTCAAATGTAATCATACTTTTTTTTAAAAAACATTATTTAGTTCCTTTGCAATAGAATATTTTCTTATCCATGAGTTTTATTCATACAACATATAAACTTATGTCTTTAATGTGGAATTAGGAGACAGCAAAAGACTTATATAAAACTTAATAATGATCCTTTCAGAAATAGTAGGAGATGAAAACCTGCAATAAGACAGCTCCATTTAATCATAAGAACCTGAACAACAGTGTCTTGTGTTTTGGTTTGTTATGTTTTCCCCAGCATATGTGTTTAAACGTGTTCACCCACCTCTGGAAGCATTTAGAGAAATGTTTGTGCTGCTTAATTCCCCACATAAATGGTAATTTCATGGCAGTTCTTGAAATAAACATTTTAAAACTTGAAAACATTTTGTGACTATTCCCATTACAGAAACAAATATTTAAAACTCAAAGTAATATTTTACCAGTAATTTGAAAGCTAATAACATTTCTCTGAAAAATGCGAATTCATATCTGATTGTGGTGCTGCCATTTTATATTGGTTCTGCTCTCTTTCACACTTAATCTGTATAACATGTTGTGATAAATTGCTCTATGTCTCAAACTGAGGATGCCTCTTGGTTATTCATAGTGTGCGTATTGTCTGATATCCTTTATGGTCACACCCTCCGTCTTCATCATCTCATCATCATCATCGTCATCATCATCGTGAAGGCCATGTGTGTTGGACTCTTTCTGTGCCTTGGGCAATGTGCTGAGAGCGTCACACACATTATCTCATTTAATTCCCACAGAAAACCCTCTGAGGAAGAGCTTGTACACCTATTTTATAGGTGAAGAACTAAGTCTTCTCTGTTCATCAGCCATGGTCTTATTGAAATTCTTTTTGAAAGCTACATTTTAGTGGTAAATAAAAAAATGAAAGAGTAAAGAGAGTGGCTCAGATGTTCAAATACAGAACAGCCTATAATATGCAGTTACCTAAGTGTAACATAAGTTATAATCCTCTGAAGTAAATAATCAAATACAAATATGAAATCCCTCAAATAATCTTCATTTGCAGTTGCAGAGTCGAAAGAAGCAATTAGGAAAAAAAGGAAGCTTTTTGTTTGTTAAACAAATATTTGGTACAGTGGGGTGTTGCTTCTGGATATCAGTGAGACACTGTGTGTCTCTATTTAAGTTTAGGGCCTTAGTGTCTTAAAGGGAGGGAGAGGGCACGATGGTGGTGAGACATGTTGAAGAACGTCCTCCTACCTGTAAAGGAGGATGCCGAGAAAACATGAGTTGGTTGATTAATATTCATTTGAATTGAAAAGTATAAAGACTGGGTTTTTATTATTTGAGTTATTCAAAATGAATTTGAAACTATTAAGCACTACTGATTTATTTCAAACTGTAAGTAATACCATCAGTATGAAGGTAGAGTAGACAAACCATTTAATAAATCATTAATAAATGATGAAAAACGTAATCTTAATAAGAAGAGTTTTTGCTTATGAATGGAACCGTTTTAAGTAAAAACATTAACAAGATAGATTACTAAGATTTTATGAAATCTGAGACTATACTAAATTTAGGGATTTATGCCACAATTTAAAAGTACATATTTTCTTCTAATTCAAGATCCCTTCATCTGCTTCCCTCCTGAAAACTATTTATTGTTTAAATGGGTGCTATCCATTGGCTTTTCTCCTTGTTATTGGTGATAAGGTGAGGATCCTGAAAGAAGTCTAGATAAACTTGAATGATAAAAATGATTCTTTCTGGGACTAAAGAAGTTGAAAAATGCAAGCAGGTCTGAATGCGAGTAAATAACAGTGAAACGGGCCATTTTGGTGTATGCTGCAATAAGTCCCAAATTAGCTACCTTTCAGAATTTAAATACAGAGTCACCTTCGATAAGAGACTTGCCAAGTGAAGAGAAGACAGCAGATAAGCATATTAAATTGAAATAATGAGCTCCTAAAAAAGCTAACAGATCGGACTGTTCCAAAGCAATTTGGAGGGGGGAAGAAGAGGGAAACTTTGAAACTGGGTTCTCTAGTTTTTTCAGAGAATGGTCTGCTTTTACCTCAATGAAGTGCTGGCTGCAAGGGGAGGTGTGGAATGGGAGTGTCTTGTACAGCTGGCCCTGAGAAGGGTGTACTGAATCTTACACATACTTGTTGACGGTGCCCACCACCTTCCAGACTGCCCATGTCCTCTTCCCCTTAGAAGAATCGCTCAAGAGACAGAAGCAGTCATTAGTGCAATGATTAACCTTGGACTTAGACAGAATTGGGCTCCCCATTTTAATGTTTAAATTATTTTCCCATTTGCAATTAATATTCAGGATCCAGCTAGAACTTAGTACATGATTCAATGAGATAATGCATGGGAAAATGCCTTATAGATTCTAAAGTTCTCTATAAATACTAAGTAATATGACAATTGCGTGGCATAAATAATCCTGATGCTCAGTATTTAGGGCTTTTGTTATTGTTGCGGAAAAAGAAAAATAGACTGAGGAGAAGCTATGGTTTGGGAAGTCGGAGATGCCACTAATGAATGGAACATTCAGTTTTTCATTGTTTTCTCCTTCCTTAGTATACCTGAAAATGTATTCAAAGAATAATTATTTGGCCTTCACTAAAATGTAAGTTCCAAAGTGATCACACGTATAAAAATAGTGATCAAATATGGAAAAATGACTGAAAAAAAAATACTGTCCCCCACTGGGAAATTTTCTGCAGTTCTTTGTTTCACTTTTTACTACACTAAAAATGACAAACATTCTTGATTTAGTGTTTGCTACATGCTAGACTCTGTGCCAAGAATATTTTATGTATTATTCATTCCTTATTCAACCCTATGGGACAGGTGTTATTGTGGCAATTTTATAAATGAGGATGCAGCAGTACAGAGAAGTTAAGTAAATTGCCTAAGTTCACACAGCTAGTAAATTTTACAGCGAGGGTTCCAACTGAGGTCTCCTGGACTTTAGATCCCAGGTTCCTGTTTGATATACCATGTATTTCATGGCAAATGTGCTAAAAATTTCCATTATTTTGACGCTTTTTTTTTTAAGTTAAGAAAATCCGACCAATTGTTACATATGTACATATAGTGTACTATAAATAGAAGACAGTACTCAGTGAAGAAATTTAAAATTCCATATGAGTAGATGAAAATTCTGAAGATTTAATGGAAGCATCTATTGTAAATCAGGTAGCCTGTTTACCCTGCCGGAGAAACAGTTTGCATGTTTTAAAAGGTTGTAGCTAGAGAAGCATTAAAAAATGGCAGTTGTGAAAGTTGTGAAAGAAAACAGAGTATTTAAAAAAGTTCTTAGTACATGTACCATATAATATAAATGTACATTAAATATTTTGGTTTGAACCATTGGTATCAAAATTCTCCAGATGACCCAGGTTGGTGTCTTACATGTGTGTAAAATGTATTATTTCAATGAATTTACCAGGTTTATACTTGGGATATAATTATGGATTATATTTTTCCAGGGTTTAATAGTGGTACATTTTTGAGTTTCAAATCACATCCCTTTTCATAATCAATACACTTGTACAACAACAACGTTTATTATCTAACAGTTTCTGAGGGGCATGAATTTTGGAGTGCCTACCTGGGTGGTTCTGGCTCAGGGTCTCATGAGATTGCAGTCAAATGCTGAAGCTGGAGTATTGCTTCCAAGATGGCTCAGCTCACATGGTTGCTGGCAGTTCCTCACTGGATGTTGGCTGGAAGTCTCATTTTCTCACCTCCTAGACCTCTTCAGAGGCTGCTTGAATGTCCTTACAGTGGAGCTGGCTTACATCTGAGTGAGTGGAGAGAGAGAGAGAGAGAGAGAGAGAGAGAGAGAGAGAGAGAGAGAGAGAGAGAGAGAACCCTAGATGGAAGCTACAGTCTTTTAGAACTTAACCTTGAAACTGTCATAACATATTCTCTTGGTCCCAGAAACTAACCCTGGTACCATACGGATGGGAACTACCCAAGGGTGTGGAATACTAGGAGGTGGGACATTACTGCAAACTATCTTAGGGGCTGATGACTGCAAACATTTCATTAGGAAAAAAAAGGTCCCAAAAATGTCCCAATGTTTTATGAGGCTGTATTACCCATATTGTGTCAAAATAATTGTAGTTAAAAAAAAAATATGGCTGAACCAAATCCTCTTCCTGCCTTAGATAACACTTGGTGATTTTGTTGAATTGAATTTGTAGTCGTAGGAAAAATTTGTTATATCAGACTAAAAATCCATTTTTCTTTAATGGAATCATTATAAAATACCCAGAACTATAGGTGCTGGGTTTGAATGTCTGCTTTCCTGTTTCCCACTGTGCCATTTCTAAATCTTAACTTTTTATCTGTAAAATAAGATTATCGTTAGCCTTGTAGACTTGCAGATTCTACTTATCAAAATACTAGTCTGGTGATGAAAAATAAGTGGTAGGCAATGGAATTAGTAGGTGAGGAGACAGAAATGTTTATTTTTAGAAACATTTTTAAAGAAAAGATGCATTAAAAATCAATTTTTAGTGCCATGCCATAATTCAGAAAAGAATGCCAGGTGGATTGCCTCTTATAACTAAATAAGTAAAAATAAATCCATGTCACTAATAATATAATGAAGCTATTTGAGAAGAGAAGACAGACACCAGGACATAGATTGAAAGAGATTAAATTAAAACTGTTTTTAAAGGCATTTGCAATAATGGGGACTAAAATTTTAAAACACAGATACCTGGTCATTAATAAAAATGAGTCCATAAACCTAGGAAGAAAGTTTCAAAACATAGGATAAAAAGAATCAAAAGTTGTTAATGGTAAAGCCACTGAACAATTTGATTATTTTCTATTAATTTATCCTAGGTTAGAGATAGGTTACATTAACATCTTAGAATTCTCAGTTTTTGAGGAGAGGCAAAATGTCGGTCCTCGATCTTTGCTGGTTGCTGCCTTCAGTTGCTTCTGTGACTTCAGTGATTTTCCAACCCAGAGACCTAACCTACTATGTCCATTTTGATTTTTGTGCCGAGGTTCATGGTTTTTTCTTACCTCTGCAAAAGGAATGGGTTTTCCTTTTCCTTTTTAATGTTAATTAAAACACATAGTCAGAAAAGTACACATACACACACACACACACACACACACACACACACACACACACGGTGCCAAAAAATGTATGCACATTTTAAGAAAGGAAAACTGTATTAAAAATTATAATACTCAATATATACTGATAACAAAAGATGAATACAAGTCATGTTTGACTTCTGCAATTACAAGAGGTGCTCAAAGTGGTTACCATCAGCGACCAGTCACTTTGGATTATGGCGAACTACTGCTTGAGCAACATTGACCAAAGTGTCCACTTGTGTACATTTTTTTGGCACCCCTGGTATGTGTGTGTGTATATATATATATGGTTTAAAAATAATTATATAAAAAACTACCCACTGTATTAGTTTTCTAGGGCTGTCGTAACAAAGCTCTGGCATAAACAACAGTTCTATTGTTTCACCAGTCTTAAGGATAGACGTCCAAGTTCACGGCGTCAGCAGGGTTGGTTCCATCTGAGGACTCTGAAGGAGAATCCGTTCCATGCCTCTCTCTTAGCTTTTGGTGTTTTGCTGGAAATCTTAGGCATTCCTTGGTTTGTCATTGTATCACCCCAGGCTCTGCATTCATCTTCATATGGTGGTCTCCCCAATTTTTACTTTTTATAAATACCTAGTCATATTGGATTAGGGCCCACCCTAATGACCATGGCTATCTCTGCAAAGACCCTGTTTCCTAAAAGGTTACATTGTGAGGTACTGGAGGTCAGGACTTCAACACAACACCTCCCCAGGTTAAGAACATCCCTGGAAGTGGGCACTGTCCCCCTCCCTGTGGTAATCACAACTTGAACTTTTGTGACAATGATTTCCATGTTTTTCTTTATAGTCTTAACATTTGGGCCTCATCCCTAACAAAAAAATATAGCTTTTGTTTAAGATTTCTTTTATGAAATGGATAAGTTTTAAAAAGTAGGGCTGGAAACAATATGCCATGTATAATGTTACCCATTCCCTGGTGACAATATTTATTAAAAATTCCTACTTTTAAAGGTAAAAGAAAATAACTTCCCATAATACTTATAACTTTCAGTGGAAAAAATAGAGGTAATGTTTTGTGAATTCCATTTCTGATCACATTTTAATTTTTTACACAGACTGCCTCCTCAGTTGATGACTAATATCTGTCTGAACTTTACTGGAATGTACTTTATTTCCCCAATTTGTTCGTATGCTAAGGAAATCCATGATCATGGTTTCCAAACTTTTCATTATTAAGGACTCAAATTACTGTGTCCTTTCTAAACCCATTTTGAAATATCTTAATTTTGTAAACAGCACTTATTAAGATATATTCAGGTCTTGCTATTCTTTATTCGTTAGTGATAGATGTCTACCAGTGGGACACTTGCTCTGCCTGAGGTATCCTGTGTAGTGAAACCTGCCAGTATAGTACTAGTTCAAATCAAAGAAACTTAATGTTTTAATTATCTTGTTAAGCCTTATTTAGGAACAAATGCAAGACTTTTCTTAGCTTTTAAAAAAATGTTGAAAATATTTTATGCTCTTCACTAACTTTGAAGATTCCTAAAGATCAAGGTTTTGATCACACACACACACACACACACACACACAAACACAAACACACACACAGAGTCTTTGCTGAAATACGCAGCATGAAAGAACAGTTAAATTCCTTGTAATCACATTTTTGTTTTAATTAGTCTTCAACCCCATAAGAACAGATAGTTGCCAAATTTTAAATGACCCAGAATAAATCCAACAGGTTGCCCCTGTTCACCCATTGCTCTCTGCTTTATTAAAATCCCTGCTGTGTCTACTGTAGGAAAATGGGTAGAAAGCAACACTTTCCCCTATAGTAGGTCCTTCATATTTCTTTGTTGAGCAAAATACATTTTTAGAAGGATCCTTGACAACTGGGAGTTCAGGAATGGGAAATGGTTAGAAGACGTGATAGAAGGGTTAGGATACAGTCGCTTACCCGCGAAGTCAACTCATTTCAGACTTATTTGCTGACAAGAGAGCATCCCTAACATAATGGAAAACTGGGGCTCTCCTTAACCTGAAATGCTCACGTCACATTGGTGGGACCTGAGCTCTGCAGTTAGATACATCTGGGTTAGCCCACGGTCTCTTTTTTACAAGGTAGATACTTCCAGAAAACACCCTTGCAGTTTTATTTTGATCACATTGCCTTCTGTCTTATATCTGAGGTAAAGGGTGTTTTGCTTGGGGTGTTAGGGTGGAAAGAGAAGTGGTTTTGGTGGCAGTGGTGGGGGATCCTTCTGGGCTGTAGGAAGGGGAGTGGTTAAGATTTGAATAAAGACACTTTCAGGTTAGTCTAAGAAAGAGAACACAACAGAAAGAAAAGATTCTAAGAACATATTCATCTGTTTGAAGTTTTTGCCTTGAGTAACTCCAAACCCAAACAAGGAGTGAGGTAGAGTGGAGTGGAAGTCCCTTTTTATGTTTTTTAAATTTCCTTTTTCACCACCTTACTGTTCATGTTGAGAATATTTGGTTCATAATTCTGCCACATTAAGGTTAACCAGGCATCTGGGGCTGATCAGACACCTAACCACAATCTAAAAAGTTACTTGATGTTTGAAAAAGTGTTCCAAGTTTCCTATAAAAATGCACTTTTATAATTTCATTTGTGTGTAAGTTTGGAATTGCTTGTAAATGAAAATCTGTTTATAGTTCTGCAAGTGTATTTTGAATTTTGAATGTCATTTCTATAACAGGGATATCCAGATTTAGTAACCCTTTTAAGTATTGTCACCTGAAATAAGCCATAGGACCTAAGTGAATATATTTTTATTTTCTACAATAAATTACTTTATTTGAAGTCAAGAACTTTATCAAATGGATTTCTGCTCCTTTGGCATGTAGTATGTTGCTTTGCACATAGATTAATAGATTAATGTCGACGAATGAGTGAATGGTTTTATAGAGATAGAATGTACATAGGAGCCATTTACATGAGGAGATTTGTGAGTTTGATTATTGTCTAAGTGACAAGGGAGGTTATATTTTATTATCAATAAATTTATTCAATAAATATTAAACTGAACATTTATGATTGCTAGTCACTGTGCTAAGTGCTTTATGCGGAGTCAAGATGAACTGAACGAAACAGGACCTCTGCCCTCGGGGCGTTTACTTTCCAGTGGTAAAACAGTCACAGTAGTAACGCATAAAAACATGATGAGGGCCACAACTAAGACAGTAAAGTGCTTTACTAGTTCAGGAGAGTAAGAATAATTCAGGTGTTGGGTGACATTTGAGTTTGAATTTGGAAATGTGATGAAGAAAAAAAGAAGGTATATATCAGGGATGTTTTCCACTGCAGATGACAGAAATATCGGTTAATAGTGGTTTACTCAAAGATTAACTTAAAAAAAAAAAAGAATTAGAAGTACAGAGATAGGTGGCTGTTGCTGTGCTTTTAACAACCAAAGACGGAGCTGGTGTATCCCTTGGTTCTATTGGCTTCTTCTCTATGATTAGAAGGCAGGTGCTCCTGCTTTATCGTGTCTGCTCTCACGAAAGGGTGAGGGTACGTGGAGGTACAGCCACGTTCCTACTTTTTATCAGAAAAGCAAAGGCTTTTCCAGAAGCCCCAAGCTGACTTCTGCTTCCATCTGATTGGTCAGGTCAGTGCCACGTGACCACCTTTAATTATCACGGTACCATCCAGACTATATAGTAGAACAGTCTTTAAAAAAGGTCAAAACCAAACAAAAACAAACACAAAAAACGAACTGAAGGTTTTCTTTAGTGTTACGAATGAGAAGAAACACAGGAAGTTGACTGATGAATAAGGTAATCTGTCAAAAAATAGTAGGTAGTCAATCATGAGTCCTAGTTTCGTCTCCAGTTAAAGGATGATATTGGTAGAACAGTTGTCTGTTGTACTGTACTAGCAAATATTTGACATACTATTCTGCAACAGGCACTTGAATGATTAAAGACGTCTAATAGGTGAAGTACGGCAGCTCCTCCTATGACGTTGTTTTGTTCAATGTTTTGTTACAATACTGATGAAAAAATACGGTCGATTCCGGCCGGGGCCGCTGTGTGGAGCGCGCTCGTTCTCCCCGTGTCTGTGTGGGTTTTCTCCAGGGACTCCGGTATCTGCCGCATCCCAAAGATGTGCAGTTAGATATAAACAAGAGTTAAGTTCCTACAGCATATTTCTGGTCACAGAAACACCAAACTTCTCAAGAAAAACCCAAATACTTCTAATATTACAGATTGAAATAAATCTGAGATATACATACATTTTAAAAAGATGAATAAAAACAATAATATCATGATTATCCGAGGGTCTGGGGTGGCTGGAGCCTCTCCCAGAAACTCACGTGTGGCTGAGTTGGTGTGCCTAACTCGTCCCAGTCTGAGAGTGTGTGTGTGTGTGTATGTGTGTATGTGTGTGTGTGTATGTGTGTGTGTGTGTGGCCCTGTGATGGGAGGGCGCCCTGTGCAGGCTGGGTCCCCACCTGGTACCCTGAGTACCCTGGGAGAGGCTCCAGCCACCCAGACCCTCGGATAATCATGATATTATTGTTTTTATTCATTTTTTTAAAATGTATATATATCTCAGATTTATTTCAATATGTAATATTAGAAGTATTTGGGTTTTTCTTGAGAAGTTTGGTGTTTCTGTGACCAGAAATATGCTGTAGGAACTTAGCTCTTATTTATATCAATTAGTCTATGGTAAAATTGGTTTTTATATGTCATTTAATTAAACTGGCAGATTCTAAGAGCCTATCAATGATATTAAGTGAGGATTTACTGTATTTGAATAAAGAACCTTTCGTCTCCAGACCAAGTCTTTTAATATCACCAGCCTAGGGAACTTGAGAAATAGTGTGTGTGTGTGTGTTTCCATTTCTAGAAGGGACTTGTTGCCATTATTTCTCACAAATGGTTGTGGTCACCTTTGTTGAAGTTGTCAACAAAAGAGATTTATAAAGAAGCATCTGTGCTGTTCCTTAAAACACTGGAATACTGTGATGCAGCAAAAGGTGTTCACATTTCTTATCCTGGTTATATCAGTTTTCATTTTTTATATTGTAATTTTTGTTTGTAGAGGAATGTGAAATCCTTTGTAGCAAAGGAAGACTAAAAATGCAACAGCTCATGGGGGATAGATAGCACCTTTAGTTAATAGAACAAAACAACAACTAATAGGTCTGCATTTTTAACACCTTCGCCTCTTAAAGGTGATTTTCTTCTCTGGAGGTTTTTTTGTTGCTGTTGTTGTTTTGAGGGGTGTGTGTGTGTGTGTGTGTGTGTGTGTGTGTGTGTGTGTGTTTTACCAGAACCACTCTAACCTTAGACTTTTTCTTCTGGCCTCCTTGGGGGTCACAGCCAAGAAGGAGCAGAGGCAGTCAGCTCCTGGTGATCGGTGCATCAGTAGCTTTCAAACATTAGTGAGCATAAAAATCCTTCGTGGAGCATGATAAACATGAGAACTTACAGGCCTACTGATTAAGTCAGGTGGGAATGGAGACTGGGAATCTGCAGATATGCCAGATAATTCTGAGGTAAGTGGCCCCTGGATTCCACTTCAGGCAGACAGTAAGTGAAGTGGTCAGGGCAGTTAAGAAGACAGCTCTTACGGTAGGTCTTTGTATGTCTCACTTGCTCCTGACCTCTAAAATCAGAGGTCTCCAAAAAGGGAGGTGTGTACTCCAGGTGGTTTGCAGGAAGACCCATTTTGGTTTAGGAGAGAAATAATGAAACTTCCATTTATGTTCATTTTTTTAACTTTGCCTTTTCACATTTATTTCTTGTTTGTGTTTTGTAAAGTCCATGCTATATTAGTACAGTTGTATATATTTATAATTTAGAGATAGGTACATGAATTTAAAGGCCTTTTCTAGAAAATCTTTTATTGATAGAGGTGTATGATCAAAGAAGTTTAGAAATCGCTGCTTTAAATGATTTACAAGGCCAAAATCCATACCTCTTCTTTGTTCTTTGCAAGAGTTTATTGTTCTTTAATTGTTTTTCATTTAGATATCGACATTAGTCAGTGCTTCTTTTATTAGTATATACATATACACAGAGCATAGCTGAAGATTGAGAGGAAGAAAGGGTTTTGCACTTGATGTCAGGTAGAAGTATCTGTACTAAGGTTAATTATCTGATCTGACATCTTTATTTAAGCACACTCCTACTAAGGAATCCGAAGAAAAGGGTCAAGGTCACTTCAGTCTACTAGGTTACGGCCATCATTTCACCCATTCGCAGAGCTTGCTGGCTCATCACAGCATACTCAGAGACGAGAGAGAGTGTATGAAAAGTGGAGATTTTAGAGATTCAAGTCATTTAAAAAAAATTTTATCCTTTTGTTAGCCCCTTTGCTTCTGTTCTCAAAGGATTCTTGCCTATCAAGTGTGTCTCTTTAAGGTTGAAAAAATGGCACTGTTTTCACTGCATAAAATTATATTTTTAAAGATTTTTTAGATTACAACAGCTACAAATATCTATTGTCACCATAATTATGAATATAGTCCATTAGGTAAACTTTTCATTTTCCTTATCTGGAACTGCCATTAAGATTTTTGCCTCCCCATGTTTTCCTATCCTTTAAAACAGACTGTAAGACCCAAAGATGCCATCATTTTCTATCCCAGGTTCTTCTAGTTGGTATTTCTAGACATAAGACCATTATTACATTTTTATGAGTTTTGTCTCTCTCTCTCTCTCTCTCTCTCTCTCTCTCTCTCTCTCTCTCTCTCTCTCTCTCACACACACACACACACACACACACACACTCTTACACACCTACCTAATCTATTTATTCAATTGAATTGTCAATATAGGAGGAAAAACATAAAATTGCTGGTTTGAAAACTTTGAGTGGTTTCTGTCAATATTTTTACTCTTTTAGTAGCCACACAGCACAGGCGGTATCTGAAGATCTGAAATCTATTTTGGGGTCTCATTTAAAAACGTATTTTTTCTTTTAGTGTCATTTTTTCCCTGGTATTTCTTAAAATTATTATTGGGTGCGTCTGGGTAAATTGGGGAGGAATGGCAAATTTAGAGTTAAAGTGATAATAAATGTAACCACTAATGATATTTATTGAGCCCACATGTGCCAGGCACTGTGCTTGATACTTTATTATCTCATTTAATCTTTACAATAACCACATGAGTTGGGTGCTGTTGTTGTTATCCCGTTTATAGATGAGGAAATGGAGACTTGGGGAGGTGTTAAAAACTTGCCAAGCATCACTCAGCTCATAAGATGAAGAAGAGGCTAGATTCCAGATGTGCAAGGCTCTGTTCTTCAGCAGGGTGTATATATTCTGCTTTTGACTCTTTTGTAAGATTGGGATTTGAGAGTTGGGAGTGGGGGTGGGGACAGATCACTTCGGGGAAAACAAAACGCGTCCCAAATACATAGCTGGGAGCAGTGCTGAGCCTTGTACAACTCACAGAGCTTGATTTCCTTGTATTCGTTATGAATGGTGCCCCTAGAGTTCGCAAGTGGGGATACTGGCTGGGAGCTCTGTCTCAGGCACAGGAAGTTGTGTGTATATAAATCTTAACAGCTGTGTGTAGATCTGGGTGCCAGGGCCCTGGGTAGAAGGAGGGCTTCCCAGATTCTTCCTGGAGGAAACTGGGCCTTGGGTACCCGAGGGGCTCTCTAGGGGGTCTCGGTTCCGATACCTCAGGAACGTTCTGTTTTCACTTTCGAAATCCGTTTTTAATCCAGATTCAAGACTGTTTGTATTTCTGTATTTCAGTTTACCCCCCTGTAAAATGGAAATGACAGTTGTTTTGCGTACTAGAGAAATGTTGGATGGATTAGTGAGGAAAGGTTTTCAAGTGGTGGATTCCTCTTTTTCCCCCAAAACGAAGTGTCAGGTAATGACGATGTCCAGTTTTAGATTGATATTTTCTTCAGCATCTAAGGTGATAACCATTCAAGATTGTTCTGTGTAGGTGTGATTTTTGTAAAGTCGAGAGGTCAGGAATCCTATCTGCCCTCTCGTGTTTGTACAACCCCCATTCCTGCAATATGATAAGAACTCAGTAAATGTTTGCTGAGTGAGTTAAAATTGCTCAACTTTTCTGAGCCTCGGTTTTCTTTATGTATAAAATGGGGACAATAGTGTGAATCACATATGGTCCTTAAGATTATTACATTGGATAATATCTTAAAGAGGTTAGTATAGTGTGTTCCATGTTGCAGGCACAAGATAAATATTTGCTAATCATGCTATTGTTATTCCGCTTATTACTGCCTGTCTCTAAAAAATCACTCCTGGCTCTGCCAATGAAGACCTGTGTGCCTTGGAACAAACTAGTTGAGCTGACTGAGCCCCGTTTCTCTGTCTGTGGAATGAGGATACTACTGCCCACTTCACTGATTGCTGTGAAGTTTAAAGGCGATTCAGAACTAACAGTTATTTAGTGCATATTATGTGCATCACTGAATTAGACACGTTTTCTGATTCAATCCTTGCAGAAATCTCTTCAGGTAGGTAGTACCATTGTTTTCATTTTATAGTCTAGAGCATTAGCGCTCAGAGAGTAAAGGTTCCAATGGAAGGTCACATAAGTTGTAAGTCGCCCGTGTCTATCTCGTGCCACTCTCCTGTACTCTACAATCTTGAAGGCCATTTGAAAGGACCGTCCACATTTGTGGGCCATTATGTGTGACACCTCTTGCTGTGGGCCTGAGGGCTGCGATACAGCAAGGCACCCAGCATAATTTACTCTGTTTAGGTATTTCAGTACATCGTGGTAGAATGACCACTTGAGGGAATCACGTTTTCCCCAAAATTCTCTTTGTTTTTAAATTCTTTAGATTTTTTTTCCCTCCAGTCTAAAAATACTGGATCCCAGATTTCTCAGGTCAGGAAAGAGTAATACTGCATAACCAACCTTTGGAATGAGGTCCTTTTTGTGTTCCATCGCCCATTTGTGGGCTTTGCAGCGGTTATTGAGTAAAAGCAGCTTACTAAACTAGGAGGTCAGTGTAGTGTTAGAATCATGCCAGTTGACTTGCCAGAAACTTTTTCTAAGGTAAAGACATGACGTATTGTTATGTCAATTCTAAAGCAGCTAAATGGAGTTTCTGTTGCGTGTTAAAATTTTGCCAGAGGATCACGATTTTGAACACATCACATATGCAGAGTCCTGGAAGCTAAAACTAACTCCTTTATCACTGTTTTTCTCTGGGGTGTCTTAATTAAAAACCAATTTGAGACACAAGAAGAATCAGTTCCTAGCCTGAAATATTTTTCTGACAGAGCTTTCCTTGCTGGAAGTCATTCCAAAGTTGTTTGGAGTATCAGGTTCAGAGTTCATTGAGTTTTCCTATTTAGTGAGAAGAGGTGGCTCTTTTAGTTTGGTCTGTTGTTCCCATAGTTGTGAGCTTGGAAAGGTTTTACTCCGAAACCAGGAGATACTAACAGAAGCATGATATTTTTGAATTTGTATTGATTGACAGGTCGCTATTCAACGTAAATGGCTCGAAGGGAGAATGGCAGTTACAGAAATGGAATTTGCATTTAAGGACATTCTCCTGTATGACATAATGATTACGTTTCACAGTAGACAAAATAACAAAAAGGCGGGGTACTACAGTTTTTTTGTGGTGAGTTGTAAATTAGAATACTGAATTGGAAAGAATTAAATCACATTTTTGTTTAGGTTTCTCCTCTCGGATGTTACCATTTCAAAAGAGCACAGTTCATGTGAAAGTCTGAATAAAATTCACAGAGTAGCATCAAGGACCTCTGAGCCCAGGAAACTGAGTTTGGCAGTGCTAATTTGTATTAAAGTTGTTGTTGCATGACAGCCGGAAAAAGATTTAATGCTTGCCACCTGAATCAAGGCACGGAACATTGGTTTCTATAACTGCCATGAATTTGAATCGAGGCCAGTATCTCTAAATTTGAAATAAACTGATACTCTGCCTTGAAAGAAGATACAGGCCACTTAGGTTGTGGAAGGTATTTAGAAAATAGTATTTCAATTTAATTATATATATATATATATATATATATATATATATATATATATATATATATATATATATATATTAATTACACACACACACCTTTCAAATTGTTGGACCTCTCAGCAGGGCCTGTAGCGATTCTTGCTGTTAGAGGTTCACACAGGAGGACTAAGAAATTCCTGCAGCCATTTATTATCCACTTTCAGCCAGGAGTTAGCAGTGAGTTTGCACCAGGTTCCAGGTTTGGCATTTTTCCTCTTACCACGGAGGAGCTGCTCACTTCATCAGAAAGTCATTATCCCTCTTGGATGTTACTACGGTTCAAAGTATTACAGTATTGCTTTAGGAATTTAGATTTTAACCCAGCCGCCCTGCTGTGGTAAAACCTTAGAGCCACCAGATGCAAAATCCATTCACATGCCTAGCACAATAAAAATGATGATGATGACAATAATTCATATTTTGCATTTGCAAAAACATCTTTCATCTGAAGAGCTTTTGTAAACGGAACAAGCATCTTGAGACTACTTTATAGAAAGTGATCTTTGAGTCCAATATGGAAATGAATCCACCTCGGAGGTGAAATGTGGCAGCCATTTAATTATTTTTAACAGGGTCCATATTAAGCACACTTGTGTCTCTATGCAGTGTTTTGCTGAGAAACTCTATAAAGTATACGTTACACTAATTTTTTCAGACTTTATTTTTACTGAAAAATAGCATGTTCTTTTGATTAGAAAACTCCTCAGAAGTTGACTATTTAAAAATAAATCTCTGTTGAGCTCTTTTTTTTTTAACCATAAAGGATTCCCTTAAGGTATGTCAAAGACTTTTCTCAGGTGTTCTTACAGCAGCACGCATCTTTTTGCACCATCTTGGTGGGGTGGTAGTAAGAGCTCCAGCAGCACACTGTGTCTGGGCACAACCAAAGCACACTCAACTGTTAATTGCACAAATGCAAATAACCCCAGGCCAGTTTCTCTTCCGTTCACACTGTCTCCCTAGATGATCTCATCCATTCCTAGGGTGTCAAATAGCAGCTCTCTGCTGATGGCACATTACATTTTATCTCCGCTTCCCATGTCTCCCCTCAGTTTCTACTTTATTTTTCTAACTTTCTCCTCTCTCAAGGTATCAGCCCAGCACCTCAGTTTCCAAAATAGGACACCTCTTAAAATAAAGCCTGACTCTATTTACGTATACGCACTCCTTAAATAATTAACCTCCCACTTCATGCTTTTTCTTCTAGTATATATGCTGAAGATTTAGCAGTGTTTAAGATAATGTCGTCCTTCTCAATCCGGTTACTTCCAAAATCTATACATCTACCTTCTGCATGTTCTCTTGCATCTGTCCACTATATTACATGAACCAGTTAATAGGCACTTTACTGCTAATCATAGGATAACGGAAAAGAAAGTGAAACCAAAATCACTCAATTTCCTACCTGCTAATGTCACGCAGATGGTGGAGGCAGAGTAAAACTATTGACTAAGATAAAGCTTGTGGGTAGCTTGCAGCTTTACTTTATTATTCTGTAGTGACAGGAATAATTAAAAAATTTAAGGCTGTACCAGAAATGATGTGTGTCTGGTTTGGCCATTTGTAACCGTTTGCAGCATGGTATGCGATTATAAGTTAAGTGACGATGAAAGGACAGACATTTTTCAGGTGTAATTAGAGAGGAGAAACACATGTGAACATACAGAACTGTAGATGCTTAGATCACATATTGCCATTACAAAGGCACTGAGGAAGATTTTCATTGTCCTCAACTAGTAATTCTAGTGGATGCGTTCTCCATCAAAGACAAAGCAATTCCTCAAGTTCTGTCTTTCTTAGAATATTTTGACGGGTTAACATACCTGAAAAACTTTTGCTTGTGAAATTTCGTATTTTTTTTAGACTATGGAAATTCTCCCACTCCTTACTTCACCAATATTGTGTATGTGTGTGTGTATGCTTTATATTGATGGAATGATTTATGAGATTAAATGATCTGTTTACATTCCCAAAAGTCAGGGGGCGGGGCACTCATTTATATTGAATCATTCATTTTTGAGACAGTACACACTTTCATCTGGCATTGTAGGTTTTCACTTAATTTTGGTCTTTCAATAATAGTGTTAAATGCAAAATTTCCCTTTATAAATGAAAAATAAAATATACACCAGTATTCATTCCAAAAGTCTTCACCAAACATGGTAAATTTAAATTTTTGGCTGAAACTATATGATATGTTTTGGGTTTCCTTCTCCTCCAATAATGGCTGTGAATTAGTGCTGCTGTGCTATATTTATATAATTTGTCAGAGCTTATTGAATGAAATAGAATTACTAAGTGTTATACAGAAGAACTCGTTCAGAAAAAAAATTGTTTGATGCCGTGCAGTTTAAAATGAAGATTAATTGACTAGATTCAGTATATATAACCCATTATATGTTGTCCCATGTCCTGCAAGTGAGTTGCTTATTGTTTAGATGTAAGCCTGACCTGGATTATAATGTCACAATCTTAGTTCTGTTTAATTTTAATCTCTGCTATGTCTTAGAATTTTGTATGGAGTTAGAAGCAGACTGAGGATTCTTTTTCACACTGCTCTTCAGAGCTCTTCCACTTGGATTGAGTGATATCTTTATATAAATCTTGCCACTTTTTTAGTACTTATGTAAGATGAAAACGTTCAAAAAGGGTTAAGTAAATATGAAAAAGGAAAGAGATGAACTGTAACAGAGAACTGGTGTTGTTTCATCAACGTTTGTTTTTATCTATCTGAAGATGAGGCCATGTAAGTTGAATAACTACCTACATAACTTATGTTTCAGTTCTCTCTAAGCCTTTCTTGTGCAGCATTTTGCATGGAAATAATATTGAAAGCAGTCTTAAATTGTCACCTAGTATTTACAGAATTTTTCCCAACAACATCATCAGGCATATTGGATAGCATTGGGATAGCTGCAATACTGCTGTGTTTGTATGTGTGTTTTAGAGATGGGAACCGCTTCAAAAAAACACAATGGGACCAAAATAATGTCTTTATTGTTCATTCTTAACAGAAGCTCTATTTTCTTTTGTAGGGTGGAAATGGTTGACGTTAATTATCCTTAGTCATGTGAATATTCTGTGAATTTTTGCCCTGTCTTCTAAAAGCCTTTCTGGAGGAATGGCCACCAAGTCTACAGTTCCCATGAGTCATTGCTATGTTCTAAAGGCACAGTATTTGATTTAATTGTTAAGGACAGTTGCATCAAGGGAGGTTTCCTGACTTGAGATGTACCTTGCCAACCAATTAAATAAGTCCTGGGTGTAATGTGCATAAAGATGTAAAGAATTTGAGGGCCAAATTATATCTGTTCTCTCAAAAGGGAATTCTTTAAATTATGGTAATTATTATTACTGGATTTTTATGAGGGCCACCTGGACATGACATGCCAGCATACTGTCTCAGCAAGATAGGCTGATAGTCAGATAAGCAAGCCAATGATACATATTGATAAATAAAATGAGGAAAAAAGAAAATTCTATAGATAGGCTTGGTCATAGTTGTTTTTATATATACCACCGTTTCATTTTCCCTTAGTTTAGTGAATGCTTCAGTGATATGTCTTAGCAAAGACAGGTACAGTTTGCTATGCAGTCTAGAGGCTATTGAACGTTTTTGAAAAGTCAGAAATGTATAGTACCCCAAAAGAGACATTACACAAATAACACAGTGATGGGATATTTGATTATTAAAAGTGTCTACATAGGCTGTTTCTATACAAGTTGGGAATTTTAGTGTTTCAAGAATTAGTGTTTATGCTTGTTTTTTATAAATAATTTATCTAATGCCTAAAACATATGTTATATTTAGTAAAGGAATTGAGCCTCTTTTGGAATTCTCAATGTAGACTTTCTGGGGGAAGATATCTTTTTTCCCATGTATGTCAGTTAGGGATTATGTTTGAAAAACAAACAAAACATAAACTCAACAAACTCCTAAGAAAGTATACGTCATGGAAGGGAAAAGAAGGCAGAGGAAAAGATCTGAGGCTTATAAGAGTGCAAACAGTCCATGTCTGCGAGCATTTCCCAAGGATGTTTAGAATTCAGATTCTGAGCATAGATGGCACAGAAATAGCCTAGAAGAAGCTATAAAGTTCTATCATGTCATGGGTTGGTGAGCGAGGATGGATTTATACGATCAAGGATATAAATGGCTTTGAGTGAGTCGTTAGTCATAAGGTCCACGATTCTTCAGAATTGACATGGCTTTGCCTTGTCATTCAGACAGACAGCAGTAAGGATGTCCTATTGTCACAGCAACCCTCAGAGCCCACATGGATGCCGCCGTGAGGATTCTGAACTCTGTACGGGAGAACACTGCATGCCTCTTTGTGCAGCGGTGGTTTTGGATATGTTACGTCATTTAGAAAAGCATGGCTGGAGCACCAGCTTTACACTGCCCTTTCTCACTTGTATGATTTAGAGAAGAGAATATGAGCAATGTGTTTTTTTTTCCCCCTCTGTCAAATGTGAATATATACCTGTGTTTTGAGAATAAGATGGAAACGTTCTCATGTCATTTCTTATGGTTTAGCCTTCAAAGGCATATTCCAATGAGGAGACAGGAAAATGAACTCTCTTCAACTTAAAATATTTTAGGTAGACCACGGGGTGCCTGTCTTCCAAATAGGCACGGATGTTTGACCCACTCTGAAAAGACTTGGATGCAGCTGATTTCCTTTGACCATCAGGGAAAGTATGTAGAAAGGAGAACGGGAAACCTCTGTGTGCATTGGTTTATGTGTGTTGATGTCAGTGGGGATGGTGAGGTTTTTGGTTCCATAACTATATGTCAGGTATATTTTTAAAATGTGACCTAAACCTAAAGGCAATGCTAGCACCACCAATCAGAGACATTTTCATTATAATTTTGTTATTTTTGGTATCTTGTTGGGCGTTTTAATAGTGGCAAAAGTTGTGAACAACGTTTTGAAGGTCAGTGGTAGTTTAAAAAAGTGAGCAGTACCACTGCATATGATCCAGTAAGAGCGGCTTTGATTGAGCTGGGCTGTGGGCATGTGGATCTTGGGCGTAGGGTGGACATGGTTTTACATGATTTTTTTTAAGGTGGAGAAATGAATGAGGCATGCATTCGTGTTTTTCACCTAGGCCAAATGGGAGACTTTTCAGTGATGTCACCCATTAGGTTGGAGAAGCTTTTCTGTGGAGTTGCCCCGCAGTGCTGAGAGTAAGTTATGAATGCTGCACTGTTTCAGCGCAGAGGGCCTTGCCGGGAAGAGAGCGGTGGGCCTGGGCCCCAGCTATTGAGAAGATGCCAGTCAGGGATGAAAACGTCTTTCATGAAACTATAGCTAACTTCCCTGTGACACATTACCATAAAGCAGACAGTATTTTTAAAACCAATAGTGGGAAAATAAGCACAATACCTTATAAAAGTCAGAAGGCTTTATTTTAAAGGACACATGTTGAGTGACTAAAAATATACAGGTTTGTGTCAGCATTCTTTTTAGTGAATTGGTCTAAGCAATTTTCCTCCTCTCCCCCTCTCTCCCTGTTCACAGCTCTGATTTCTTTTGCCTTTTGGTTACAACTACAAAAGATGTCTTCGGAGACAAATGCTGGTGCATGACATCAGGACGAAGGAATGCTCAGCCAGTCCAGCATGTTTAAAAGCATCAGCTGCTTGAAAAAATGTTACATTTTCCAGGATGGATTAAAAATTATGGTGTTCCATGAGAAAGGGGAGTTAGGTGCAGACTTCTGCAGAGTTTTAAAAAATTATTTCCAGTGATCATAGACAAACGAAAATTGGAATTGGATTTTGAACATTAGTAATGTAGTGTTTTTCCTCAAACAGAGATGTCCTATGGTCTTTATAAAACAATTGATAACAATAACAACAATAGGACAGCATAAGGTTGTAAATATTATAAAAATTTCAGTACTTAATATTGTAAATTTTAAGTACTGAATATTTTTAGTTTCATGAATTCGTAAGACTAATTATTAAATGATTACCGTGTTTCCCTGAAAATAAAACCTAGCTGGGTCATTAGCTGCAATGTGTCTTTTGGAGCACAAATTTATATAAGACCCAGTATTATATATTATATTGTAATATATTATATTATATTATATTATATTTTATGTATTATTATATTACATTATATTATATTATAATGTTATATTAATTATATAAGACTGGGTCTTATATTAATTTTTGCTCCAAAAGATGCATTAGAGCTGATGGTCCAGCTAGGTCCTGTTTTCAGGGAAACACGATATATGTCAAAAATAATTTTAATTTTTAAAATGTTTCTTAGGTATTACCATGACTTAATTGGGAACACTTTCATGAAATTTCCTATACTTGAGTAAAGTGCTTATTAATTAAATTAACAACTAAACATTCTGTCATAAACGTGACACTTTTTTAAAACCTATGAATATCATTTTAGATAAAGTTCATTATTGTTATTAACTTCCACTTCTTGGTTCTGTCTACATCAATAGACGAGAATGAAAGTTCTAGAAAAAATTTTGACAAGTACAACTTCAATAAAATATATCAAAATGCTCATATGTAAAGTATTCAAATCAAATTGAAGAAGCCATTAGTTTGGAGATTTATTGCCTGTACATTTAAGAGTTATAATCTCCAAGTATTGGAATTCTCTGTTAAATTATGGCTTAAAGTAGTAATCATGTTAAAAGGTAAGCTGAATCACATTAAACTTTTTAAGAGTTTATTAAGCATACATTGATTCTAATTGGGCAGTGCCAAACCATAGATGGTGAGGCACGCTCTCCTAACCACCTCAGGAGCTAGGGACTCGGCTTTTATGGAGAAGACACTGAAACAAGGAAATTATTTGATTGGCTGTAGCTTCAGCGGTTGCCTTATTTGGGAAAGCCTGTTTGGCTGTTTGTAATTGGTTATTCGTAAGTTTCACTTCCTCAGATTCAAACCCATGGATTCTGGCTTAGGTTTTGGTTTGCTTATGTAGCTCTCAAGGCATAAAAGCCATCCCAGGCTAATGGTCTCCTTGTTTAATTACTTTAACAATCATTGTGTAGTAGATGCTAAAGCTGTTTACCCCAAGAAAAGTGTTCAGGGATCAAATGATTTCTGCCTTCACGGAAAGGAAAAACAAACATTAAGGAAAGGAAGAACCGAGGAGGGAGATGACTGCCATGTAGGCTCACCATGGCAAAGCCAGTGAGCTCTTGGACTCTATCCAGTAGCCGTTCGAAGTGCGTGTGCCTCGTGAGCAGGGAAGGGGTTTGCGGGAAGGGAGAGTTTGCTCCCTGAACTAGGCCTTGAGGTCTCGGAGTTGATTAAGGCTGACGAAAGGCACCTCTGTCTACTTTTTATATGTGCTTTCTAGAGGTTGAGGCATTAGAAATGACCAGAAAATTATGGGACTGGACAGACTTTTCACTTGTTGCTTCATTTCTTGGTCAGATGCTCACTAATGTCTTTTTTCTTGGAGGTAAGAACATAGCTGCCTTAACATTAGAACAAAATGGGGGAAAGTTTATACATACAGAAGTTCAGCAAATAACTTTGATATATATCTGGATTCTTTTTCCAGTTGAACTATGGGTTGAAGACATTTACTCCTCAGTAGTTTCTGTTTCTTTGACTTTCCTTCTTCTAGTAGATTTTTCTAGTAATTAATTTTTCTATAGTCCACATGCACTTGTATTTTTTTGTAGATATATTATAAAACATTTGGGAATTTTATAGCTGTTGATAGCATTCAGGATCCTTTGGGAACGACAGAAAAAAATTTCTTGTTGAGCATTTGGCATAGTTAGTATGGTGATCACTTAACTGAAAAAAATTATTTTTACTCTGTAAGACTGCCTTTTCTGCATGTTCATAGCAGACCTTTGTGAAAGAAAAGACTCAAGAGGACAGTGTTCCTTAATGATTCACTTTTTTTCAGTTAAAAGTTATAAAAGGTAATTCCTTCTGGTTTATGTCAGTGATACAGAAGCAGGCACATCCCATATGTTAAGAATGATTAATTAAGATATAATGATGGGTAACAACGTGATTACTCCATAAATGTGTTTAGGTTTCAAGCTTTTGGCTGGTCTAGTATTGTATGAGAAAATATTGTATTTCTATAAAATCTTTCTTACGAGGGCCCTGCAGGTTGAATTTGGTTTTATACCAGTCATGGCTCTGTCATCTGTGGAGATACCACCAACTACAACAACAGCACCAGTAACTAAGTAGATTGGACACATGTCTCTTTTGTTGTCTTCATTGTTATACCACTGATACCACTCGACTTGTGCTCTCTCACACTTCTCCAGGGTTTATTTAATTTCTCAAATACCTCATCTGTAGCCTCAAGAAAACCTTTCAATTTATATTTTCCTCTAGATTTATTTTTTCTATATTTCCAATTGTGACACAGTTGGCACAACAATAGAAAAGTGTTGCATCTCGTCACTGAACACATATTTATTGGGTGTCTACTATATAACTGTTACCAAACAGGGTGCTAGAGATCACAGATAGCGTTTCTCACGATCACTACCCTCTAGGGTCTCCCAGTCCAAGTGTGGGCAGGGACAGGAGTGGAGACAGACATAAGTGCAAAGCAGCAATTGCAACTAGTGGGACATATGCTGTGGGAGAGGCAGGCATAGAATGTTCTTGTACCATAGAGTTGGGACACCAGACTCCTTGTAGAAGCTCAGGAGTGGATGTCAAGAGCATGGGAACCCTTTAAATCTTGAAAGATGAGAAAGAACTGGGCAGGTAGATAAAGTGGAGAAGGACATTCTAGGCACAGAGGCAGAAAAGCCACAGGAAATGTACGTAGGCTATTGCAATGACACACATGTAGTCATGTGACACGGAATAGGCTGGAAAGCTGTAGTTTGGGAAATCATTAAAACTTGCATTTTGTGCAATGGGTTTTGAACTTTATACTTCCTATCACAGTGTTTGTGAACTGAATTAAACTGAAAGAACTACAAAGGATTCGTTTGGAAGTGGTGAGATTTGAATTTTAGAAGGCAGACTCTCTGGTGGTGTTGTGGAGAGAGGAGGGAGGTGAGATCAGAGGAAGGAGATGCCAGTGTGAGGCTGGCATCTTCCAAGCAGGAGATGGCACCCTGATCAAAAGCAGTGTGAACAGGGATGGGCTTGGCATATTATCAGAGGCAAAATCGACAGAAATTAATAAGTGAATGGATATGAGGGGTGAGACAGAAGGAGAGAGTCATGATAAGTAAAAGTTTCTGACTTACTGGACTGTGATTTTATTCTCTGTAATGGAGAATATAGGAAAAGGAGGAGATTGTGCCAGAAGATGAGTCCCGTTTTGGATATATTGAGACTGAGGACTTCCATTAAGAAGTGACATGGCAGAAACGCAAATATTTGTAGACTAATTAAGACTATGAAAATAATTGAATGTATTTGTTAAGTGAATGCTTGTGGAATGATTGAATGGATGTGTAGATTAGTCATCAATTCATTACATTTTGAGAGACTATTATTGACTTGTAATTATTTTAAAACCAGATAGCACAATAGGAAGCATTCTAATTATTATAAAAGCAAAATAATAAGTAGCAGAAACAATTCTTTTTGTTGCATAAATATTTCCAAATAGGTTAATGTGACTATATATAACGCTGAACTGAAAGTTGATTCGTCTGAGTGTTACCATTTTTCCCTTCCCTGATTGCCTAGTTTTGGAATTTCGTAGCAACATTTGAAGGCTATGAGTGGGCAAATCCAGTAGAAAGAGGAATAAACTTGAAGAGAAGTGACCAATAAAAAAACCATGAAAACTAAGAGTGAGTATAGTTTTTTAAAGGTTAGTGGCGGATTAATCCATTTGGATTCAACGTTTGTTCTTGGTGAAATCTATTGCTGGAGGCTTGTGAGCGTCAGCAAGAAAGGTACACGATGATTATAAATAGCCCTATAGGGGTATATTTATGATCATTTTGTGATAAGGAGTGATATTCTTAATGTTCCCCCTGGAAAGCTGGCCTGGTTAATGGGGCCATACTTCCAGAAGAATCAAATCCCCTGTGAGAGGTAATCTCAACACAAGGGGCAGTGTCTCCTTCTGAGATTACCTTGGAGGTCTTCTGGCAGAATCAAGATTTGCAGGTTGAAGGATACTTGACCCTTTGGCAAAACCAAGCTTTGGTTTCTAGCTTTCTGTCCATCTGCCATAGTTTCCCCAGCAACGGTAGTGGCATCTGCCACTGATGGTTTATCTCCTTTCAAACGCAGTGGAGACTGAAGTAGGTAGAATTCTTCCCATTGTCTGTTCAAAGCTATTAAAATAACACACATCATTCATTTAATGATGAGATAAGAAAAAATTCAATAATAGTTTCCATCTCTTAATTTGCGTCAGATTGTAACCCATGACTAGTTAAAGGCAGTTTCATTGGATTGCACATGCTAGCCCCTATCTTCAACATTGCAAAATACCATTCAGGGTTAGTTTACAAAGCACTTACTATTACATCCCCTTTTGGGCTTCACAGTAAGGCAGTCCTTGCTTTGGTTCTTTGACTGTGTCTGGCACAGGGTCTGCCACAGCTTAGCCAGCTTGGAAGTCTGATGTTGTCAGTACTCAGAGGGCAGACCCATCTCTCTCAGGTGGACTCACATTGACCACATTCACGAGGCTAATAAAATCAGAATGTCAGATTATTTCTTTGTGATGGGAAACACAGTCACACACATGGAATGCTTGTCTTAGATGCTAACAGTGTTCTCACATGGAGAGATCACACTCAGAAGTGGCCCGGGAACATGGAATCAGAATGGAGGAGTAGGATGAATCAGACTCATAGCCTGGTGCCGCCACCTGTATGTATGTGGACTGGGGACCGGTCAGTAGGATAGGATTCCTCCGTCTGTTAACCACGATTGCTCCTCCGTGTATAGTGTGTGGAAGGGCACATCCAACATTTGTCTCTGACTCTTATTTTCAAAGAACTAACTGTGGTGAAGGCATCCCTTTCTGAACGTCAGATTCTTTCTTTAGGTCATCAGGTAAGAGTCAAATCTTAATGTGGCTCCAAAGTCATTCTGTCTCTTTACGATGACACTGCTTTTTGTTGTTGTCGTTATGGTAGAAATTTCATAGGTCAGGTTAACTTCCAGATGTTTGGAGGTTGCCACTGTTTAGCCCCAGGCACAGGCAGGGTCTAGGACTGAGGCAGTGGGAGATGACCAGCAAGGGCTGCCGCCCTGCCTGTTCCTGGTCTTGGCTGACATCTGTCATAGAGGCTGACACGAGGCTGTCTGGAAAGTGCGTTGCATCGTTATTGGTGTTTTAGAAGTAGGGGAGAAAACAGGGAGCTAGGGAGTGCAGTGATCACATTCTCTGAGCTCAATATCAAGGGACAAGCTACGTATCGTATGCCTTCATGTGAAAGCACTAAACATTAATGAATTATTCTTACTGAAAAAAATTGTATGAAATATATGTAGTATCATGATTAAGTCCAGAATGAAGAAGAGGAATGAGTCAAAGATGATTGTGAAGTTTTATATGACCGGGAGAATGGTGATATCAGTAATCAAAAGAGGAAGATTGAGCTATGGAGCTGGTTTTGCAAAGAAATAATTCTCTTGGGACTCTGCTGCGTATGAATTCATATTGCCGTATTAGAGTAAAAGTGCCCATTGGCCCTTAAAGAAAGGCTTGTATGAAGGGACAGGAATGCAGATATAGCTTTGTGAAGGACAGTTTTACAGGTTTGAAAGTGGGAAGAACAAAGACACTCCAAAGGAAATAAACCAACTTTCAAGGAGGTGGCTGAAGAGTAGAATCAGGAAATGCAAGGAGGTGAGAGGAAAGTGTAATCGGTGGCAATCAGATTCCCGGCTTGGTGGGTCAAGAGATCTAGGAGGTGAGAAACTTAAGAGGAAATTATAAACAAATGCACAAAGGGGAAAGAAGATTTTGGACCTAGAAATGGCCACTGAATTTGATAACAGTGTTATATATGACAAAAGATCCATTTATTAGCCATTCGGTATTTTTTTCATTAGTTCAACTATGGGTTATTTTTTTTTTGCCAAGTGGAAATAGTGGACTTCACCAGCAGAATGTCCCACTGTAAATTAATTTCCCACTGTAAATTAATCATTCTCTCCAATTAATTTTTAATTAAGTTGACTTAAACTTTGAATGAAGATGAGGTTAGTTAAAAAAAAATAAAAGCATTAGAAAATAAACAAATATTGTTATCTTTTAAAAGACTGAGGTATCTTCATAGCCTCATAGATATAATCAGATTTTGATTAATAAAATCGTGGCATGAGAATCTTTCCAGTTCTTTCTGATATTATCAGATACTTTGTTAAATTAAGCACTTTTGTTTACATAAACAGGATCTCAGCTTATAGCTCAGAAGAAAATTGAAGAGGAAAATTTTTAAGTCAAATTAATTACCTTCTGCCCCAGGGAAAGAGAACCAGCAAGTTTGCAGAGATATTCTCTTTTGAGTTTTCCAAGTTGAGAGGATGGGTGCTGCCTGGGGGATGGAGGGAAGGAGGTATGGATGATGTGTTGAGATAGTTCTTATTATTTTATTTGAAACATGATATTATGAGTTCCATGAATACCACAAATAAGCAAGTACTTATATTTGTACTTAAGTGCACACTCTTGAGGAAAAATGTAAATACATTTGGGATTCCATGATACTTCACTCTTCTGTTAGAATAGATACTTGCAAACTGACTCCTAGGATATTAAATTAATATCCTATTAACCGAGAGTTAAGTTAGGTTAATACTGTCTATACCTTTCTTTCAGCAAATGAAAAAATCATATATATATATATATATTTATATATATACATATATATAAATACATATATATACATATATAAATACATATATATATAAATATGTATATATAAAACATCAGAACTACAATAACTACTTGCAAATTGCAGATTGCAGCATGTAGTATTTTCCCTTCATGAGAAATGTTAATTTAAATGAATAAAAATGATTTCATATAAAGAGGAGCTAACTGTTGATAAAGTTTGCAAGATTACTATTTGTTATTGGGATCTTAAATTTAAAAAAATTGGACAGCCATTTTAGTATTTATGTTTAGATATTTAAGCACTTTGAGTTTGTTGAATCAAGGTTCTCTACTTAGAACAATCATTGTTTATTAAGGAAGCAAGTAACCCTTGGGAAAATGTATAAAGACAAGAGAAAATAAAGAGGACTGTTTTACTAGTAGGAAACTGAAGCTGGAGGCAGCTCAGCACAGTAGGAGTGTAGGTTCAAATCCTCGTTCTGACACTAGCTTCGTGGTTTGGGGTAGATTATTTCACTCATCTAAGCCTCCAGTTACCATTTGAAAATTGGAAATAATACCCATACAGGGCTTTTTTGGAACAAAGAAGGAGGAGTTCAGTATATGATGATTCTGAATAAGAGGAATCCTGCTGAGAACTTTTGCTTATGGAGAAAGCAGCCATGAGTTAGGAACCAACCTTTCTGGAGGAGATACCAATAAGGAACTTTTAAATCTTGTTTTTGACTCTTGTAATGTCAGCCACAATTCATTTTTCCCCCCTTTGTTTGCTTCCTTTTCACTTTCATGGTCTTGGTTCACCTCGCATTCAAATGGGAGCATTTTCCAAACTGCTCTCCTTGGCCCTCTTCTCTTCTTGTTCTGAATTTCTCCTTGAGCTCCCTTGTTCTGTATCTCCTTCGACTGTCCTCCTGTCTTAATCACTGCCAAACTTACAGGGAAACGCCGCTTCATTTAACCAGAATTTCTGATGACCACTGTACACTTCTCTAAATGTTCAGCTCTCCTGAATCTGCCCTTCTAACTCTTTCCCTTCACCCAGGGCTTTATTCTTCTTGTTCTGTAATCTAGTTAATGGTTGAACTATCCATCCAGTTACTCAAGCTAGAAATCTTGGAGTCACAGTTGACTCTTCCTTCTGTGGTATTTCTGCTTCCTATTTGAGTTCGTTCTGCCAGATTCTTTTGTTTCGCGTCACTGTGATCCTAGCTCAGGCATTGCCATCTTTCATTTAGAAAACTGAAATAGCCTTTTAACTGCCTTGGTTCTGTCCATGTCATGGCCTGTTTAAAAACTTGCCCTGATAGGAATGTATCAGCTTCTGTGGAAACAGTTTGGTTGTTCATCACAATGTTACCTGGTAATTCCACTCCTAGGTATCTACCTGAAAGACTTGAAAGCGGGTACTCAAACAATTACAAGCACACACATCTTCATAGAGGCACTATTTACAATGGCCAAAAGGTGGAAACAGCCCAAATGCCCACCCATTGATGAAAAGATAAAGAAACTGTGGTATACACACAGGATGGAATATTATTTGGCCATTAAAAGGAATGAAGTAGTGATATATATATATATATATATATATATATATATATATATATATATATACAAATGTGGATGAATCTCAAAAATGTTGTACTAAATGAAAGAAGTCACACAAGATGTATCATATCGTATGATTCCATTTATATGAAGAGGTAAATCCATAAGTATAGAACACAGATTGATGGTTTCCAGGGCATGGGGGGATACAGGGCATGGAAAGCAACTGCTTAACGGGTATGGGTTTTCCTTTTGGGGTGATAAAATATTGTGGAACTAAATAGAGGTGCTGGTTGCATGCCTTATTCAGTAAACGCCATTGCATTGTTCGCTTTAAAATGATGACTTTTTTATTATGTGCATTTTAACTCAACTTAAAAAACCCAACAAACTTTCAGTGGCACCCCCTTGTGTCCAGAATGAAGCTCTTTCCCACCCACCCAGGAATAGGTGCCGTTCCCTAAACACCTTGTATTCTTTCATCATTCTCTACTTTGGCTGCTTTCTCTCCTCATCTCATTTTTCGGTAAAGCCCCACTGCAGCCTTTGAGGAAGACGAGAAACACCAGAATTTCCTCTCAGAAATACTCCCTACTCTTTCCCTCTACCCAGGAGATAGCAAGTCCTCCTCCCCCTCCTTGTTCTCAGAGGACCTGATCACAGCTTGCATCGCGCTGTAGAGGTTAGTGGTGTCTCCACCTCTTTCCATCATGAGGCTGGCACTTCCTACGATTCACGTTTGTATTCCTGTGCTGAGTACAATGCGAAGAACACCGTGGGTGCTTAAAGTTGTCTCAAGTTTTATTTTTTAACGATACATTTTTGCTTCCTCAATTTCAATCGTTGACTGTGGTAAAAAAAAAAAAAAAAAAAATGCAGTTGACTGTCTTTTCTATCCCTTGATTTATAATAGCAGTACTGTGAGGAATTCGATGGAGATTATTATAAACGTTATACGCGGATTTCTTGTCAAACTCAGTTGCCATTTTGTAAATGATTATCAGCATATACATATTTCCACCCTGAAGTGTTTTTATTTCTATTAATTACAGGTATATTTAAAATTTTATTTCTTTTGATATTTTGAAGAAACAATTTTCACTTCAGCTTCTTTGGTAAAGCTGCTTCCCTCCTGCCCTTCCCCCCCCCCCCCCAAAATTAGATACTTTTGGGGAAAAAAATCTGTTTAATGATGTATTTTCCGAGGCCCAGTTATTCTTACTGTTTCTTAGTTCCTTTTGTTTTCTTTAAACTTTAGATTGGGTTTTGTTGCTTGTAGTAAAAAATGCCCTAAATAATGTCACTTAGCTGCAAGTGCCATAGCAGCTGTGGGGCTTTGACCAGCAGTAAGATTAGGTCCTTGTCCCGAGGTGTTTGTAGTGGGGTGGGGTGAAGCAGACAGTGCAGCCTGCGATTACCACCTAGTATGATGAATGCTATAATTGGCGTTTATACAAAAAGACCTAGGATCTCAAAGGAGGGAGCCCCTCACCCTGCTGTGGAAAATCAAGGCGGTGTCACAGATGCCATGTTACAGAGTTGAGTCTTAAAGAATGAGTTGGTTCCAGCAGGGTCTGGTGGTATGTGGAGAGTCTTTTGACTTTTAAAAATATTTTTACCAGTTGTTGCCCAGGTCAGACATGTGTAAACCAGTTTGGATCAATTTGAACTTATTTGCTACCAAACGTCTAGTTGAGACCTGTTTAAATGACTCTTGCCAAAATGTGATTTATTAGAGAGCATTTCAGCTCTGATGCCACTAAATGTGCCAGACTGTTTAGCCTCCGTGTTCCTCCATGCTGCATTACGTTTGATTGCCAAGATTAACGCTTTGGGCCAGCTCATTCCCCGATGGTGCTGGATAAACGAGGGTGCTGCTGCAAGATGGTGCTTGTATTTGTTATAGGTGCAGATTTTGTGAGTTGTTACACATCTGGTGCAAGTATATGAGTAGAAGTTCGAACTTCAATTAGTTGAGTTTATGAAGCACTGACAGTGTAGGGCAATATATGAGGCATGTAGGAAATTACAACGGAAATAGGAAACACAATCTTTGTTCATTTTGAGTTTATAATCTAATGGAACAAATAGAAATCGAGATACATGATAACAGATAAAATAAACATAAAAACATAGTCATAACCAGTTATACATGGCTAGAGCTACTTGCACAAGTGCTGTGGGGTTGGGAAAATGATTGCAGTGACTGTTGTCAGCAGGGGTAAGTCAGGAATTGTTTTAATACAGGATGTGAGACTTCGACAAAAATATTAAGGACAGGGAAGACGAGGATTAGTGTGGGGGGGAAATCATCCTAGGAAGTATGACTGAAAATGAATAAAATTAATGAAAACAGAGGGAGTAGATGGGCTATTTGTAGATGGCAGTGAGGTTTGCTTCAACAGCTGAGGTTTTGCAGGACAGATTTATTTTGGAAAACCTTAGAGTAGGTCAACTGCTGTAACAAACAATCCTAAATATCAGTGACTTAATACAACCACAGGCTACTTTTTATATTAGACACCAAGGGAATCTCTGTGTTTGGGGTCTCTCTTCTGTACAGTTACTAAGGGTCCCAGGCTCCTTTCAGTTCTCTGTTCTAGGAGTTTCTGGGCTCCAAGTCTTTCATTCAGCTGGTGAAAGGGACAGAAAATGGAAGATAGTCTCTGGGTAGGATTTGTGGGCCCGACTTGAAGTAACCCTCTACACTCAGGCACATGACCACACCTCTATGGAAGAGGCTGGGAAACTGTCCAGGAGGAAAACGGTATATGTTTTGGGAAACACATGGGATAGTAGTCTCTTGCTATCACTTTTACGCTAGTATCTTCTGAATCTAGAGCACATCCTTATTTTTTACCTGCATTTAGTTTGTTCTCTTCAATTTGACTAGTGAGCCCTGCTGTCATCGCAAACTCACTGTCCCTTCCTATCCTGGATTCATTATTTTTTAATCAACAGTTTCTTCATCGTTATTGCCTTACCGTGATACCTTGGGCTCACTGTTAATCTCTTTCTGCTCTTTATATACTTAACAGTGTTGCTTCAGAATGCCTGTTCAATCTGTTCTTTCCCCCTTCATCTGTCTTCTGTACATTCTTGTCAGTGACTTCATCTTCTAATGATTGGCTGGTATCATAATTTCCTACCTAGTATCCTACCCTGCATATTGCTGCTAGATAAATGCTTTCGTCTTGCTGCATCCTCACCTCAGTAATCCTTTTCCTTCCCTTTCGTGTGAGGACAAATTCCAAATTCCTCAGTTATAATTAAAGAATCACTCTGACCCTGCCTCCACCTCCTTTCCAGCCTCGTCTCTGACTACTGAGCACAAGGAGGCTCTACTTCAGCCCCAGGCAGGCTGGTCCCATTGGTCGCTGAGTTTAGAGGATGCTGATTCTAACCCTGGAGACATGAGCTTCCCCGGGAGAACCTGCAGTTCTGCACCTTTCTGGAGCAAGGCCCAGCTCATGGCATGTTCACTCGTGAAACCTCACACAAACACCGCAGCTCCCAGAAATCTTTGATGTGCAGGTTCCACTCACTCCTGTGGGCACTTGGTCATATACAGGCCCTTTCTATTATAAGAATGTCTAATGTGTGTATGCTTTGTCTGTCCGCATTGATTGGACAGACATAAGGGCAGGGATTATGTGATGTAACTTATAATTTCCCACAGGGCCTAGCATACAACTAGGCACCAAGTGATTACTCAACAACTCCTTGCCGAGTAAACGTATTGAGTGGAGATGAAGGCACTTAGGTGTGAAGATAATCATTAGGATAGGACTTTTCATTTGCTTCAAGAGGCAGTTGGGAGCCATTGGTGGCTTCTGAGAGCAGGAATCAAAAATTACCCATGAAAGAGGATTCTTATGGTTGTATGTAGGATCCTATTGAGTTGAAAATAGACAAATACAAAATGTGAGAGATGGCGTTAAAGCAAAGAGCCTGTTTTGTGCACACAAACAATGTAGGGGCCCTGTTTCCAACACGATTGGAGAAGGCGGAGGCCCGAAGCCAGAGAAGATTCCTGGTAGGCTTTTGAGTTGTGAAACATAAGACATAAAAGTAAACGATAGAACTTAACTGACACCCAAAAGCAAAGCAGAGAGGTGGCTCCCATAAAACCCGATAGCAGTGCAACATTGATGGTAACCAACTGGGAATGAGTGATGATTTGAATGAATGTGATGTGTTGATTTAATGCAAGTTCAGTGTCAAGTTGCAAGAGGACTTTCAGATGCATATATTCTACAAACATTGGCAGGATATTATGCTTGAAAGAACTCTGACAGCAGAATTAGGAGACCAGTTATCTAATTCTGGCTTTGTTGTCGTTGGGGTTTGTGACCTTGTGCAAGTCATTCAGACTTATTGTATAATAATAGTTGGTTAGGTGAGAGCATTTTCATGGGGTGGACCCACTGAAAAGGGATTCCATAGTCAATAAATTTTAGAAATGCTGTATCTTGTTCAACATTATTTATTTTATTTTTATCAGTTTCAGGTGTACAAAGCAATGTAGTAGTTAGACATTTACACCCCTCACAAAGTGATAATCTCCCCCAAATCTTCTACCCCCTGACATTGTATATATCTGTTACTATACCATTGACTATATTCCCTATGCTGTACTCCACATCCCATGAATATGTATATACCGGGGGTGCCAAAAAAAAGCATACACATTTTAAGAAAGGAAAACTGTATTAAAATTGTAATTCTCAATATATGCCGATAACAAAAGATGAATACAAGTCATGTTTGACTTCTGCAATTACAAGAGGTGCTCACAGTGGTTACCATCAGTGTCCAGACACTTGTGATTACAGCGAACTACTGCTTGAGCAACGTTGATCAAAGTGGCCACTTGTATACATTTTTTGGCAACCCCTGCGTGTGTGTGTGGGTGTGTGTGTGCGTGTGTGTGTGTGTGTATTTATAGTTGACATTCAGTATTATTATATTTCAGCTTCAGGTATACAGCACAGTGGTCTGGCATCAACACAGTCTATTAAGTGTTCTCCCTGATAAGTCCAGTGCCCATCTGACACCCCACATAATCTTTACATTATTGATTATATTCCCCACAGTGTGTTTCATATCCCCATGACTGTACTGTGACTACCAATTTGTACTTTCTAATCCCTTCATCTGGTTCCCCATCCCCATTCCCCTCCCATCTAGCAACCATCAGTTTTTTTCCTATATCGAGACTATTTCTGTTTTGTTTGTTCACTTATTCTGTTCTTTAGATTCCACATATAAGTGAGATCAACAGTATTTGTCTTTCTCAGTCTGACTTATCTCACTTAGCATAATATCCTCTCGATCCATCCATATGAAATGGTCAATCCAATGAAATGGTAAGATTTCATTCATTTTTGTGGCCGCGTAATACTCCACTGTATAAATGCACCACAGTTTCTTTATCCAATCATCTATCGATGGGCATTTCAGTTGTTTCCATATCTTGGCTATTGTGAATAGCACTGCAATAAACATAGAAGTGCATATATTTTTTTCGAATTAGTGTTTTGGATGCCTTTGGGTAAATAACCAGGAGTAGAATTGCTGGGTCATAAGGTAGTTCCATTTTCAGTTTTTTGAGGAACCTCCATACTGTTTCCCACAGTGGCTGCACCAATTTGCTGTCCCACCAACAGTGCACAAGGGTTCCCTTTTCTCCACATCCTCGCCAATACTTGTTGTTTGTTGATTTATTGATGTTAGCCATTCTGACAGGAGGGAAGTGGTAGCTCACTGTGGTTTTTATTTGCATTTCTCTAATGATTAGTGACGTTGAACATTTTTTCATGTGTCTCTTGGCCATGTGTATGTCCTTTTTAGAAAAATGTCTGTTCATGTCCTCTGCCCATTTTTTAATTGGGTTGTTTGTTTTTTCGGTGTTTAGTTGTATGAGTTTTTTATAAATTTTGTGTATTAACCCCTTATCAGATGTATCATTGCAAAGATCTTCTCCCAGTCAGTAGGATGCCTTTTTGTTAATGATAATTTCAAACATACAGAATACTTGAAAGACTTTTACAGTAAACCCCCATATATCCATCACTTAGATTCAACAATGAGCAATACTTGCTTTACTGTGTATCTATCCATCTGGCCAGTCCTTTATCTAGTCATTTTATATCCTCTTCCTCCCCTTCTTTCTCCTCCTCCTCCTCCTCCTCCTCCTCATTATTATTATTATTTATAATGTTGGTCAAGAAGAGAAAGCATAGTAGTAATGAAGTAAAGGATTATAGATGTGCTCGTTACTTGTAAAGAATTTAGCGTACTTAGGTATTTTTTTAAATTTTTTAAATTTATTGGGGTGACAAATGTTAGTAAAATCACATAGGTTTCAGGTGTACAATTCTGTATTACATCATCTATAAATCCCATTGTGTGTTCACCACCCAGAGTCAGTTCTCCTTTCATCACCATATATTTGATCCCCCGAGTACTTAGATTTGAATCCCTGGCATCATCTTGAAACATGGTCTTATATCCCACATCCAGTCCACAGCTTCGTTCTTGAATCATCTGTGTTATACTCCACATTCAGTTCATCTCTCCAACTCTACTTTCAAAATGTATCCCTAATCTGTTTATTTCTCAGCATCTTCACTACTACCCTGTGCCAAGCCACCATTTTCCCTCGCCGGATACTTAGTCCCCTACTTATACTTTTGGTTATCCATAGTTTCTTTTCCACAGGGAAATCAGGATTTTCCTTTCAAAATAAAAATCAGAACAAGTCACTCTTTTGCTAAAAATCTTCCAGTCTCATTAGTGTGGCCTACTAAGCCATGTATGATTTGTTCCTTTGCCCACACTTTAATGGCATTTTCTACCACCCTTTCTGTTGCTTATTCAACTGTGTCTGCATGTTCCTATCTCAGGGCCTTTACACTTGCCTGGCATGCTCAGTACCTAGATAATAAAATATATTTATTTGTTCCTTTTTTTTCTCCATGGAGGGAGATATGACCACTGTATATTCAAGGGGTATATAAAACAATGTTTGGCCCATAGTAGATACTTAACATATATGAGTATTTGTTGACTATGTAGATGAATTGTAGATAAATACCATAGAAGGTATAGAAGATAAGTAACAAATACTGCATTGATGTAGTGACTTTCAACATTTATACAAGTAAGCTTGCTGAGTTTATAACATACATTGATGTTATTTAAAATAATAGATTCCCCAGGTACGACATGAGAGTGATTTGTAAAATGGTACTGAAGTTGTCCATGGCCTTTTTCCCATTTGCATTCATCTGTGAGGAAGAAGCTGGTGTGGGACAAACCTTGTTCACATGTGATAGAAAATCACATGCTGGTGAAAGCTGATAATGAGGTGAATTGATGCTCAAGTATAGGAGTTGAGAAGTACAATAAGAAGAGGATTAAAATCTGGGAGAATAAAACCGTATTTTTCTAAGTCAGTAAATGATAATTTGAGTTCCAAGTAGTCTTAGTATGTTTTTTTAAGAGAAGCCATTTTGTATTCACGTATTGAGCATAGATGCAAGAGTTCCCCTTATAGGCATGTATCATAGCAACTTGGAAATTTGAACAAAAATAATTTTATTCATAATTTTTGTTTCATTTCTTTGCTCAATTTAAGACATTAAAATTTGCTTCTTTTTTTTTTGCTATAAATATGTTTCAGTATTAGCCATTTAAATCCCTCTCACCTTTTAACCACATCCACAAAATAAGTACTTATCAGTTACTGAGAAATTGGAATGTAAGCTCAATTATGTTAAAAACTAATGGGTAACACTAACACGTAGTAACAGCTTCTTTTGCAATATTTATTCTCTTAGTGATAAAAAAAATAAGCCCAACAGCCCATTGCTGCAGAAAGAATTTAGCTACAAGTTTATCAATTTGAGCAGGCCAACTGCACAACTAAATGCATGTGAAACTTAACAAATCCCTTGGGGAAGCTGACTGTAAGAATTTTCTAGTCTGTGTCGAGTTACTGAGGTGCGACATGGTGGATTGGACTTAATGCCTTACGCAAGCACAATCAAATAGAGACAGTTTAAGATTTTTCTCTGTCCATGAAGGGATCTCTGGTAGGTATCTAAATGAAGCTTTCAGAAAGGAATATAACACCATCATGAACTCTCCTCCATGAATATTTTGGCGGGTTATTTTGGTTTAGAAGAAATCCAAGTAAGATTTACACAGGGTAAGCTTTGTAACAGTTGAAAGATTTAAGATTATGATTTACTTCATAGGAATATGGGGAACTGCAAAGCATTTTTGACTTACATTTTAATTTTCAAGGAGAAAATTCAAGAATAATGCATGTTTTTACTGTAATTACTTTGGTTGTGGCAATTTGATTTTGTGGTCTCTTAAAATTGACCATTCCACTCACCCCAGAATTTCAGAACAGTTGGTATAAGAAAGTTACTATAGTAAAATGATTGAGTGGTTTGGGTCTGGAGCCTGCTTACCTTCGTTTGAATCCCAGTTACACCACCTATGAACATGTGACTCAGGGCAAATGAGTTAATCTCAGTTTTCTAATCTGTAAAATGGGAATAATATCACTGGTCTTAGGGTTGTGTGAAAATTAAATGAATTAATAAATGTGAAGCATTTAGAGTAGAGTTTGACACATAGCACTCAGTAAGTATAGCTATACAGAAACAATGACTATAACAATAATTTTTAGTATTGTTATTCTGTAATCATTCAGTACATCTATTGACGTTTCTCAGGAGCACAAATCATGTAGTGTCACAGTTCTTCAGGTGCCCAGTACTCAGCTGATAGCAATATGAAAGGTATGCTTGAGAGTTGGGTCCCTGGCCCCTGAGAAAGTTGGAACCCCTACCAGACAATGTTTTCCACCTGAGGAAGGCATTCCTAAAGAGGAAACTCACTCTGAAATCATCTGTGTCAGAAAATAGAACTGTTTAATTTAGAAGAGAGGAACAGCAGACGAGAGGTGAACGGGGCTTTGTTCTAGCTTTGAAGACACTGAAAATCTGAAAATTGTTAAAGCAACTTCTCCTTGGACGTGACTTGGTTGTTGGTTCTTCAGGATTTAGAGCTTTCCCCATTGTTTCAAACGTCAGCTTTCATGACACTGAAGAATCTTCACAGTCACTTCAGTCACCTCAGTTCTTTGAAAAAGTCCTTTCAGTTTTTTCCTATAACCTCTTCTCATGATACTAATCTATATCCCTAACAACAGTCTTCCCACAGAATCCTTGCCTCTAACACGTAACCTTTAGTCTGAGCAGCCAATCTTGGAAGCAAGTAATCCTCCCCTTTCTCCCCCCCCCCCCCCCAACACACACACACCTGGTTGACTAACCAGAAGGCAGGGAGCCATTGACTTTGACCTCGGACTTCTTCCTTGACTCGGTGTCATTGACCCCTTCCCTCTGGATTTCAGGGCCTCTGATTGTCTCTAACCCTTCGCATTGCTTTTCCCAAGCAAGTGCTTCATCTTTCTCCCTTCAGAACTTTCCTAATCAAGCCTCAAAAAAAGAGATGGAAGAGAGACCCTGGGGGAGGCGAGGATGAAGGAAGAAAGCCTGGGTCTAAAGAGGGTAACCACATAATTTATGGTCCACCTGGGTCATTTTGAAGGGAAAGTGGAGCTATTAATAATTATACAAGGACAACTTGTTATAAAGCTGGGTGTCCTGGGCAAACTGGGTTCTGGGTCTACTTTGGGCCTAAAAGTGTAGGGAAATTCAATTATTTTCCCATCCTCTTTCCTTGTTCTTTGTACACAACAGTACCACAAACAAACTAATGCACTTTTTCTTTTTTTAAGTAGTTGCTGAGAGAGGGTCAACTCCAGCTTATGACAGCATGGTCATCTAAAAGACTAAGCAATCAGGTCACCAGTAGAGATCTCTAAAATGTCTGCTAACTGTCAATCAGCAAATAATGGTGCAATTATTATTACTATTATTTTCTATCAAATAAAACCAGTAGACATAATTTTTCTCTCTGTAGGGGAGAACAAAATGGGAATTCAGTCCTTTGTACAATTGTTGGCCCTCTTTATAGCTTTTATATAGTTTCATAATGAGAAATGCTGAAAAAACCTTTAACGTTTACAGCATAGGACAATGGTTGGAAGCACAGTTTCCTTTTTCTACAAATGGGACACAACCTAGAAAGATGAGTTGAAATTAATGAAGACATTTTATTTCTAGTAAGAGCAGATTCATCTGTCTATGCCTTGGGTCTCTTCATATTGTTTAAATAAGTGGAGATTCTATTAGCAATTAACTCTGTAAATACCAATTCATTGTACACGAGCACAGAGTAAATACATGTTTTCACTGTTTTTGTTGTCTGTTAGAACCTATTTTCCAACTGTAACCTAAAATTTAATCAGTGGCAATGTAAAATAATAGAGTGTGTCAGTGAATGTTGTAGTAATTTCAAGTATATGCTCCTTTAAACAAATGGAGTTTCTATTATAAGTACCTCCTTTTAAGTGTGAATTTTAGGTGCCACAGAATGTGAGAACTGGGAAGAATCTTTGGCATTTCCTAGTGCAACCATCTCAGACACCAGAGGGTTCAGGTGATCCCAGAAACATATGAGTTCGTTATGTGGTTTGAATCACTACTCGCCTCATTCTGTAATCTTGTTCCATGTCCTGAGTATTAGTAAATGCTTATGGGCTATAGTAGTAGATAAATCACTTAAAATTTTTGCAGTTTGTTTGAAAATGGCAACTTAAATCACCAGTCGGGCTTAGGAATATCGCCTGCAATTCTAAGTGGAATCCCTAATTTAATTAATTCACTCAATATCTTCAAAAGTTATGAAGGATCTGAAGCAGATAAGTTTTATATTGCATATTTTCAGTCGTGGAATTCAAAAGAGATATTGTTTTGTTCAGCAGATATGGACTTTATTTTTTTTTTGGTAGCAAGTGCTACTACAAATGTCTTACACTGAAAACATAAAGATACTGACCCTTTACCTTGCACTTTGTAAAAATAGGAAAAGCTCCCCCAAGGAAGAATATATTATATTCTAGTGTAGTACTCAATAAAGTTTTTTGGTAAAGGGACAGATAGTAAATATTTCTGGTTTGTGGGCCATGTGGTTTCTGTGACAGTTCCTCAGCTCTGCTAGTGGAGCACAAGAGCTGTCATGGACAATAATACGAGGTCTGACAATGACATTCGTGAACTTGTCCTAGAAAAAGTGCTGCATAACTCATTGCTGAATATCACCACAGTCACCTTGGAGATGCTCCCCTTGGAAGGCTACTGTGTTTCTCCAAAAGTAAGACCAGGTCTTATATTAATTTTTGCTCCAAAATAAGCATTAGGGCGTATGTTCAGGGAATGTCATTCTGAAAAATTATGCTAGAGCTTATTTTCCGGTTTGGTCTTATTTTCAGGGAAACATGGTATGTACCAACACCAGTGTCTAGTCCACCCTTCAAATAAATTTTGGAACTCTTTTTCTGGAATGACTATCAGAGCTGTCATCATATTTTCCTTGATGTACTGAATGTCACAAAAATGTCTTCCTTTCAGTATTTCCTTTATCTTCGGGTAAAGAAATAAGTCATTGAGGGCCATATCAGGTAAGTAGAGGGGTGTTCCAATACAGTGATTTGTTTACTGGCTAAAAACTCCCTCACAGACAGTGCCATGTGAGCTGGTGCTTTGTGATGCAAGAACCATGAACTGTAGGCAAAAAGTTCAGTCGTTTTTGTCTAACTTTTCCATGCAGCCTTTTCAGCACTTCCAAATAGTAAACTTGGTCAACTGTTTGTCCAGTTGGTACAAATTCATAAAGAATAATCGCTCTGATAGCAAAAAAGGTTAGCAACATCGTTGCAACAAGTTCCTGAACTTAATTGTCAGACCTTGTACATAAAAGAAAGCATGACTGTGTTCCATTCAAACTTTATTCACACCAACAGGCAGTGGATGGCATCAGCCTGTGGGCCACAGCCTGTTATCTCCTGTTCTTTGTGATGATAGGTGCCTAAATTTAATTTAGATGAAAGCTATACGTTCAGCTTATTCTCGTTAAGCAATAAAGAAAAACGCATGTATAATATCATTTATTGAGGAATTATCTATGATTAGGATATATGCCTAATTAAAATCACTTTTAATAAATGTCACAGAGAACAATAGAGAAGCACTAGCAGGGTTAGTACTGCAACATTATTTGTCATAGCAAAAAAGGGGAACAACTTAAAGGTTGTTGGATAAAGAGCTGGTTAAACAAATTTTGGAAATCTGCACAGTTAAAAGAATGAGCTACAAGGGTTTTTACTGACAAGGAAATATCTCCCCAACACCATTATCATGAGGGATAAAAAAAAGCAAGTTATAGAATGATATATACAACATGGCACCGTTTATGCTAAACAACTCACAAAAGAATACTGCATATTTTCTGTGGATACAGATGTATGTTTGTAAATTTATAGAAAAAAATTCTAGGGGAATAAATACTAACCTGATAACGATGGGGATAACTCTGGGGAGGGACTGGGTTAGGGGTGTTAGAGGTCAAAGAGAATGTGAAGCCACAAAAGACATGAGAGAATGGCATGCAAAAGAAAGAAGAAGCTAGACAGACATACACATTCTGAAACTATGGAAAAAATGAGGACTTTTAATTTTTAAGTTTCAAACTATAGGCGTGACATTTATAGTCCTTATAATTTTGAGGATTCTTTGGGAAGTGAATGTTAGGTAAGAATTCCACTTTCAATAGAATGGGCATGTGATTTATTTGTGACATGGGCCTTGGGTTTACAGAAAATCTTTGGACATTATGAAAGTTGAGGAACTCAATAACTTTGCAAAGACAGCAGACTGACCACAGTGGTCAGTAATTTATGAGCTGTATGCCAATGTTATAGTCATTTTGGCTTTAGGAATTTACACCTGTACTTATGCCATACTTGGATAGGGAACCTTATTTTGTGACATGCTATCTTCTCAAGTGAAATCTGTGAGGATTTGATATCAGTGTACCTTATTTTACCACAATAACATCGTTTTAAAAGGTGACTATTATAAACTAATATAGTATGTGAGTCCAGACATAGGAGGGATGATACAAAGGGAAAAGAGTCTCATTTATGGTTGAGAAGAGGCTGTATTTTCAGTGTAGCAAGTATTTTTTTCAGATCTACTACGAACTTCTTACTGTATTGGAAAAGAAGGTGATATAAAAAAGATAGGAACTTTTTTTCTTCTTCTTTTTTTAGATTCAGGTGTGCAAAACAATGTAATACTTAGACATTTACACCCCTCACAAAGTGATAACCCCCCTACTCTACTACCCCTCTGACATCGAATATAGCTGTTACAGTTCTATTGACTATATTTCTTATGTTGTACTCCATATCCCATGACACATAAGAAATATAGTCAATAGAACTGTGTGTGTGTGTGTATATATATATACACACACATATATATGAACTGTATAGAATTGCATATGTATATGTGTATATGTGTATGTATATATATATAAAATTATAATTGGCACTCAGTATTATTCAAGTTCAGTTTCAGGTGTACAGCACAGTGGTCAGGCATCTACACAGTCTATGAAGTGATCTCCCTGATAAGTCCAGTGCCCATCCGGCACCCTACATAATCTTTACATTATTATTAAAATAAATGGGAACCATAGCTTGTTTCCTGATAAAGCAAACCGGAGCGGGGGGAGAATAAGAAAAAGTCAGATAATATCAACAGGCACCACATTTTAAATGCCAACGTGGGAATCCAATAATCCATGTAGCAGATCAGATGACTGATATGGCTTGAAACAGGGAGGGTCAGCTTCTGAAGAGAGTTGTGTCTTGATTCGGACCTCGGTGTAAAGTTGGCATACCTTGGGAGATGGAACGGCAGGTTTTAAGGAGGGAGCCTGTGAACAGTGACAGTCGAGAGCAACCTGAGGCATCTCTTCTGAAGAGGAGCAGTTTGTAGTAACGATGGTGTAGTAACGATGATGATGGCAGCACTAACGGCGCTGACGCTGCTGCTGTTGCTGCTGCTAATGGAAGGGTCAGTAGTAGCATTAATAGTAGTAGTAATAATACTAGGGTCACATTGTTTGACCAAGAGTTTTATACCAGGCAAGGTACTGTTTCACTTTTTCAAGCCTCACTAAGCCCCCCTAATGCAACTCTTTCCCCCCGTCATACAGGTGAGGAATTGGGGTTTTAGAGAGGAAATACAACTTCCCCAAGAACATTTAGCTGGTGAGTGCCAAAGTCCATATTTCAGTACTGCCTGCCTGACTCCCAAGACCTGACCCTCCCAAGGCCAAGTGGTCCCAGAGGGCAGCCATAGTCGACTGCTGGTTCTAATACTAAGTAACCCCCTGACTGATTTCCTCCATAGTAAAATAAAGGGACTGCACAGCACAATCTCTAAGATTCTTTATACTCATCCTGTGATTTAGTTACCTCATCAGAAAATGGGGCTCATAATGGCTCTGTGCAGATTAGATTAAGACAATGAGAGAATACATGGTATAGTGTCAGGCAACTAGTAGACACTCAATAAAATTTTAGAGTCCAATAAATAAAACGTTGTTATCATCTTATCATCAGTCAGTTGAGGTAATCGTTTCACATTTGTTCTCCTGGACATGTCCTACACTGTGGATGAAGGAGATGACGCAGGCTTAGCGTGAACCTCTCTCTCTACGTATTTATATTCAGGGTGAAGAACTGCTCTAAAGATGTGGATCAAAACCAGGGAGAAGTCTTGTGGGAGACCCTCTTAACTTCGTTGAAATGTAACTGCACATAAATTGTATTTGGCTAAGTGGCAGTGGTTTTCTAAAAGCAATAACATCCATAGGGTTTCAGGAGTCAAAGTGAGAAGTGAACCGGCCAGTTCTCCTTCAGACTGACTTTGAGTCAACTTATGTGAGAAGGTGTATGTTTATGAATTACAAGAAACCAGAATTCTGTCTTTTCTACTTGTCGTTGCCGTAGCTTTTAATCTTTGTGTCTTATTGATGCATGGAAAATAATGGAATTATAAACCAATTATGTTGTTTTCATTCTTTTTTGTTTTTGGTATCTTTTCTTCACTTTAATGCTACTTTTATTGCAGGGTGTCAGAGTGAGACAGCCTGCCCAAAGTTCATTCCTCGTTTATGACAGGGATGAATCAAGAATTCAGGTTTCTAGGTTAGAAAGGCCTGGGGTCATGTGCTTTTTTTCCCCTGAGAAATTTTTTTTTTTGTTCTGTTCACCCCCAGCCCCCTAAGCAGTAGGCTGATTTCTCCAAGTGAACTCTTATATAAGAACCCAGTGTGTATAACAGAACAGATAGGAGTGACACTGCTCAGGCTGAGGGGGGCCTGGGGCTATGCCTGCCTTTCCCTCCCCTTTCCTCTCCATCCCGTGGTCCTCCATCCAACATCCTGGTCTCTGCAGAGGACAATTATATAGAACCTTGTCCTGTCTTTTGCAGTTTTATCGATGATGTAGGGTCACTGTGAGTTCTAAGACCTGATGTAGGACTTCATATTTTTCTCTTCTTAGTAGTAACTTCAGTAGTGGTGTGGAGTGGAAGAGAATCAAGATCTCTTCTTGTACAAAACAAGTCTTCAATTGCTATCCATTCTAAATATTTAATTTCTAATATTGCATCATTATTTCAATACAGACATGCTGTATTGGCAGAAGGCAACTAAAGTCTAATGAGCACTGATAACTCACTAAATACTAGGAACCACATTTCTTAGAAGATAATATAAATCTGTCTTTTTAAGCAAGAGTTTCACTTTCCAGATATAGATCCTATGAGAATCTTCAATCTAAACTGTCAAGAAAAACATGATATTTTCAGCCTTAAAGCCATATCTTTTGATCAACATGTTTATATATGAACATTGGCAAAGTACAACAGAACTCAGTCCAAATTTGTTGGTTAGTATCATCAATGATGGTATCCGTCTAAGTGTTCTTGGAGACCGAGAAAGCAGTGGGGATGAGTGGGTTTTGTGACTCAAAATGTTCAATACCTTTGAGAAGTAGTAAATTCTAACAGTCTACTCCGCTGAATTTCTCATCCCTTGCTGATAAATTACACTAATTAAATGAAGAAAAGAAGTCAGAAAAGGCATGTGTTCTTCAGGTTCTCCATATCTAAAGAAGACGTACAGACCAGATTACATGGTTTCTTCCTACAACTAATGAAATTGTTGGCTTGCTGTTACATTATAAACACTCAGACCTATTTATCCCTCACAGTTGCATTGTACATTTCTCTAGGTAGTAAATGTTTACAGTAGGTTCCCAAGGAATGTTTCAAAATTAGCCAGACCTGACATTCTTATGGAAAGAAAAAATGTTTCAAATGAAATTCAGAATCATGTGTTTTGGCTCATTTAACTAGTTTAGATTTAAAATAATGAGTTTAAAGGTAAATTTTATATTCTGGGTAGTTTATTGTCTTTTTCTATGTTGATGTAATACATGCTCATTGTATGTGATACAATGCACAGACATATAAAGACAAAGTTACCTGTGATCCCACCTAATGGAAATATAACCATTTAAAAATTTTTGGTAATAATTTTGTAGGCTTTTACTGCATTTATATGTATATATTCTAAAACATTGTATTTTACTATTACACATTGATCTTACTGCTTTTTAAATTAATATATTGTGGAAATCTTTATAAGATAATATAATTCTATCTATAGTTACATAGTATTCAGTTGCATAGTATTTCATGTAAGCACTTCCTTATGAATGGATGTTTAACCCGATTTCAATATTTTGTTTTTTTAATAAACAATTCTGTAGATATCTTTTTGCATTTGTGCATGTCTTTGTTTAATTACTAGATTTGCTTAGGATACATTCAAAGCAGTAGAATATGCATTTAAATTTTGATAAATAGTTAAGCTGTCCTCCAGAATGTTTGTAATTTTTTCTTTCATGTTAGTAATAACATGGAGATTGAGAATAAGCTGAAATAAGAAATAAAATTATTTTCACTTTTCTACATATGCTCAAGTGGAGAACACACACAAAAATTCTGAAATGTCTTCAGTGCAGGATCAGTAGAGTTGACCTTATTGCTTACTTCCTGTAAGTCATTACTCAAATCAGAAAAGCAAATGTTAAAAAAAAAACAAAAAAAACAAAAAACAAAAAAACCTTATAATTTTGTTTAGAATAGGTAAATAGAAAAATGTTAATTTCAGGGTAACATTAAGATGTACACAGTGGTGCTGTTTTGGGGAGGATGTGAAAAAAAATTTATGGCAGAGGCACAGATAGGGGCAGAGGGAATTGTGTTGCTTATTTCTATTAATAGAGTAAATTATTCACTTAAGGACTGTATTTCATAACATCATGATTTTAGTACTATACAATGTAGGAATAGTTGTAGAGAAATACACATTTGGTTTTTGTTCCTGTTAAAGTTGATATGTCCTCAATTTAAAAAAAACAAAAAACTTTTCAAATACCACAGTTGTAATCCAGTGTTATATACCATTCTTTTTTACTAATCTTAAATTGATGAGCACATACTGATAAGAAAATCATTATTAATATAGTCTCTGTAATCTGATATAACGTATCTTAAGTGACTAAATCACTTGTAGTCAAAGCTTAGTATATTAACATAAAAAATCATATCTGTTCTTTCTAGTAAGTAAACTTGAATTGTGGGGAGAAGGTTCACTTGTTTTAGCTATCTGGGTGATAACACTTATTAGTAGATTATTTTTTGATCATGGCAAACTGAATGGAGCAAATATTCAGAGAAGAAAAGAATGTGAGAGGCCAATTATAAACCAATATCAAGAGGTTGGTGAGTGTAGGAACTTGATTCCACATAGCACAAGAAGAGGCCGTTCTGCCACTCCGGAGCTATACGGCAGGTTTGAGATATTCCCCTGGAACATGAGGCCGGGATTTCTGAGGAAGCACTGTTCCATGCTGAGCTGGAGAGTGAGCCTTGTTCACAGAGGAATCAGACAGTAGCTCCAGGTTCTGTCTTGGGAAGTGGAAGGAGGCTGTATGCAGACCTGAAATGGTATCATGAGAGAGACACCAGATTCTTGGAGTGAGAATATTAGAATTTATGGCTGGTGTATTAAATCTCATTAAACCCAGGGACTTTTCAATGCATGTAGAGGGGAGATGGCTAGAAGAACTTGAGAAGGTATCTCTAAAGTTCTGGATGGAAACGTATATGGCTTGAGATACAGGTAGTGTCTTTATCTGTTTTTCTAGTTTTCAGGACTGGGAAGAATGGGCTTGACAGGGGTGTCATTATTAGGCCAAGAGTGCTTTGTATTGAAATTTGGGACTGGTGAAGGGAAAAAGAAAACGAAGCAAAGTAAGCCAAACATAGAATTAATATTTGACTAATGAAGAAGAAGAGTGACTGAAGACCCTAGACATTCTCTGGAAACCATAGCAAGGCATAATAACGGCGATGAGGTCACTGTGGTCAGATATCTGCATGCCAGGTATAAATTATGGATTTTAAGAAGAAAACTTAATTATGGTGTAAGGGGTCTCAGCAAACCTTGGCCCAAGGACTAAGGAGAAAGATTTACAATTGAAGGACTTTCTGCAAGAAACAGATATTAAGATACAATACAGATAGAACTCACTGTATATTACATAGGTATAGCATAGACACGCACTGGATATATATGTATATAGACAAATGTGTGTATTCACACACATACCTACATAGATTCAGGGATGAAATACACCAAAAATGTTACAGAAATTACCTCCAGGCAGTAAGCGTTTGAATAATTGTTTTGTTTTTCTGCTTTTCTAAATTTTCAAATGTTTCAACAATAAGCATCTATTTCTTTGACAACTAAAATAGAATTTAAGTAATATTTATAAATACCCAAAATACCAAAACACACATTTGAGTAGAACGCATTCGGGTGTGGATGAAATAATTAGAGGTAGTTGTTGGCCGCCTTTGGAAATGGATGCTAAGGATGATGCTTTAATTATTGAGATTCTAAACCTGTCATTGAGGTGGACAATGTAATGCTGGGGGGTTTCATCTCTGCAGTTGATCTGCCAAGATTCTGAAAAATTTATGATTTGTCTTAAAAATCTCTCCAATAACTGAGGAAATAATGGAGTCATTTGCGACTTCAATTTAATTCTAAATTAAGGGAAAATTTGTTGATCCAGTTTAGATTGTGCCTAGTTAGGACTATAGCCTGAAACTTTAGGAAGCACATTTTTAAATATCCCAATAAAATAAATTTTAGCTCTTTAAATTCAGGACCAGTGTTTCTAAAGCAGTTGGCCCATCGTAGATAATCTAAAAACATTATAGGTGTGATTCAGTGATTTGAGACTGGAAAAGAATGCCTGGCATTTAGTAGACATAGTAATATTTGTGTAATAAATGAAGAAATGAATGAATGGAGGGGTGGTTTAGCAAAGACGGATCATTGATACAGGAGGCTCTACTAATAAAATTGTGACAATAATGGATGACCTCAGCAAAGAAGAGAGGCCGTCCATAAAACACAGTTTTCAAAGTACACCTGTAAAGTGTGGAACTACGGAAGTAGATCTAAAGTTATGTTTGGAGTCATAAAAAGAAGGAAAATAAAGCTCTCGCTCATTGTTTAATTGGTAGCTCTTTTAGGGGGATTCTGTAGCAGCTTATTTGCTCTCCTATGTGTTCATTTCTCTTTTGCATCACACTTGGCCAATCTCTGTCTCTGTGACTCTCCGGGGTTTTGAAGCACACTGTGTTATCTTTGTGTTTCCATCATTCTCATCAAAAATACTTGCACCTTCTAGGTGTTCCATAAATAGTTGCTGATTTGCATTATTTGGATCAGATAGTATAATGTGAAAAGATGACGAAAGAGAAACACTACTCGATTTTATTTAACTTCTGTTTTCTTGGTAAAGCATGGTTTTTCAAATTGTAAAGGGTAGCACAACTATAGCTAACAGACCCTGAAAGCCTCAAGCAGGGGTAGAGATTCTAAATTAGCTCCTAGTCTCTTTAAATTGGCACAGATTCAGCCAGTGCACTACAGGAATTTTCAGTTGGGGTTGCGGAACTACTAACTACTTTTGGAGATCTTTGGAAAAGCCAGGAAAGAGAAGAGAAGAGCCAGTATCTTGATATTCTAGATCAAGTGGGTGCCTGAACTTACACTTGTACTGGGATGGGAACTATTAAATGGGTGAATTGATAGCACACAGGGGAAGAGTAGTCATTAGGTAATAGCCAGAGTGCCAAGTTCATTTCCTTTTCACAAAATATGATGACTAAATCTGTAGATTAGGGAAATTTCCAGGGCACAGTATACCTTAGTTTGTGTAAGTCATTGAGAAAGCTTCTTATGTCATAGTTGGGGGCATTGTGTGGTGAGGGATTCATGGGATTTTGAGTAAATGGGACTCAAAAAATAAACTGAAGGCTGATCTTGAAAGAAACACTGCTTTCATCTGGATCTAGTCCACAATTTTATCACAGGTCCATTTACTAATGTTTTATAAGTTAGAAAATTAAGAATGGTCGTTGATAGTAAGGTGGTTAAAGGTGGTCTGAACTCAAACCCTGGCCCTGTCACTAGCTGAGTGACCTTGTGACATGGATATAATAGCACCTACATTGTGTGGCACACGTAGGGCCCTTAGCACACTGCCTGGCACTGGAAAAGTCCTTCCTAAATGGTAGCCATTTAGGCCACCTGTGCCTGTTTAGAATTCTAAAAGGCCTGTTTAGAATTTATTGTATTAAGCATATTATATACAAGAAACTGAGGCTTAGAGAGATGAAACAGCATCAAATGGACAGGAAAAAATTTCCTTGAGGTTAATGATGGACTAAGAAAATGCAATCTAAGAGCAATAACTGTAAAGTTCATAAAATTTGTACTTTTGTTAAAATCATTTGGATGAAATTGATCTTGGTTTTAGTTGACAGTGAAATGAATGTGATCCATTGTTATGTCATGGCTTTAGAAATTACAAGCAGAAAAAAGAATGGTTCTGCTACAGTTGGATAATTTGACCACATCTAGAACATCTTTTCTTTTTTTTCCTCCAAGCATTTGTTAAGAGGGACAGATTGTGGAGGATGGAAACAAAAGCACATTCGGACCAGCTGGAAGAAGCAAAGTGAATAAGTTTTAAAAAGGGGCAACTTTGAAGGTAGTATGATAGCTGTCTTAAGATATTTGGAATGGGTCATTTGAAAGAGGGACTGGTTTATTCTGAGATAATCTAGAATGTGCTTCAGGGGTAGAAGTTACGGGAAGGCCAGTTTGACCTTTAGATTTTTGCTGACCGTCAGAAACATTCAGAAGTGGGACCGTCTGCCTTTCAATGTGGTAAAAATCATCTTCTTCAAGTCGTGGCAAAGGCAGGATTCTCTGCGACACTGTGGATGAAATTTCCATATTGGATCAGGGAAGATGACCTGTTAATCTTTTTCCAAATCTAAGAATTTATCATTTTGTGAGAGGCTAAAGTTTTTGAAAGAATGCATTTTATAATGATGCTTGTCACTGGCTTAAGGCACCTCTTCTGTTTTAAACTTATGAATGTAATTTATTTTTAGATCATAAACAAATTGCCAATAGAAGAAATACATTTATTTTTTCATTTTGGAAAATGATGACTGTTTCAATGTTATTGGGAAAACCATAATTTTAGTTAGTAAAATTCAAAGCACTGAATTCATTCCATTACAAGAAAGGCAGTTTCCTCTCCATGATTAATTGTAAGACCTGTCTTCCATTATTGAACAGAAATCATCTGTGTTTAAAGAGCATTTATGTTAAGAAAGTGACATTTCTCTGACATCTGTGTGTACATAATGTAGCTTGTAGAGAAATTTAAGAATACAAGAAGTGAAAACTCATAAAAAGTAGCTTGCACATGAAAATCCATTTGACATGTATTAGATAAACTCTTAGACTTCCTAAGGTCATTCAGTTTAGAACCTAGATTTTCTTTTTTTCTTAAGAAAAATTTCTTAAGATTATGTCTGTGGTATTACCTTGGCCAGATTCACAACATCATGTTAGAATTTTGCTGAATAAGAACGAGTGTGACGTTAGTAGTGAAGTGTGCTTGATTCATCCCCTCCCCTCCCCATCCAGGTGGCGGGCCAGCCCAGGCCATGTAGCACAGGGACAGTTCTCCTTTGACCATAACTGCTCATCTCACTCCACAGGCAATCAGCATTTTCATTCGTGATTCAAAGGAAAGTCATTGTCGTCTAGTTGCTTTATCGTAATTGCCAAATAATTTTCCATTGAATAAATAAATAATGTAAAGGAGAGTCCTCCCCTCATAATGCTGTCATTAAGCCTTCACTTATTTTCACCCCCTCATTTGTATTTGTATTAACAGGCAACCCACTTGAAAAGGAGTAATTATGATGGCTTTCTGATGGTAGCCTATCCTTTTTAAAAATGGGATGGTTTCCTTTTCTATCCCCACTTCGTACTGTATGGCTTATTTTAAGGTTTAGAGAAAGGAAGCTCATGGTGGCTGGTGTCTCTTCAAAGGTGTATGAAAGTGAATGATTGACTTGCTGTGTGCATCATTGGGACTAGGTAACTTGCGTTATGACTCTGCTGTTCTGGGTAATTGATGCAAGTCCTTTCATAGCATTCTGAGATTGAAATCAATATTCATTTGGAGTGCAACAACTGTAATAAACTACATTCCTTTTGTAAGCAGTGGTCTAAGGCTTTGTAAAGGATCAGTTAGAAGTGACAGATCATCGTTTTGGTCGTGCTGGGGTCTGTTTGAATAGATATGAACAATGTCTTCGAAACAACCCCATTTAAAACAGCTGTTTCATGAAATTAACTGTTTGATTTTGCTGTGTAGAAACTTCTCTTGCTTTTCCTTTATATGAGTCTGTCTTCTGTCTGATGACAAACCTGGACCCAATGGGGAGAAGGAATAATAATGATTTCATAAATAAGTTGATTTTCATGACTAAGCCATAGGTGTTATTTACCTACCCTGACAGATTTATAAAATCTCCTGTCTGTAGTGATATCCCTTTCAAAATATTGATGCTTGGTAAGTGGATTTGCATTGTTTGTTAAAAATGGATGTGCCTTGATGATTTCTAGTAAACTTCAGATAACCAGAGAGATGCGTCCTAAAGAATAAAGATATCAATATCAATTAATTCTTAAATTCAGATAGCATACTTATCATCTTAACTATAGCCATGTGAGAGCTGGCATAGTTTAGAGGCCAAGAGTACTGGTTTTGGGGTCAGACAAATCAGGTCAAATCCTGACTCCACTGTTGACCTCCTGCATGACCTTGAGCCGGTGATACAAACTTTAGCATCCGTTTACTCATCTAAAAAATGCTAATGATAACCATAGCTATCCCAGAGTAACACTGGGATAATTAAATGAAATAATTAGCATAACAACATAACACATTACTTGGCACATTTTAAGTACTTGATAAATGTTAGTGAACTATAAGGACAGTGAATCATGCCCACTTTTGGGAGGGTGGGGTCAGAATTCCTTTCCACCCATTTCTACCACCTTGAAAGTGCCCATCAACCCTTCCCGGCTTGGACATCAAGAATTTTAGTGCACATTTTGCTTCCCTGCTTTCCCGCTCCTGCCAGACCAATCCTTTTTAAATATTGGTCTGCCCAGACGTGTTCGAAGTGATTACTTTTACTATAACAGGTCAAACATTTTCTATGCAACTCTATTCAACCTACATTTCCAGTATGCTGCCCTGTGGGTAGCAGGGTTTGTGAGGAGGAGATGATGCCGTGAAGGAAATGTACGTCACCAGGGCCCAGTACTGCATCATCGTTATCTTCATTACCAAAATCAAAGCCAGCGTTGGAGTGCTTACTAGTCCGAGGTAGTGTTCTACATGCTTTCCCTGAATTAAGAACTATTATCCCCTTTTTATAGAAGAGGCTATCGAGACACAGGAAATTGGCACATAACAGCTTCTCAGAAAGGTGGGTTATTTTTCCTATTACCCTCACCTAAGTGTCTGTTTTTCTCCAAATATGTACATTTCTTACATGGTAGGACTCACAAATTATGGCCCAAGGGTCAAAACCAGCCTCCAGACATAGGTACTGGGTTTTAGGAACATAAAAATAAAATTGTCAATTAAAAATGCCTTTCACACATCTGCACCCACCCTCTCACTCTTCTAATCTTCCCAAATCCTACCTATTTTTTAAAGCAAAGGTCACGTCTCTTTTCACTGAAGACAACCCTAATTATTTGCATCCTAGCGTTATCTTTTCTCCTCTAAGATCCTTCAGCACATTTAGTTTTTGTGCACAATTTAACATTAAATTATGTGATAAATATAATGAAACATGTAATATTTTGTGATAAGGACTGTGTCACTTGCTTTATCCACTTAGGTTCTTGTAGTAAGGATCAAAATAATAATAGCGGTAGGAGTGGTAATGCACAATAATGGTGACTGCTTACTAAGTACACATATTTTACACATATAAAGACTATCTCGGAACCACATGTCAAGGTAGCTCATCATCCCCAGTGCACTGATGAGGACTCTCAGAGGTTAGGTAATGTGCCCAAAGTCACAGAAGGCTGGACTGATTTCAATCCCATACTTTTTCCACCGCACTCACCAGAATGCCTCTTTTCTGATCGCTTACCAAATTTTTAAGCATGTCAGAAGAAGCATGTGTTTAGCCTTTAATGGGTATATTTACATTAGTTTACAAAATACAAGGTATAAGTTTTCTAATGTCTATGAAAAGAGTGAAGATAGAGTTGTATGAGTCAGTACAAAATAACATTACATTGGAGCATATGCTTTGAAGATGAAACTGAAGTATATATAAGCCATTTAAATATCGTTCTACAAGGCATTTCCACTAACATTGTTAGAAAATACACATTTTCAGAGATTTGCGAAGTATTGATTTTGTGTAAGAAAACCATATTCCTGGTTTTGTATGAAAAACCCTATTCAGTGCATATCTATAAATTCTGCATTGCTTTCTTTTCTTAATTATAAATGTTTGAAGAGATAAAATATTTTACTAGTATTAATATTCATCAAAGTAGACTTATTATGATAGCTTATTTTATTTGCCGGTGTCATGTTCAGAATCTTTTGTCCCGAGGTTGCTTTGCCTTGATTTACCATGATTTGGTCAAAAGTTGGAATATGTGACTGTGCTTTTCTGCTTGCTGACAGAATCTGTTGCCTTTGAATTTTTTTAATCCAAGACTGTTACCAGTTTTGTAAAAGAGAAGCCACCCTATCTGTGGGCTGCCCTCAATGACATCTGTACTCTTAACAGGCAGACATAACAAAAATAGTGTCAAACACGGTTTAAAAAAATAAAAAAATAAAAAGAGGCCACACGAAAAACCCTTTTCAGCCCTGTCTTCTGGGTTGTCACCATCAAATATGGCTACCAGTTAAGATCACATTTCGCATCTCTGACACAGATGTCTGAGAAGACGCAATCTGAAGGCTTTCAAAAAGAAATCTATCTGTGGTAGTTTTTGTGTGATATAAATATTACAAGGTCAAATTCATTTTTTTCCAGTGAGACAAAATGTTAACCTTACACTTGGATTCAAAGCTGACCCATGACATCACTTTTGGAATGAATATTTCTTTTTCATTGGAAGGTGTGACCTAATCTCCATATTTCTTCTATGTATCTTATTTCCTAATTTGACTTTGAGTCAGAATCACCTTTTTTCATACATGTGTTGATGCTTTCTGCTGCTGGAAATAGATCTGTAGGCTGTTAACAATTATTGTCATTCCTAATACATTCTAAAAATGCATTGTAAAGGTGAATTGATTCTGTAGTTGTGTAATAACCTGGATGTGGCACTGGGAAAGTGGATAGAAGAGTATTCAGAATATATCCTTTTCACATTAGACATTTAAATCCTTCAGTAGTTTTGAGGTTATAGGGAAACAACTTTTCCTAGTCTTGATATAAAATATTGACAAATATGAGCTTTTGTCTTGAATACTATCTTCTGTTTATTTACAATATTTGTACAGAGGATGCCAAAAACCTATACACATTTTAAGAAAGGAAAGCTGTATTAAAACTGTAATATATACCAATAACAAAAGATGAACACAAGTCACGTTTGACTTCTGCTATTATAAGAGGTACTCAAAGTGGTTACCATCAGCATCCAGACACTTCTGATTATAGCAAACTACTGCTTGAACAATGTTGACCAAAGTATCCATTTGTCTGCCTTTTTTTGGCACCCCTGGTATCAAAGTTGAGAGGTTAGATTTGTTTATTACACATATATTTATGGAGTACTGTATACAGAAATCCACCAGGTGTAGCCTTGCCTTCATTACCTAGTAAATTTCAGATAAACATACATTCAGATCAATTCAGCAAGCGTTTACCATGTGTCAGACACTAAAGCAGGGGTGAAAAAAAGAAGACACTGTTTTTTTGTTTTGTTTTGTTTTGTTTTAAAGATTTTATTGGGGCAGGGGTACAGGACTTTATTGGGGACCAGTGTGTACTGCCAGGACTTTATTCCAAGTCAAGTTGTTGTCCTTTCAATCTTAGTTGTGGAGGGTGCCGTTCAGCTTCAAGTTGTTGTCCTTTCAGTCTTAGTTGTGGAGGGCGCAGCTCAGCTCCAGCTCCAGTTGCCGTTGGTAGTTGCAGGGGGCACAGCCCACCATCCCTTGCCTTGCGGGAATAGAACTGGCAACCTCGTGGTTGAGAGGATGCGCTCCAACTAACTGAGCCATTCCGGAGCTCAGCGGCAGCTCAGGTCAAGGTGCCGTGTTCAATCTTAGTTGCAGGGGGCGGAGCCCACCATCCCTTGTGGGACTCGAGGAATTGAACTGGCAACCTTGTGGTTGAGAGCCCACTGGCCCATGTGGGAATCGAACCAGCAGCCTTTGGAGTCAGGAGCACGGAGCTCTAACCGCTTGAGCCACCGGGCCGGCCCGAAGACACTGGTTTTGCTCATAGATGTTCACAATGTGGATAAATTGAAGGAAAAACAGATCCTTTACTATATTTTTGGAAGGAGAATTAGCCTGGTATGTCTTTTGGAGAGGACAGTAGAGTGAGTAATACACATTCGAGTTCTTGTATTTTATGTAGTCACGTATTGGGCAGCACAGGTCTATAGCATAAGAGTACCTTACGTTCATTGAAAACCTTCTTCTTGGACCCTGTGAGGTTGCAGGGAAATACCACGTGTTAAATGGAAAAACCAGTTATAAAACATTATCCATAATTTTCATCTTAGTTAAAAATTACATATACATATATTGATACACACACATAAGAATATAGGAATCTACCAAAATGTTTATGGACTACTTTTGGATGTTGAGATTAGGATGATCTCTCCTTGTTTATATTTATCTTTAGTTTTCAAACTCTTCATGATGAACATTTATTGCTTTTGTAAGCAGCAAACACCAAACATGGAGAAAATGAATCCTTTCAATTTTATAGAACACGATACCCTTATAACAAATTTTTCACATCTGAATTGTAAATCAGATATAGGTTTATCATTAAAACACACCCTTATAGCTATATTCCCCAAACTATTTTATTCTTAACCCACTGGTGCATTTCTAAATTTGCTAAGGCATTCTTGTTTTTTTTTCTTTTTTACAGATTTTTTGTTAAAATACGGCTAACAACAATATTATGTTAGTTTCAGGTGTACATCTTAGTTATTCAACAGTACTCACCTAGCACTATACAGTGGTATTACCACATTATTGATTATATTCCCTGTGTTAAAGAAGTGATCACCATGGTAACTCCAGCAACCATCTGACACTGTACCACGCTATCACAATATTATTGATGTTTCCCCCTGTCTTTTAAGATTTCCAATCAGAGTTGACAGTCGATATTATTGTGTATTATTAGTTTCACGTGTATAGCATAGTGGTTAGACATTTATATAATTTAGGAAGTGATCCCTCTAACTAGTACCACGTAGCACTATACATTGTTTTTTACCATATTATTGATTACATTCCCTATACTTTACATCCCCACGACTATTTTGTAACTACCAATTTGTATTTCTAGATGGGAATGGGGTTGGGGGCAGGGTGGAGAAGGTCAAGGTATTAAGAAATGCTAAGTCATTCTTGATATGGGTCTCCATGCCCACTAATAAAAATACCGTATGTGTCTTCATAGATTTTTAAAAAAGAAGCTTAGCAGAAAAAGAGACAAACACAGGAGGCTGCTACCTCCAGAGAGATCATTGAGATTTTGGAAAGTAGAGGGCAGCTAGCTTAACTGGTTTTGAACATAGGCTTTTGTGATTAGACAAACCTGGGTTTGGATCTTGGCTTTGCCCATTACTGGCTATGAGACCTTGAGTAAAGCACTTGTGGTTTCTGAGTCTTATTTTCTCATCTGAGAAAATGAGAATATCAAGATGTACCTTGCTGGGTTGTTGCAAGGTTTCAATATATAATTGAATGTGCTTCATGCCTTGTAATACACCAGGCATGAAGCACATAGTAGGTGATCAATGAATATTGGTTCTTCTGCCTAACCTCCTCCACCTGGTATCATAGAACCACTTTAAGCATTGACTGAGTGGTATCCCCTGCAAGAAAAATGGGTTAGAGCAAGTCTGCCAGGCTGGGAGGCATGAGTGAACTCTTTTCAGACTCTGAGTTTTCAAGTGGGTTCCACAAGGAAGTAACAAAATACTGCAAACAAAAACAACAACAAAAAAACAAACAAACAAAAAAACTTGGAATTTCATTATTTGAAATAAGATACTTCAACCTTTAGTCCTGTTGTCGTTGAAGGCTTTCTGTTAATATCAGACTAGACTCTTGTCCACTCCAAAAGGAACAGCATTCTAGATCACCTTGATTTTAGGTAATAAGATTTATATGTCAAATAGAAATAATTCATTTATATCAGCTGACAACTACCTAATAATAGTGAAACGCAGAGCACTTCCTCCCTCGTAGTCCTCTGGCTGGCTCCTATTCCGTTGTCAGGTCTCAGCCTCGACGATGCTTTCTGGGACATCTCAGATACCTCAAGCTTGGCTGTGACCCTTTTGTGTGCCTCTTATCTTGCTTAGATGTTAGTATATGTTAGTTAACTGTCTTCCTTCCCCACCAGCATATAAGCTTTTGGAGGGCAAGGACTCTATGTGGATCTTTACTGTGTCCTCAGTTTTGCGCACAGTTTTGACTCATAGTAGCTATTCAGTTAACATCTGTTCGTGTGACTTGTTTGGGTAGAATTCACTTGCATGTTAATGCAGCCTTATACCAACAATGGTCTAAATGTTTTTTCCTTTTTTGTTGGTTTCTCTCTGCTCACCATGCTCTTCCTGCTGTTTTTCTTCCCCTCACATTTTTCTGAAGAGCTAGGGAGGTATCTAATGTATAATCTTATCTGTCCCCATTTTAGTTCTTCCTCACAATGGGTTTATCGTTCATTATACCTTTGTTTCCAGTTCACTCTCTTTTACTTTCTAATCTTCTTAGCTGTAGTATACAAATTCATCAGACAGTTAGTTTAAATATATTTGTAGTTTCTCTTATACCTTTTTGATTGATTCTGCTCATTAACATCTCATGTAAATAAAAATAGATTTGGCTTCTGGAATCCACAACTCAGAGTTCCTCATCCTTTCCCTGTGACTCTCTTCCTCCTTTTCCCCTGTGTACCACTGAAGTGTTTCTCTCATACCGAGTCTAGCAAGGCTTAATCCTTTGCAGCTAAATTCCAGGGACTCTCTAGGACCTGCCAGCTCAGGGGAAGGGCTGGTGTTAAATGTGATGTGCTTCATGCCCTTACTTCCTACCTGTTAAGTCTATCATTTTCTCTAGTTGACCCAGTGAAGGACGGTTAGCAAAACGCTTCTAATTCCTAGGTCAGATCATAGCCTCCAGTCTGGACCACCAACGTTGGCAGGGGTTTGGGTCACTGCCAGACACTTGGAGATATGCACAAGGCTCTATTTTTCTTGGGCTGAATTGAGTACTCTTCCTGCTCCCTCTTCTTCTAGGAGTTTACATAGATGGAAAATAAGTTTTTTTTTTTTTTTTTCTTTTGGCAAAATAGCAAGGCATTTCAGAGAAAGACGTGTTTGGGCAGTGAGTCAGAAGGAATAGGAATCATAGGAAAAGCTGGAAAAGCTGTAGTCTATTCATTTTTTCCCTGATTTTCCAGTTCTTTTTTTTTTTCTTTTTTTTTTTTTTTTTTTTTTTAAGCTGCTTTTTCTCTCTGGAGATAGGTATTGGTGTAACGAATTTCAGGATTGTTAAAAAAAATTTTGATTTTAAACTTGCAAATACTTAACACCTGGTTGACTACTTATTCAGATTAGGTTGAGTTGGTTTCTGTCTAGCTTATTCTCTCTTTCTCATTTTATTTCTTTGTCTTTGATATTCTAGTAGCCCAGCTTCCACTTAATTTTGGCAGCTTGGAGATCTCATTTTATTTTATGAATGTTCATTGAGGAGAGGTAATATATATGCCCCCCCACACACACCCCCGTCCAAGCCATCTACATTTGTTTTCTGTATTATATGATTTAGTGCTTGGCTATAAATGACTCTATTACAGATTCCTTTCCCTTCTATGCTACCCTTTAATATGTGAATTTACAAGGGGCAGTAGATCTCCCAGAAGCAATATACATATTTTTAACAGTACATGGGGAGGCTGGACTAACTTGTGCTGAGAGGAATGGACTGAATGTGAAGGAAATGGGGATTGGCACAAATAGCTGACCTCAGTTACGTGTTCCTTCGCCTTCTCTTCTATGCCACACGTTACTATGTCCAAAATGTAGCCAAATCTAGAAAAGAAAAAAAAAAAAATCACATACATATTAATGAGTTTTCAGTCTTGTATAAGCTAGGCTACTTTCACTCAGTGCATAGTTGCTCATAAAATGTCACTTGTTCTTGTACAAATTTGAGAAGTTTATTGGGGGTAAATGTCAGTGGCTCACAGCTTGGATCATCTCGTAGGTCACACTTCAGTCTCTGTAGTGAATCTTAGCTGCTCTCTGTTTTTTGAACAGTTGATTTTTACCTCCAAGGGGGGAAAAATACATTGATATCTGATAAACATGAGCATTACCTTTAAGAATAACATGCAGTTTTGAAAAAAATTGTGATATTTTCTGCAGTTTCACCTCAAATTCATTGACAGTTTTACTTTGCCATTTTGGGGATGTGCTTTGTGACTAGATCCCAGCTATTCCCTATTTTTAAACTACGATAGGTATAATTTCATAGTCTACATTACAAGGGAAAAACTTGCACAATGGTGGGGATGATTAAATTAAAAAGAACAAGTGAGAGAAGACCACCACAAACTAAACACAGAAGTGAACTTCATACTAGAAACAGCCATTCAGCGGCTACTTTCTTTCGTTTCATGCTGGAGTCCCAGTGTAAAGTAACTAGTCATTTGGGACACGTTTGGACTCTGGAATTGAATTTTGTTCCCATCAGAACCTAGCATCTATGGCTGTTAACTTAGGCAGATTGATAGAGAAATAACTAAAATAGTCATCTTTACGTTCTGGCATGGAGTTGTGTATAGGTACTAAGGAAAAGCAAGGGAGGAATAGATACATTTACCTGGGGAAATCCAAGAAGACTTCACAGAAGAGGTGATGGGGGAAATATTTTGAGGAAATAAGAGTTTGACTTGGTGGAAGCCATCAGAAAATCACTTAGCCTGGGAGCACAACACATGGAAAAACTGAATTGAGAAAGGGTCTGCAGTGATGGAAGAATTGGGAACTCCTTGGTGAGGCTAGAGAGAGGGGTCCTCAAAACTGAGGGGTCAGACAGAAGTTTGTCAAAGCAGCACTTGAAATACTGGCATGCCAGGTGAAATAACTGGGACTTTCTCTGATGTGTAATGGGGAACGCTGGCTTTAAACAGAGAAGTAAGACGGTAGAGTAAGTTTCTTAGAATAATACCAATTTTAATATTTAAAAATGAATTGAAAGGTAGAGTCTTTTTAAGTAAAAATGAAGGGAGACCTTGATCAAATGGAAGGAGGCACGTAATACAATATGCTGGAGAAAACTATTTGTTGCATAGATACCTTCCAGTGTCCTAGGAGAGTGGTTGAAATCTCCAAAAAGAGTCATGACTTGTATCAGCCCAGTATTTCCACTAGTGGTTCTCTTTTATTGAGAGACTTGTATTCCGGAGGATTTTTAAAACATGACATGTTATTCTCTATCCCAATTTACAAAATATGATTTGAAAATACAGCATTTCTAGGCTTTTGTTCAGATTCTCTAATGCTGTCGTCCTGGAAGGAATTGAGGGCCACTGAACATTCCGATGAAGTGGAGTCGGGTCATTTTATTTCTGCAGTTGGGAAAGCCCACTCCAAATTGTGAGTGAGTGTGGCTGGGATCCTCACGGCCTGAAGATACTAACTGCCACAACCCAAATGCGAAGAACTGAGCACTGCCCATGAAGAAACCATGCCAGATGATGAATCGTGCTGAAAAAATGATGTCCTTTAAATATTTGCCTTGCAAAGGGATTATGCCAATTTATACATTATGTATTTGTTGATATGGTCAGTATAATGGTGGTGAAATTACAACTTTGAACCAGACTTCCCCAATTAAACTGATAACTCAAGTGGTCTTACCCATATCGGTGCGTTCTGCCTGCTTTCAGCAATGCTTCATAAATGTAAATCTAAAATGCCGCATTGTAGCTCTAAAAACATGCATATTTTCTGGCTGTTGGGAAAAGGAAAAAGTAAACCTGAACACTTGGATTTCAACCATTGAAGCAAAGACAGAAAGATGATTGAATTTAGTCTTAAATTTTATAGAACTAAATTTAATGGTGAGCGCAGTCGCACTCTGTGGTGATTGTTTTCAGTACTGCTTTATTAAGTTACGTAATGGCAGGAGTTCAAATTCAGTGATTGTCGAAATGGTAAATTTAAGGAGTATTTGAGATTGCCTGCCAATATGCAAGTGCAAGGGGTTTCAGGGAAAATATTATTTCCACCTTCCCATTTCTGTGACTTATTATTCTTAGTCAAACAGTTTTCAGGGATTATATTTAATACACTGTCTTAAAAATGTTTAAAAATCTCATTTTATTCCCCAAAGATTTGTTTTTTGCTGTTGCGATTAGATGATGACAGCTAGCTGGCTTTTAAAATTGATCAGGAAGTATTCTGGCAGTCATTCAGTGTTGTAATAGCACTTTAATGGATATGAGCTATTCACCCAGATCAGACTCAATGTCAAAACAGGCGAAAATACAGCTGTCACTCTGGACAACAAGATACTCATATGCAAGCAGCTGCTTAATACACTGTAGAAAGGCAGCCTTTTAGCAATATTTAAAAGGTGTGTCAATGCCAGTGTACCAGAAAGTGGGGGTGTGCCATTTAGAAAAGAGAAGGGTAAGGACTTGCGTGTATTTTATCTGTACACTTATTCAAGTGTATCCTCTGGAAATCATACATGTATGTATTATAGAAAAGCAGGAGAGCCTTATAAATTTCTTCTTTCTTTTAATAGACCTTTTTGTTTATTAGATGCCTGCAATACTGACACACACGCGTGCCTCTTTGACTGTTGGTGAAGCATGAGGTCAAAGTCCTGCATTCAGTTTCCATATGAGGCTAGTTAACCCTGTTCTGAACTAAATTCAAATGCTCATCCCTCTGCCCAGCTAGTCGGCTACATGCGCAGGCCCCGATTTTGAGGAGAGCCGAAATTGAAGCAAGCACAATCAGGACAATTATTGGCAAAACTACTCCCAACATCACAGCCCTGGATCGGTGTCATCGCCATCGTCACCTGAAGGACAGCGCCTCACTCTGATAACACCCATAACTTGTGATGTTCTGTCACTAAAAATTTCAGAGTAACCTCATTGATATTAATTTAATTCTCGAGTGAGTTATGTGGAATGTATAGCAGAGGGCAGTTGCTTTTCCAGTTTTATGGGGGAGGCAACTGAGATGCAGCATGATTAAGTGAATGTCACAGGCTAGTTATAACTGCAGCGTAGATGTCAGACTCCCAAGTTCAATTCCCTTTTTGTGACACAATGGCACCTTCCTCCCTTCATGGTTTCAACTGAACACATGTTTTGTGAGCATCTATTGCAGGCCAAGCATTGTTCTAGATATTGTAGGTGATACAAAATGAGTAAAATAAAGGTTTTGACCTCATGGAGCTGAGACTACAGAAAAGTGAAGGCAATTAATATTGCATACAAACAGGCATAATTCAATCTCATAAATGCCAGAGTAAGAGAAGGCAATCAGATGCTGTGACAGTACAGAAGGGGGCATGTGTAAGGAAAGCCCACACAAAGGAGACTCATCTCCTCAGAGGACTGTAGGCACTCTTTGAAATAGAGAAAGTCTAGATATTCCCAGCGGAAGCATAAGATGTAAGCAAGGACAAAAGTGCATCCAAGTGAATAGTGACTGCTCACGTTAGCCAGATTACAAGATAAATTCAGGAGAATAGTACATAATGTGACGGGAAAAGTAGAGCCTGAAACATTTGACTTAATTCTGCAGACAAAGGGGAACCACCGGAAGGTTCTGAGCAAGACACTGACAGAACCACGTTTAAGGAAGATTAGTTTGGCAGTGGTGCACAGGAGAGGTCGAAATGGAGAGAGCAGGTACCTGAGAAGACCAGTTAGAAGATGCTTAGAACATTCCATGGAGTAGGAAATGAAGGCCCCCACCAGGGTGGCAGCATGTCTGTGGGTTTCTGTGTGGAGCTTCTGAGTACATTAGAACACCATAGAACACACGTTTTCTCTCACACTTTGACTTCCAACCTCTAGCAGCCTTGTTCCAGAGATTTCTCTGGCTGCTGAAGCCCTTGACAGGGAATTAACATAGTCCCCAATGCCTGATGAAGATAATGTAGAAGTACTGCAGTTTCTTCATTCCTTGCTTGGGAGAATGCTGATGTACCGTTTACACTGGCTCCCAGAGTTCCTTGGTGTAGTTAAGGTCCAATGGCCCTTAGTGCTCATATTGATTTCGTATGCTTATTCCCTCTGTCACTTCCCCTAAACACTTTCAGTATTTCCTTCGCCCCCAAATAAATTACTTATGCTCAAATATCTGTCTCATAGTCTGCTTCTGGGGGATCGTACTAGAAATTATCATTTGTTTCATTTGTGATCTAAAAATAGTTTCAGTGTATCTCTTGATTCCCAAGCCAGGTTATCAAGTAAAAAAGGAACTCTAAGTAGTGATTTGGCCCAATCTTTTTGTGTAGACAGACAATTGTAGATTGAAAACATTTTCGTGGAAAGTAGAAATAAAATTAAGTCTTCAGTTTTGTTATATTAATATCTTAATTTCGTTCAAATATATAGTCCTATTTGTACATGCATATGTACTACATATTGTATATGTCCTCGTTAAAATCTGTGAACCAGTTAATGTCCATTGCCTATTAGAAAATTAGTAGATCATGCCCATGGTGTCACATCTATTCTCTGCCCAATGGTTCATTTGCTTAACTGATGACCACTCTCTCCCATTAAGGGCGATCATACATCATATAATAATGATACCTTCCATATTTGCAGTCCACAGCGACACCAGTTACCCCTCAGTCACATTCTAGCATTGGCCAAATGTCAAGCATTGCTTATATTTACTGCTTTGTTCTCATAGTTGGTATACTGACATTCCTTTCATGTGTTGAGAACATGTAGTCAATTGTTAAATTAAAACCAAATTACCATTGTAGGCACAATTGTACCTTATGCATACTGTACATCTCCATGTATTTAATGATATGTAGAGAACTTATTTAAAAACAAAATACCACCAATAATTCATTATACATTGAAGTAACAATGGTTAGACGAATCAGATAATCAGTCACTCAGGATAAATAAATATAATGTTTTTTAATTGCTGTACTTTTTGTGCTGGGTAAATGGAAGTGTTTCTTCTAATTTGAATGAGCGTTGTTTTATTTATGTGGGGTTCAGGTCTATTTCTGGTTTGCTTTTTTCACTTCAAGGATATCATAGAATTTAGCTATGAAATTTTGCATTATTACATGAAATCAGGAGTCAAATTACAATAGTATTTCTAAAGTAGAATTAACAGTTTGAATTTTAAAAACATTTTATTTTAAAATATTGCAAAAAAGGTTATGTAATATTGTAAAAAAACCCTTGAGTCTTCTATGTTCATACCTGTTAAAATGCGATTAACGTCAACTATATTTGGTAATACTGAGCTGGAAAATAAGATTAAAGATGATATTTTCATATGTAAAACTATATATTAATCGAGGTGTTACTATATAGCTGTTGCTTTAGGTATTTAAAATGTAACTGTGTTTGAATGTGTTTGCCTACAGAACACACACATACACACACACACACACACACACACACACTTTTCAGCAAGTATAAAGCACAATAGGACATGGTATGGCTATTTGAAAGAAAGTTTTTGACTATAAATATTAAAGTGTATTGAATTGGGTCACTACAGATATTCCTTTCCTGGAGTGACTGCAGATTACTTAGCCCTCAGGAGCCATTTTACTCAGTGATCTCATCTCATGAAGGAGAGAACTAAGGCAAGGAGAGGGTCCCTGGCTTAACTGAGGAGGCACAGGACCAGTGAGAGATTCCACCTTGGGACACTTTGCTCATTGTCTTCTGAACCTGGCTCAGCAATTATGATTCCTTGGAAAAGTTTTGTTAAGACAGAGTTATTTTTTTTAAAGATCATCTGTCAGTTTATACGAAGCCAATTTCATAGAAAAGTGAAAAAAATTAGTCAGGCTACTTGCTTTGTTTAATCAATGCCAATCACACTGATCGGATGAGTTTTTTTTACTTAATGACTAAACTGATCAGTTATTTTGATAGTTTGCAGACACCTCATGAAAGAGCGTCATTTAAAAAGTTATTCTTATTTTCTGAATGTGTTTCGTGAATTTTGCATATAAATTAAGCCTAGCAAACTATTTATTTAATACATACAAAATATTCGCTAAGTGGGCAAGCAAAAATCAAGGGGCTTTTAGAGGACGTTTTGTAAAGTGTCAGTGATCTCTTTGGCCTGTTTTTATCTGCATTATTATTATTACTTGAAGGCAGATTTTTTTTTATTTTTTTTTTAATGGGGCTAGGGCTTGCATTGGGAGAACAACAGCCTCACACCCTGAGATGGAAAGACTTGCTGGTATTTTTTGACATTTCAAGTATTTTCCTGTTGTGTTAGAGCTTAACCTCTACTGTCCACATGTCTGATCTCTCCAACTAAATTGTAAGCTCAGTCTTATACATCTTCAAATCCCCTCAAGTCCCAGCAGAGTACCTCATAGTTGCTGCTCAATAAATATTTGTTGTTTATTTCAGAGCTAGTTTTAATCTTCGTTGCTATTCAGGGCTTTGAAAATATATAACAGACATTAGGCAGAAACTTGAAATGCTTTTTATCAGTTGGTGCAGCATTTTCCAATTACTTTGCAAAAGAGACTGCCAAAGGATGTTTTAGAATTGTCTGGGCTACCAGTACCAATATGGCTTTAAGGATAAACAGACTTTTCATTGACATGCTCTTCTGTTCGTACCAGTTGGGTTTTACTCTTCTTAGCAGCATCCGTACACTCGTGAGCGTCAGGTAAGGGGGGCACTTTTGCCTCCACAGAAGCTCCCCCTGGCACCCAGGCTCTCTCTGGTCACTTCCTCGTAGCTATCTGGTTTTTGTAGAACTGCCATATGGGAGGCTAACTTCATTGTATGAAGGAAGAACAAAGACATAGGATAACAAAAGCAAAAGCACCTTGTGCTCTCCTGATTTATTCTGAAACTGCCCTGGGAGCCACTTCCTTATTAATCGGAGTTCATGCACAACCTATAGCCCTTTGGTTGGTTTTCCTGATGTTTGGGAGGAAAGATCCCTGTGCTGTGCCACAGCCATATTCTCCATCTTTTCCCATGTCTGCTTCTAAGGCAAAGAGCTCAGGAGCAGAGGTGTGAGAATTTGGGGGTAAGGGTGAGGATGGGGAAGGGCAGGGCGCTATGATCCTAATTTAAGTTTCTAGCAATGGCTTCAGTAACGATGGGGAGCCCGGGGTCCATGAGCTCTGCGCCAGTTCTCTGAGGAGGGAGAATTGCAAGCTTCCCTGGTGGCAGCTTGATAAGAACAAGATGCTCACAGAGAGCGGAGACCAAAGTAAGGGAGGAGGAGGTCCACCAGAAGGGAAGGACAGTATTGCTCCGTGGGACACTACAGGGTTGATTCTATAAAGACTCCTGGCCAAAAAGAGGTACTGGATGCCTACAGGGGGTAGAAGGACAAAAAGCCAGTGGGAGCAGTGGTTACAAACAAGATTCCTGGACTTGGTTGTAATTTTGCCAGGGCCAGAGTAAAGCATATGACAATGTGGTGGTATAGTATTTATTACTCTGGTACATAACACCTGAAGCCGATGTTTTCTTAAATAGGATGTGATATTAAGTGAAATAAAAATTCACTACACACCAAATTTACTCCGAGGATTAATTATCATTTAGCATGGAAGGAAATCATTTTGTCTATTTCCAGATGAAAAGCAGAAAAAAAAAAAATCAAACTTTTATTGAGAAACCAGAAGAGACTCTTTGAAGGATGTAGAAAGAATGGATGTTTCCAAGGTACCTGAGTTGAACAAATTACATGGGGATGTACTACTGACTTGCTCTGTTTCAGACCCATCAAGGGGTTACTTGCACACACATCTAGGCATCTTACTCAAGGCATCATTATTATTTCTGTTGCAGAAAGGCCACAGCCAGCGTATGAGCTGGAGATGAAGTTTAACGCTGTACTTCTGACTAAGCATCATCTTTTTAGCTGTGTAGTGTTTGTATGGAGATTGAACTGCTGTGCATTGGCTTAGAATGCGCTTCGATACCATGGCTCTTGATTGAAAGTCTGTATAGAGTGGGGAGAATATCAAAACAGAAGCCAGGAACGATCATCTCAGGAATAAATATGAGAACTGGCTACCTTAATTAGGTTTAAAAAACATTAGCAATATACAGCAGGTCCTCAAATAACTGTAGGAACTTACCGGTTTTGGTATACATTGTTTCACTTAAAGTCACAGAATCTAAACACGATGTTAGGTGAGGACTTCCTGTATTTGTGAGTTCAAATAGATAGTGGAGTACCATTAATCCTTTCTAAATTAATATTGCATATTAATAAGTCTTACTTTACATGTTCCTACTCTATAGATTCGAGATTTTGAAAAGATAGATTTCCAATGACAAACATTTTTATGAAATGCCTTTAGACGTTAGATTGATGCCTTGAAATCATCTGAAGGAATGGTCATGTATGCCAAATTGCATGTACAGTTTAACAGTAAGTTTCTATATTACTCTTTACTTCAGTTATTTTACTCTATTAAATTGTCCTTCTACAAGACTATTAGATTGATTATTCTTATAGGTTCCTGTGGATATTTGGACTTTTTTGATACTTTAGATTTAAATTAGAGGCAGTTTGGTCTATAGAGGAATCGTCACTTGATGTCCATCTAACGTTCTCCAACCCCTGTGTAGTTTCTTATTTGTCAGCTTCGCTTGTGGGGAAAAAAAAATCTATTTCTTCCTCTTCTCTATTTTAGTACTTCTCCCAGTCTGAGCGTTTTTGTTTTACTTTGTAGGATAAAAAGGAAATGTGCTAATTCCCTCTCCATTTTTAAACTCCTTAGGGAAGGAGGCTTGGGAATGAATGAAATGATTTTTAAAAAATCTATCAAGATACGTGCCTTAATTGCCATATCTTTATTTCTGTGGCAGATAGCAAATTGATTCTCACTTATAAAATAACAAACAAGAGACATGCAGAAAGAAGGGCAGTGAAAAGGCCTACATGGGTGCCTGGGATCAGTTCAACAGAAATAATGATTAGGTAGAGAAATGTTGTACATAACTTCAGAGGGTGTCCCTGTGCTCTTTTTAATCTTGGTTCTCTGAAAAGAGAAAACATTTGTGTTTCTAAACAGGAAAAATTAATGTTCTAAAAATAATGTTTAAAGTATAAATACTGTGTATAGTGGAATTGGTATGTTTTAAAAGGGATAATGCTATTATCATTACAAACAAATTGTTTTCCATATTAGCTCGGTAGCATTTAGGGTTAGCTGTACTGTGTGTTGAGTTCACATAGGAGAAAACCAGTTTTCTCCAATGGAAGACAGGTAACAAGGATGCCCTGTTTCCAGTTGTTTAGAATCATGGACACCCTGTAGCTACTTTATTTTCCTAAGCCCACCCAACTGATGATCTAAAGTTTGCAAGTGGAAAAATGCTGATGGTCGTGGTCAGCATACGAGGTTGTTGTAAATTAATGGCATTTATTGGAAACAAACGTTAAAAGTTTCCCAGTTATCTTAGGACAGCTTGTGGCAGGATGAAGTTTGGTATAAATTGATTCCTACATTTTATTGAGTATGAATGACTTTTCAGAGCTGAGGAAGAAGAAAAGTCCATGTGCAGTGTGGGAAAACAAAATGACATTTTTGAATTCCATCAGTATCCCATGTGTGATTTCAAAGATTGACCCTTGAGGCCATGACCAAGAATTCTTTTCTGAGAGGTTTACTTCTATTAATCTACCTCTTACATTGAGTAATCTCTAGCATCATTTTGACTGCATAAAAGATGCTCATTGTGAGGTCATTTTTCACAGCTTGTCACGTGTATACCCTTTATACTTTTACATTCATGTCTGCTTTTATTGCGTCTTAAAAAGTGGAGGAAATGAACTTGCCACAACATGGTCACCTTTTTTTCAGGTACATTCTTGATACTGGTGGAAGCCTAATTTCCGTTATATTCACTCTGGTACAAAAATACTTAATGCCAGGAAGGAGATATTTACTGGAATCCACGAGTCCAGAATTCATCATGATTCAGTGTGAAATCCACTGCCCTTTGCTCCCCACCCCCTCTCGGACTGGAATGAAATGTGCCTTAAACTGAAGTGAAATACATCACATGCAGCAACAGTGGGCCCTCGCTTTGCCTCTATTCCTGGTGTGAAATCGATACACTATCTTTCCTCCTGACCTGTTCCGTGACCTCCATTGCAGCTTTCATGCTGAACAGCAATTGCTTTGAACAGTCTGGGTCTGCCACAGCTCACAAATGATTCTCAGCTTCTGTCTAAAACTGGTGCTGATAACAAAGGCTTGATTTTAAATAATGCAGTTGTAGTCGTCTTCTAATTATGAATTACATGAAAGTGCAGGCTCCTCTATTATTAAACACTTTCAATAGCAGGCACAGTACATGTGCCGGCTACACACAGGGGCCTGGGGCCTGGGAATCGAGCCTTTACATTTCTCTAGCTAAGTTTGGATTTATAGAGAAGGGGGAGGAGACACAAAGTATATTTACACATTTTGGTCATTTTCTTGGTAAAATTCTGTTTGGTGACACATTATTTTTTTTTTTCCCATGAGGCTCTTTTTTTTTTTTTTCTTAAGGAAACATTTTTGAATACTAGATAATAAGATCTTGCAGAAGAAATGACTAGTTGAGAAATAGTTGGTTTTTGATAAAGTGGATTTTACTAATGAAATTCCAGGTTTAAGCTGTTAGAATTCTGATTTACTAGGAGTTGCAGTACCTTGCAGGGATGTTTCTCCTTTTGATCACTCTATAACTTTATTGGGGGAAGTAGAAATACCTTATGGTGGCATTTTAGCCATATCCAGGAGGCTATTGAATGGAGGAGTTTATTGTATCAAGGAAATAATAGGCATTTTTACATATACTAACAAAATGAATGTGTAATTAACTGAATTGCTTTATTTGGCTTTGCCAGAGTAGAAATCCAATGGATGAGTGAAGTGCTGTGTAGAAGTAAAGTTTTTCCAAAAATCTTGGTATGAAATAGGATAATCCAGGATTTGGGGGTGCTTTGAAAAACAATTGTATATAAGATGAATCATTCTTATGTGCATTTGGTTAGTGCTATTGAAATGAAATTTGTTTAATAATGAATGGCATATCCTTTCCACAAAATATTCCATATAATGTCAATTGCATTGTCGTTGATACTTTAATAGCATACACACACACACACACACACACACACACACACACACACACTGACATATGAAGAGGCAGAGGCATTAACACATATATGATTTTGTTTATTGCTTTTTCCTGTGAGTTGAGTGAAATCATGGAAGGAACATAAAATCCTAAGGTGGTGTTCTAAACACAGTCTGCTTCCGAAATAATCTGCTTTTCCTGTTTTCTAACCTCTTGTGATTTCAGTTTTCTTACATGTAAAGTGTGGTTAGTGGATGAGATTATCTTGAACAAATCCTTTCCTGTAATCAGATTTAGGTAATTATAACATTCATAACAACCCTTCACCTTTGCACAGACCTTGCTTTCCAGTGATTTCTTCCATGCATCTGACCCTCTCAAGCACCCTGGGAAGCAGCCAGGGCTTGTTACTGTTCCCAGTTCTTGAACAGGAAACCGAGACACAGAATAGTTTGAGTTTATCAACGCTGCCATGGTAGTAAGCGGCAGAACTGAAACTAGAATGGAGTCAGCTGACTGCTAGTCCAGAGCTTGTCGATGTGAGAGAGAGGTTGAGGATGTTTTATTACTATTAGTGCTTGAAAGGTAGAGATTTGCTATCATAGACTTCCCATAGTTTTTAATTGTTCAAATGAAGTAATTCCTTTAAAATTTAATTCATATTAACAAGGCAATCTCTAGTGATTTGTTCGCTGTTCTCTCTAAATATCTCATGATAATAATGTGCTGTCTTGGGACAGCTCCAGGCCAGTTATTTATAAGACAAATTATGTTTATAAATTTATGAACATATATACGTCAATGCACCAGTACTGAACGCACGGAGATATTTATGAATGTAGTGACATACAATCAAAGCATGACTAAGATTCTTCAAAGATCCAGTGATTTTAAGATGATGATTATTCTTCAAACTGGGATATAACTTCAGTCATTTAAATTAGCAAATTGAAAGTCCTCAAGAAGCTGTCATGTTTTCTTTCCAAATATGTCACATTTTGTTTTTATGGGCATATTAAAAAGTGCTCTTTAAAGTGGAAATAAAACATGGCAGGATACCGGAGGCCATATTTCAGCCCCAAAGAAGGAAATACTAAACATAGAACAGGTACTATTATATATTCCCACATCTTTAAAAGGAAAATTTGGGGTCCTGTGTCCTGGACATCTTTTGACAAAGGGAATGTCCCATTATTCTTCCACGCAGGGCAATTCCTGTTGTCCTACGGCTTTTTCATGGCACCTGTGGGGACATTTCTACTAGGTGGACGGCCTAAGTCATTAGAAATCGGACATGGCCAGAAGAGAGTAGTGCTGAAATGGATGTTTGTATCCTGGGTGCGGAATTCTCCATTTCAGAGCCCCTGAGCTGACCATGCACAGATGTGTTTCATCATGAGATGGACAAATGTGTTCAACGAACACTTGCCCCCTGTACCAGGCATATAAGGAATTTTCAGGTCATTTGTGGAATCTTATTAACATGAAAGTATTCAAAGTGATGTAGAAAATCCCTGCCAAAATAAAACCACCATTTGCCAAAATAGTAATAGAATTGAGACATAGTTCTTGTTCTTTACCTCATCCTGTTGAATGATGTACATTATTTTCTTTACTCTTCAGCATGCCACTTCACTCGACCATGGTGAACCTGGTCTCAGCATTAATATTATCCTTGATTACACTTTAGCATTTCAATTTTAAAGTTCCAGTTTGAAGGCCTGCTATGTCTATTAAGACTTTTTCCATGAAAAGAGTAAATCTTGGCTAGAAATCAGTGGTAATTCAGCTTAACCAAGTTAAGAAAAGCCTTTTATTCACAGTGGTTATTTTGAGACAGTTGAGTACAGAAATGTGGGTTCTAGAGACAGAAAAATACAAACTTTTATACAGCGCCATTTTTTTCCTTTAAAGGAGACAGTGCTAATAAATCTTGTTGAATCAAGACCTTGAAAGAAACTGAAAAATATGTACAGATCTCAAATATACCCTAGAAAAGTACTTTATATTACCTCGCTACTGCTGCTTCATAATGTAGTTTTAGTTGAATGTAATCTCCTCCACTCAAATTTATTTTTGAGAAATTGCCACACTGAAAGTTGAAACCATTTTTGTCATTCAAAAGAAGTGGAAGATCAATACTGAACCTCTCCTATTAGTTGGTACAGTCTACTTTAGTGCTACAAGATTTATGATAAGAACACATTTCTAAATATATATTACATACCAGTGGTACAGTAAAATTTCAAAATAAAACCATTTTCTTTTTTCAGGAGAAGGAGGTGGTCTATTTATTATTGAAATGCTACACTAAACTGTAATTCAGTGATATTTTATTCCAATTAAATTCTCCTTAGTCGTAATCCTTTTTTATGATAAGCAAACTGAATAATACAGGGTAGGTTCCCTCCAATGAATTGTTGTGTAACAAGACTTGATGGTAATTCTACCTTTTCCAAAATCTGATATCAGGCAATTTATCTTCTAAATAACTCTCTTGAGTACCAAAGCTGAACTGTTTTGGCTTCAACCCAAATCAAACTTGAGGAAGCAGATTCTCCAGAGCATTTCCCTAACTCTGTAAATTTAATTGTTATAATGAATAGAATACATGTGTCAAGATTACTTGTGATTTTACCTATTTACTTCTCATCCTAAGACTAAAAGAGTAGCATGACAAAGGCTGTTAACTCTTGCTGGAATTTGAAAAAAATAAAAAAGTGCTTAACATAGCACATGGTAATTAAACATAAGTTAATCTTAAGGGTCCAATTCCAGTTAATTTAAGAACAGTTCAACTTTAAAAATCTATTATTATATCACAATAAAGTAGACTGATAGAAGTTAAAAACTCCACAAATATTTATCTATAAGGCACGAAAGACTCGATAAAATATTTGCATGTGCAAAGAAATTTCTTCTAATACTGTACTTCACAGTATTTAGTCACATTGCTTCATCTTCAGTTTCCTCTCTATCATGTCTGCAAACATATATTTTTTATATTTGACTTTTGTGTAATATTTTTTCATAGACAATGAAATCCAGTGTAGTACTTGGATCAAACCAATGTTGGTATCATTGGCATTCATGCCGGAAGTCAGAGGTAAAGTTTGTATTACTTCTTTTTGCCATTTATTTTAAAAACTGGAAAGGTAATTGATTGGAAAGGAGGCCAAATTATCCAATTTATCCAATATAATTTACCATGGATAATTATATTAATTTTGATAACAAAAATGATCAATATTAAATAACTGTTGCTAATGTAGAGTAACTTGTCAGAGGTTATTTTTTGCCATTTATTTCCTCCATTTAATTATAGTTACTTTAAGATCTTCATTATATTTGAATCTCCTATATATTTGAAGCATGGTTTTTAGACAAGGCAACCATTATATTTCACTCATATTTCCACTAGAGAGAAAGGTCATGTGCATTGGAAGACTTCAGCATTTCTTCTAAAGCTTAGCAGCATGATTACTGTTGAGTGGGAGCAGACAAATGTGTGTATCAATGACTATTTTTTACTTTCAACCAATCTAGGAAAGTCTGTGTGGTTCTCAACGTGATTTATTCATGTAGGATTCATTAAGCCAAGCATTGTGCAACATGTAGGATATAATGAATTCTTGCCTTCAGAATTCTGAGAGTTCTACAAGGGAGGCAGAAGGGTAAACAAACCATCGAAATGAACTATGATGAGAACTGTAATAAAGATGAGAACAGAGGACTATGGTGAGTCAGAAGAGGGGTAGATATGCTTTGGGTGTCTCAGAAAGACTCCACAGAAGAGCTAGTTTTTGAAAGATGAGGAAAAGTGGAAAAAATTGGATAGGTATTATTAGCTAGATAAAAGCTAAGAGGTTGTAAGCAAAAGACTATAAAATGCAGTAGCTGAAAGAACTTTGAAGTTTATTTCTCTTTCATTAACTAGGCCAAGGTGAGTGGCCCAGTTGAAGGGGTAGCTCTGCTCCACAGGCTCATCCATGGTCCCAGGGACCTTCTCTTTTGTTGAGCTACCATCAGCTTTATTCTTGTCTGCATGGTTGAAGCTAGATTTTAGTTACTTCAATCCAGCTTGAGGGAAAGGAAAGGTACAGAGAAGCACATGCCCACTATCTTAAGGCCCAGATCTGGAAGCGGTGCTCATCACTTTCGCTCCCATTCCTTCGAGAGAATACAGTCATATGACCATACCCAGCTGCAAAAGAGGCTGGCTATCTATCAATAGTTATAGCTCTCTCACCATTAGAAGATAGAGGCTAGATTATCAGGCTCTTTATGTCATCCTGACTTAGGAAAAGGATTTTGTAAGTTTTTTTGTTTTTGTTTTCCATGTGAATCTTTACTTCTGATATTTGCTGGAGACATTTTAGTATTTAATACCTTTTAAATCTTAAACTCTAAGTTAAGAGTACTTTACATTTCTGACTTTAGTTTTGGTCACCACAAATTGATTTCATTCATTGTACCAGTGACCAAAAGAACCTAGATGTCATGTGCATTTTAACCATGCCAGATAGCGAACAAATATTCCTGCCAATGGTAGGATATATACCATCACCCCAGGTTTTGTTGACATCTTGTATATGAGGCTGGTTCACTATATTATCAGGTTTTAATTTTTGTTCTAATCGAGAAAGTTGTTAAGCTTAGTTCAGTTGGGCCAGAGGGCTACCAAGAAGGGTCCCATGAGTAGTTCCTACCTGAGTTGATAGATTTTTTTTCCAGCTAAAAATAGTTTGGGGTAAGGCTGAACAAAGAGTCACTAATTAGATCTTAAGGCTGTATAGAAAAAGATTAGAGTGATTACCTTGTAAAGAAGAAACATTTATTTCCAGAGCCTTTAGACTATACAAGACGGAAACTGGGCAGCATTTGGGAAAGATGTTCATAGCCTGTAGACATATTTGGTCTTAACCCTCTTATGAGTCTTTCCTTAGGTGTTTTTAGATATAGACTGGACTATAAGGATACCAGCACAGAACCACCACCCAATACATACTCACTGGCCTTTTGGCTTTACAATAATTTTTAGAATTGAAATTCTAAAATGTAAAGCATATTCTTAATTGGAGTTCACAATTTAACAGAACAAAACAAAACAACAAAAGCTTTACTAGAGGAAATTTTATAGCAGATGAAAGATATGCTCAGCATTTTGATGCTGGTCAAGTTAAAGTCATGAGCTAGGTAAGTCCTGAAAGATCCATGTGAATCAGCCAGGAAAGTAAGAGGGAAAGCCATTGGAGGAGAGAAAATGGCACATGAGAAGGCATGTAGGGTAGCATGTGGAAGCTGCAAATGGTGTGGGGTGGTGATAAGTGAAGGATAGGCATAGGAGAACGGTGAAGAGGGAAGCTGCAGAGGTCGGCAGGGGCCAGATCCAGATAAGCCTTGTATGCCAAACTGTGACGCTGGAGGAACTCTTCAGGGCAGTGATCTAATCAGACTGGTGTGTAGAAAGCCCCTTTTTTACAGTGTGGCAGATGCCATGAAGGAAGGTGGGTCTAAGCTAGGAGAACTTGGAGGAGGAGATTGCAGTGATCCAGTTAAGGTAACCTTCCTAAGCTAAGAATAGGGCACTGTGAATGGAGAAGTGACCTTGCAGAGATATGTAGGAGACAAATGTGAAAGGGCTTGTTGACTCTGTAAATGGTGGATGAGGGAAGAGAAAAATAAAGGGCCAGTTCTGGATGTGGTGCCCAGGAGAAGGTATGCGGCTGATCCCTGAGGAAATTCCAGTGGGGGTGTGTAGGAGCCATTTAAGAAGAAAAGGTGATGGGTTCTGTTTTGAAAAGATCAAGTGGAAACTCCCAGTAGAAAAGTCAAATAAATAGATGAATATACGGGCCTTAGGTTTGGGATTAAGGTGAAAGCTGAGGATAGAGACTTGAGAGTCATTAACAAATAAGTAAAAGTTGAAGCTAAATGTGGGTTAAAATTAGCCTGAGAAAGGGTAAAGTAGTTACAACCGTGTTTCCCTGAAAATAAGACCGGGTCTTATATTAAGGTTTTCTCCAAAAGACGCATTAGGGCTTATATTCAAGGGATGTCATCCTGAAAAATCACATTAGGGCTTATTTTCCGGTTAGGTCTCATTTTTGGGGAAACACGGTAGTTATAACAATTCTTAAGTAACTCTTCTAAATTATTATCTTTCCACTGATATTTTAGTAATTCTAATAAGTGAAACAATTTCATTGCCTAAAATGTTTCTTCAATATGCAAGGTTAATCAACAATCTTACATTGCTTGGTCATCAGTAAGACTAACTGAAATGTGACAGCCACCTCCTCGAATCTCAAACCCCTATTGTGCCTGCCGTTCCCACCCTGGACCAGAGCAGTAAAGAAAGCAGGTGGGAACCAGAGGCCCTAATCTCTGGGGATAGAAAGTGCGTGATTCTTAACTTATGCCTTTGAAATGGTTTAATGATGTACACCTATTTCTAACAAGCCTTGGGCACATGACTGTTCTTAAAATAAGGTGAAGAGCAGAAAGTAAAACACTGGGAAATAGGAACCAAAGTCGTCAGTCATTTCAAAACAGATCCTGAAAATGTAGATAGACCCAATTAAGGGTGATCAGGAAAACCTCCCAACATGCACACTGAGGTGACTTAAGCACAGAAAAGTGTTTTGTTGTTTGAAGGCTTTTGGGCAGTGCCATCAAATGTAAAGAATATGTCCTGGAGGCATACAGTGTCCGAGTCTTTATCCAGCTCTGTAATTTCTTCTCTGGGTGCACCTGGCATGCCTGTTGATCTTTCTGAGCCCGTTTCCTCAATGAAAGGGCAGGTTTCTTGTAAGTGTTTCTTCTAGCTCTGGAAGCTGTCCACCTGGCATTCACTGTATAGGCTACTCTTCTTTAATTAAAAAAAAAAAAAGGTTTATGAAATCTGAATAGATAATTTAGAGATGATCATTTGCACTGCGGATGGATTGTCCTACTTACAGCACAATTTGCCAGTGGGAATCATCCTTTTCAGAAAATTGGCTGTTTGGAGAAAGAAGTAATGGACTTGGGGTCAGAAGAGCTGCCTGGGAAACCAGCTCGACCCATTTATTAGTTGTGTGACTTAAATGCTGTCTCAGTTTCTTCATTTTAAAATTTAAATATTAATGCAAACACATGGCTATTGTATAGATCATTTTGAAGGCTCTAAGGTATTACAGTTGAACTTTGGACAACATGGGTTTGAACTCTGAAGGTCTACTTATGTGCAGTTTTTTTTTGTTTTTTGTTTTTTTAATAAATAGCTCTACTATTTTCTGTCTGTGGTTGGGAGTCTGTGGATATGGGGGGACCAACGGTTAAGTATTGATTTAAGTCATTTTATACAGGGGACTTGAACACTTACATATTTTTGGTATCCAAAGCGGTTTTAGAATCAATCCCTGTGGATGCCGAGGGACAACTAAGTTTTGGGGGAGTCAAAAGTAATTTGTGGATTTTTAACTATGTGGAGGTCATCACCCTAACCCCCATGTTGTTCAAGGGTCAACTGTACATAAATGTAAATTATTCTTGCTCAAAGTAAACTGGTCATCTTAACCTAATACATACACACGGAATTCTTTTGCTGTTGGAGACTGGTTGCAGGAAATGGACTCTTGGTGGGCTCAGCACTGCAGGGACGCACGGTGGCATAGCTCTTAAGGACAAACGACCGGCCTGCACATTGCAAATTGCTCTTCCCTTCATTCAGATCCCTGAAGTCAGGCTGTGCCTCAGGCAGAGCTTTTTTCCTCCAACCAGTGTTTCTGCAATTGTTGGCCCAGGGTCCTGAGCTGCCTTGACCTCTAGAGGATTCCCCCAATCCCCAGCTGCCTGCTGACTCCACCCACCCTTTCAGCATCATTAATAAGACAGTGCCTCAAGCCATGTAGAACTTGCATTTTAATGTCTTTTATTTCTTTGTCTAGTTCCAGGTATGGTACTGGCTTAATTTTCTCAGGCATTATGGTTCAGAACTATTTCCCAGAACCCAAAATTAATGGAGACAGAGAGGTCACAGTGGTAAATAGCCCACTCTGCTGGGGACACTTATCTCTGAAAGGGACGGAGAATGCTCAGTGGCTAAGAGGTTTTGCAGCATGGCGCTCTAACACTTACTGAATGAAAGTTCAAAGTACAGACTAGTACTGCGCTGCTTTTATCGCCCCGAGGGGACATAGCACTCAGTGTGATGGAAGGTGATGTGTGTTTACATATGTGGGGAGGGAGGCTTTCCATGGAGGAATTTCAGCTCCTTTCAAGGCACTGATCTACAAAATGTAGGTCAAAGCTGGTTTAGAGGTCACCTAGAGATCTGGAAAGCACCGCTGATACACTTGCACAGTGACTGACATAGATAACTCAGTAAATGTTTGTCGAATGAGCGGAGTAATAGTTATAATGGTTACTTAATTTTGTTTCAGGCCTTATATCATCATCTCTAATCCTCATGAAATAAAATTTATCTTCATTACAGGTGAGGGAAGTGAGGCTCAGAGAGGAAATGCTCCTTTCTCTTTTTAAAAAATAATTTTTCAATTACAGTTGATGTACAATATTATATTAATTGCAGGTGTACAACATGGTGATGACACATTCATACAACTTACAAAGTGATCACCTGGATAAGCCTAGTACCCCTCTGACACCACACATAGTTATCACAGTATTACTGACTATATCCCCCATACTGTACTCTACATCCCTGTGACTGTTTTTATAACTGGCAATTTGCACATCTTTATCCCTTTGCCATTTACACCCACTCCCCAATCCCCACCCATCTGACTACCATCAAAATGTCCTCTGTATCCATGAGTTTGTTTCTGTTTGTTTGTTTTTAGATTCCACATAGAAGTGGCATCATATGGTATTTGTCTTTCTCAGTCTGACTTATTTCACTTAGCATAATACCCTGTAGGTCCATCCATGGACCAAAGATTTCACTCTTTTTTTATGGCTGATAATTCTCCATTGTATATAGGTACCACTTCTTCTTTATCCATTTGTCTATCGATGGACCCTTAGGTTGCTTCCGTATCTTGGCTATTATAAATAATGCTGAAATGTACATATGGATGCATGTATCTTTCCAAATTAGTATTTTGAGTTTCTTTGGATAAATACCCAGAAGTGGAATTGCCGGGTCCTTCTTTGTCTCTTGTTATAGCCTTTGTTTTAAAGTCTATTTTGTCTGACACAAGTATTGCTACCCTAGTCATTTTTTCAGTTCTATTTGCATGATCTATCTTTCTCCATCCCTTTACTTTCAGTCCGTGTGTGTCTTTTGATCTGAAAATGCTTATTCAATGTCACATAGCTAGTATTTGGCAGAGCTCGAATTTCCATTCAGGTCTTTTCCAAAGCTTGGGCTCTTAAACATTACTTAGACTTGTCTCCCAACATAAGGACAGATGTGGGAATCCTCAAACATCAGGGAGGTAAGAGACAGATGAATAGAAACAGGAGCCCATTTAATTACTTCCCCTGTGTCTGATTCACTGGAGTGTAATTGTACTAGATGTTCAAATACTTTTCAAGTTACCCTCTTAGGTTTTTTGTTTGTTTTACCTTAAGGTAAAAACTTGTTAGCTTTCCAGAATTAATAGTAAGTGCAGGAATACTTCAGTTAGTACCAAGAGAGTTCTGAAGATATCTTAAGATCTAGGGAGTAAGTTTAATTAGAGACATAGACTCTCAGTTTTTATTCAAAATCAACTATTCCAATCACCTATTTGGCCATTTGGTGCTTGAGCCCCGTGTTCCAGACCATGGTGAAGAGGTGTCAAAGCTGGCTCAGAAGAGTATCAGTGACAAGGAATTCACCAGTCCTGAACACACCTCATTTATCCCTGAGTAGATTTGACCATTCAGAATTTTTCCTATTTTAAGCTGGAATCTGTCTTCTTATGGCTTCTGTCCAGCCCACCCACGCTCTCTCTGTGGGCTCATAACAAGCAGGTAACTTTTCCAGTCCAACATTCCCAATGTTTGAAGCCCAGCAATCTTCCTTGGGTTTTCTCTCTGGAGGATCTCATCCCCTGAAGGGCTCACCATCTGCCCTGGCTCCCGTCCTCTCCCTGTGTTCTCTCCATT